>NC_134139.1:185010714-185345000 GCF_033958435.1 Carettochelys insculpta
CTGCCACCAAACTGATTAGCAGAGCATCCACAGCCAGCAGCATGTCTTCCTACTTTTGTTGCCCATCTGCACATGCCTCAGGGCACAGAAACTTTACTCCACCCATGGACTGAAAAAACATAGAGGGAACATTGGTGGCAATCCTTCACAGTTCTCTACGATCTCCCAGGCCTCCACTGTTTCTGCTCACAATTTTTCCAGTAATCCCAGTAGAGTGAAAAAGGCAACTTTCTAAACATTTTTCTATTCTGTCCTATTATGAAAGCCGGGACCAAAACGTAGCAGTCTTGTCAGGTCACCATGGAGTTGCTTGAAACTGTATTAGTTGCACTAAAGTACAAATTCAGGGCTTGATGCTCCATTGTCCTGCAATTTGTGTAGTCATGAACACCAGGACAAAATGGATGTAAAATTCTACCAAATAAAAATTGTAGTACTTTGCACAGATAGCAATAACTAAGTGGAGGTACTCCAATCTAAAGCCTCTCCAGCTAGCGCTTTTAAGCAGCAGAAATATTGAGATACTGTCATCAACAGGGTGATCAATTCATTGCTTCCTTTCAATAGATAAAAAGAAGTAGCAAAATTCATCGGAATGGTATTGATTTAGTTCTGCATTTCCTGATATGCTCAGTGTCTCACTAAGGAAAGTTAACTCCTATAGACTGATGCATGTGTAAGCAGGTTCTGAAGTAATGCTTCCAATACAGCTAGCTGGAATGGGGAGAGACCCTGCGTGTATCTGTGTAGATAGAGTTTGCTCTCGTTTTGCTTATATTTATTAGATATTCAGCAGATGGAGAGGGATTTTGCTCATTGTGATCAACTTAATTTGTGACCCAACATCACTTATGTTTGTATTAAATTCAGGGATAGTTGAAGTATGACGACTGATGTTTGTAGTGTTGTAGGAACACCTAAATGTAAGACCGTGCTAAATTGTTCCAAAGGAAAGGGATCACAGTTAGTAGTAAGAGACTTGCTAATGCAGAGTCTCAACTTTCAGGACTCTAGGAGGGGAGAAGGGTCAGGAAAGTTTATTCTGGTCAGCAGGTTGCAGACTGTCCCTTACCTGGACTGGTTTAATCTGTTCTGGCTCTCCAAACCCCTCAAAAAAACAGAGCTAAATGCATATAATTAAGAGCCTTTTTAATGTTAATTGTGTTGCAGTTGTGTTTCTTCTACCCTGCTTGCCAAGAGCTGAAATCACTGAACACTGAAACCATTTGAGGCTGATGGGCAGGAGTTACAGCCAAGAAGTGTCAGTGGATGGCCTTGTAAATAAAATACATAGACCTCATCCACTCCTAAACTTTGCCATGACAAAGATGATGGAAGGCATATGGGACCTCTGGATGCAAACAGGTGAAGAGGAAGTCAGAAGTGAGAAGACACAAACCCTGTTGCTGTACTGAGGGGAATATCTAACAGGAAATGAAAGCTGCAAGGAAAGCCATGTCACCTTTTCAGTTGTTGTGTATATGACATCCAGCTCTTATCTGAAAGGTTAGTTGATAAGATTAGAGAGTTCTCTGGCTTGTATAGGGAGACTGTTGAAGGTCAGGAAAGTCATCAGCCTGCAAAGAGAGCCAGGAGTGAAATCCTAAATTTGACTAGGGCAAGACGACTCTCTGTGGCTACGTCTACACGTGCACGCTACATTGAAATAGCTTATTTCAATGTAGCGACATCGAAATAGTCTATTTCAGTGAATAACGTCTACACATCCTCCAGGGCTGGCAACGTCGACGTTCAACTTTGACGTTGGGCAGCACCACATCAAAATAGGCGGTGTGAGGGAACGTCTACACACCAAAGTAGCACACATCGAAATAAGGGTGCCAGGAACAGCTGCAGACAGGGTCACAGGGCGGACTCAACAGCAAGCCGCTCCCTTAAAGGGCCCCTCCCAGACACAGTTGCACTAAACAACACAAGATCCACAGAGCCGACAACTGGTTGCAGACCCTGTGCATGCAGCATGGATCCCCAGCTTCCGCAGCAGCAGCCAGAAGCCGTGGGCTAAGGGCTGCTGCACACAGTGACCATACAGCCCCGCAGGGGCTGGAAAGAGAGCGTCTCTCAACCCCTCAGCTGATGGCCGCCATGGCGGACCCCGCTATTTCGATGTTGCAGGACAGGGATTGTCTACACGTGCCCTACTTCGACATTCAACTTCGAAGTAGGGCGCTATTCCCATCCTCTCATGGGGTTAGCGACTTCGATGTCTCGTCGCCTAACGTCTATTTCAACTTTGAAATAGCGCCCAACTCGTGTAGCCGTGACGGGCGCTATTTCGAAGTTGGCGCCGCTACTTCGAAGTAGCGTGCACGTGTAGACGTGGCCTGTGGCTGCTGCCTCCATCCACCATCTGCCCCAGGTAATTCTGAGCCAGGCTGGTCAGGGAAGGGGGTCAGGTTGGGGTAAGTGGGGAAGGGACTGGGCATGTAGCATGGAGAGGGGGTTGCCAGTACACTAGGGGATGCAGGGGAGTGCTTCAGGCCTCACCCTGGCCTTGGGACAGCCATGCTTCCAACAGTCAGAAGCCTGAGGGGAGGGAATGGGGAAAAGACAGTTACTTTGGATTTACATTTTATTCAGGGGAGTATTTGGCCAAGAAAATATAGAAATATAGGACAATTTTCATATATTAATCCAAGATAGTGGCTTAAGTACTTTCTGGTTAACATCTGGAGGTCTTCTGCTGTCTGGTAGTAGAAAGTGCCCAAGCAGATATAAAACATAAGGGGCTTGTCCACACTAGCTCCCTATTTTGAAGGGAGGATGGTAAGCAGGGTGTTGGGAGTTTATTAATGAAGTGCTGAGGTGCCTATGAACTGCAAAATTTTGAGGAGTAAAGGGACTTCAAAGTACCCAAGGCACTTCAAAGTACTGGCAGGTGAGCTAGATGCAAGCCAACACTTTGAAGTTTAACACTTCGAAGTTGCTGCTAGGGGGAATTTGCTGTATGAAGTGCTGCATAGGCACCGCAGCACCTCATTAATAAACTCCCAACACCCTACTTACCATCCTCCCTTCAAAGTAGGGAGCTAGTGCAGACAAGCCCAAAGAGTGGAAAAGTAACAGAGAGGTAGCCATGCTTGTCTGTACTCCAGAAGAACAAAGCAGCAGAAATGTCGCACCTTAAAGAATAACAAAGAGATTTATTCAGTGATGAGCTTTCGTGGGACAGACCCACTTCTTCAGACAAAGTGAGTCTGTCCCACGAAAGCTCATCACTGAATAAATCATTTTGTTAGTCTTTAAAGAGTGGAAGCTATTTTTTGCTGCAGGAGTTTTAAGGCAGTAAATTGTAACACATTTTTCAGTTTTTGAAGTATTGGCCTCTTAGCTAAAAAAAAAAAAGGACCTCCAATGGTCACATGCAAAAGTCTGATTGACTACCGGGTCTGTAACTGGGTGGCTGCTCCATGCCACTGCCCATGCTGCAACATTCGTACTGCTAGTGTCTTCATATATTAATGTGCTAGAGTACATACAGGACATTTGTACAATGTGAGTTGGTAGATACAGACACACTCCCTCTCAGGGTTGTCCTCTTTTTTGGAAGGTCAAATACTGTAACCCTAGTTTATTCATAAGCTAGCTTGAGCAGCACTAGCACTTGTTTGTCTACCTGGAAGACTTGTTTGTCTACTTGTTTGTCCCAGCAGCAGTGTAGGCATACTCTTTAAAGTGTCTACAGTGGACCAAATTTAGCCTTCTTTATGACATCTCTTGGGAGGCACAGATATAACAAAGGGCTGATATATGGCTATGTCTACACAGTAAAATGATTTTGAAATAACAGAAGTTATTATGAAATAAATTTGACAGTGTCTAAACAATGCACATGATATTTTGAAATAAATTCAAAATACAAGGTGTGTTATTTTGATTCCAGTAAACCTCATTCTACAAGAAGTAATTCCTATTTTGAAATAAGCTGGTTGTGTCCTATGGCACTATTTTCAAACAGGCTGGGTGCCATTTCAAAATGCATTTGGTGTGGCTGTGTTATTTCGAAATAAGATATTTTGAAATATCTTTTTTCGAAACAGGGCTGCCATGTAGATATAGCCTACATGTATATCATATACTTTTGTGTTTTGCTGGTGTGCATTTCAGCATAGGCTGACACAAGTCCAGGGCTTTCTTATCTGGTAATCTTCTTAAGCGAGAAATCCTAGGCTTCTGCAGAGGTTCAAATAACCCTAAAATATCAGAGTGAAGGAAGAATTCTTCAGTGTGGTATGAGAAGAGACAGTGCATGAAAATAGTGGCCAGAGGTCAGGAGGGGAACACACAGGATAAAATACTTTCATCTATTGTAGTGGGGTCAATAGGCTCCCATCAGGAAATCTTGAGCCCAAGATTAATTATTTATTGCAGTAGGTAAACCATTGTGTTCGTGAAGACACTGTGGTGACTTCAGGCATCTTTCAGATTTCTGTTTTGCACATTACAATTCTATACATATCTGTCTCTGTAAAAACACAACAGTGGCTAAGAATATAGTGGTGTGTGGCAATGAGGAGCCCTTTTAAGTCATTTTAATCACAAACACGTCCAGCTCAGGTAGAAAGGCTAGGAAACCAATTATTAAATATTTGTTAAAGAATTACATAGCTATTCCAAATAGTAGGTCAAGTTTATTACGATTTATGACATCATTTATATGGCAGGGAATCTAGTCTTAAAAAATTCCCAGTCCTCTTACTGAGCATTCTGCCACTGATTCATCCTTGAAATTTGATCATTTTTGTGGATATTTTGGGAAATCTTGTTCTAAAGTTAGACCCAAATGCTGTGTGTGTCAGCTCCCAGACAGATGTGGTTTTGCAGTAAAGAAATAAAAATAAAAATAGTCCTTTGGTTCTCACAGGAAATAATTATTTGGGAGGTGGGGGGAGTGAAGAAACAAAAGTACAATATTGCAATCTTTATTGTGGAAAAACTCCTAGTAGGAATTTAAGACTGAGATGTTTCAACCCAGTGGTAGTTTAGCCTGAATTTAAACAGCTGGGCTGGGTCCTTCAGCTGCAGGGATATTTTAATAAAACTGATGCCAATACTTTAGATAAAAATATGAATAGTATAATCGATTTTCACTGCTTGTCCTGAATTGTTGTGAAGTGTTGCTTTGCTGTGTTCTGTGTTCTGTTCCACCACAGAGGTGGCTGTGTTTCAGTGATATCTAGGCTACATCTACACTGGGGCAAAACTTCAAAATGGCCATGCTAATGGCCAAATTGGAGAATACTAGTGAGGCTCTGAAATGAATATTCAGCACTTCATTAGCAAGCTGTCGGTCATGGCACTTCAAAAGTGCCACGTTTTGCTCACATGCAGCTTGTCTCCATGGGAGTACTTTTGAATATGGGGGCCTTTTTCAGCTGATAGGAATGAGAGAATTTCGACATTTGCAGGGTCCTTTCAGAAAGAACACCAATGTAGGTGAGCCACACTCGAGTGAAACTCAGCACTTTCAAAGTGCCACAGCTAGCGGCATGCTAAAGAGGAGCTGACTATTCATTTCAGCACCTCATTAGTATTCTCCAATTTGGCCATTAACGTGGCCATTTTTAAGTTTTGCCCAAGTGTGGACACGGCCCTAAAGTGGTATCTACATACATGTCCTTAACTATTAGGAGCATGACGAGGCTTAGCTGAGCATTGATAGAGAGTTGTGAAAGTTCACTTAGTACATCATTAATCACAAAATCTTCCTCTTATGTGTATAAACATTTAAATAGAGTGTGTGTCTTTGTCTTTTTCTAGTGGCTATTCCACATGACAGGTGAAATAGTCTCCAGCACCTTCTAGCTAAGGGTATGTGTCCTGTCTTTGAGATGTTGTGAGTTACACTTATAGTGCTTGGTGGTGCTATGTTCTAACCTGACTCAGCCTCAGCCTCAGTGAGGTCAGATATATAAACTTAATATTAGTATGAGTTCAGTTCATTTTGTGAAAGCTCTCTAATTTATTGAGCATTTGCAACTCAAAGGATGAAAGAAAGAACATTAAAGGCTAGGGGAAAAAACCCCACATGATCTGTCAAAACCCTTACTCAATTAAAACTCAGGAAATCCAATCACCGTACATCTAGTCAACTTACTTCCTAAAGTATAGCTAGTGGTTCTTCCCTGCCTTCATATTAGTTATAAATTGCTCTCCATCTGAAACAGAGCCTTCTTGTCCCATGAAGCACGTAATCAGTATTATATCTTTATTACCATCAAAGGGAAGAGGCTTTAGCTGGGGCTATATGTGATGGCCAGTGCTGTTCTCTTGTTTTCGTTGTTGGGCCTGTCTTGTAGCAGGTGGCTTCTGGGTACATGTCTGTCTCTGTCAATCTGTCTCTTTACTTCTTAAGGTGGGTATTGTAGTTTCAGGAAATTGGGTAAAGCACTTGTAGATGTTTGTCTTTCTCTGAGGGATTGGAGCAAATGTAGTTGTATCTTAGTGCCTGGCTGTATACAATGGATCGTGTAATGTGCCCTGGATGGAAGCTGGAGGCATGTAGGTAAGCATAGTGGTCTGTGGGTTTTTGGTACAGGGTGGAATTTATGTGACCATCACTTATTTGCACAGTAGTGTCCAGGAAGTGTGGACTGATCCAGGTTGAGGTTGATGGTGGAGTGGAAACAGTTGAAATGAAGGTGGAACTCTTCAAGATCCTCTTTCCCAGGAGTCCAGATGATGAAGATGTCATCACTGTAGCGCAAGTAGAGGAGGGACACTAGGGGACGATAGCTGAGGAAGCATTGTTCCAGGTCTGCCATAAAAATGTTGGCATACTCTGGGGCCATGTGGGTGCTCATAGCAGTGCCACTGATTTGAAGGCATAAATTATCCTCAGATCTGAAGCAGTTGTGGGTGAGGACAAAGTCACAAAGCTCCACCACCATTTGTGCCTCGGTTTCATCAGGGATAATGTTCCTAAGAGCTTGGAGTCCATCTTTAGAGCTGCGTCTACACGTGCAAGCTACTTCGAAGTAGCGGCAGTAACTTCGAAATAGTGCCCGTCACGTCTACACGTGTTGGGCGCTATTTCGAAGTTGAAATCGACGTTAGGCGGCGAGACGTCGAAGTCGCTAACCCCATGAGGGGATGGGAATAGCGCCCTACTTCGACGTTCAACATCGAAGTAGGGACGTGTAGACGATCCGCGTCCCGCAACATCGAAATAGCGGGGTCCTCCATGGCGGCCATCAGCTGGGGGGTTGAGAGATACTCTCTCTCCAGCCCTTGCGGGGCTCTGTGGTCACCGTGGGCAGCAGCCCTTAGCCCAGGGCTTCTGGCTGCTGCTGCTGCAGCTGGGGGTCCGTGCTGCATATACAGGGTCTGCAACTAGTTGTTGGCTCTGTGTATCTTGCACTGTTTAATGAAAGTGTGTCTGGGAGGGGCCCTTTAAGGGAGCGACTTGCTGTTGAGTCCGCCCCGTGACCCTGTCTGCAGCTGTGCCTGGCTCCCTTATTTCGATGTGTGCTACTTTGGCGTGTAGACGTTCCCTCGCTGTGCCTATTTCGATGTTGGGCTGAGCAACGTCGAAGTTGAACATCGACGTTGCCAGCCCTGGAGGACGTGTAGACGTTATTCATCGAAATAGCCTATTTCGATGTCGCAACATCGAAATAAGCTATTTCGAAGTTGGGTGCACGTGTAGACGTAGCCTAGATGGGATATTGCTGCAAAGAGCCTTTACATCCATGATGCCCAGGATGGTGTTTTCAGGAAGGTCACCAATGAATTATAGTTTCCTGAGGAAGTTAGTGGTATCTCAGAGAAAGCTGGGAGCTCTGGTAGCGTAGGGTCTGAGTAGAAAATCCTGTAGTGAGGGTGTCAATGCCTGAGATGATGGGGTGTCCAGGATTCCGAGGTTTATGGATCTTGGGTAGGAGGAAGAATAAACCTGGTTGGTGTTCTAGGAGTGTGTCTGTGTAGATTTGTTCCTGTCTTTTTATAGGGAGGGTCTTGAGCAGATGCTGTAGTTTCTTTGTGTACTCCTCTGTGAGATCCTGGGACAGTGGCTTGTAGAATGTGGTATCAGAGAGTAACACGGACATGTTGTCCCAGATTTTTTGTGCTGATGTAGGACCAGATCAAAAGATGTCCATTGAGTTCAATATCTTTTGAATCAGACCTTTGTCCTGGAGGCAAAGGGACAAGTTTAAATCAAAATGGCCCAGTATTGTATAGCCATGTGCTAGCTCTTGTTCATTGCATAATCAGAGAGAGCTGTGATTGACATGTACCTTAGCCCTTATTCTGTAAAATATTTAATTCTGTTATGCATAAAATTATGGGCTTGAGGGAAGAAATCCACGGTTTCTGAACCCCTGACTTTGGCAGCACTTTTCTTACTTACAAGCTGTTACTTAGCATCTGTTGTGGGAAAGAACATACACATTCCTAGCTATTTTTCATGATTCAAATGGTTTTGGATATGAGGCAGACTTGCTAGATTCCTAGTAAAATTTTGGTCATCATGCACATTACAAATGATGTGTGTTGGCTAGAGCTGAACCAATAATCAGTAACAAATAATTTAGGCAGTGAATTCATCCTCTCTTTCTGTTCCATGTTGTTCATGACCATGTTTTTTCCTCAAATGATATTAATTTGTCCTCATTACTAATTAAGAGCTTGATTTGGGCCTTGTGTTCAGCTTGGGGTATGGAGAGGCATGTTGTTAAGTCACCCCATAAGCAGCAGAGGAAGGCCATTGTGCCTCTGCGAGATGCCATTATTATAATATCTATTATTTGTATTGCAGAAGTATCCACAGGATCCAGTCCCATTGTGGTAGGCCTCATGGTAACAGTATTTCCCACTGGAGCTACTCATGGCAGTAAAGTTAATTATATACACAAGTATTTGCAGAATTATACCTATATAAATGATGAGAGGTAACAGGTACGCAGAAAAGATAGACTGGGGAAGCACCAGGAAAAAAATCCTCTCCTTATTTTCTTCCTTGCATAGGCCACCAGCAAACGCTTACCCCTTCCATGCTGGCCCAGTTTGGCTGCCTGATGCACTGGACCATTCCTCCCTACCTCTGGGCCAGTCCTGTTAGCTCAGACCATATGTCCATGTAGTTTGAACTGGAGTGTACAGGAAGGACGCAATTTCTCTTATCTCCCTTATCTCCCAAACCACAAAGTAGCCTGAATAATTTCTGAAAATAATTTTGGTAAGCAGGGTTTTTTTTCGAGCAACATATGAGTGTACAATAATTCACAACTTGAGCTGCTTTCCAGACCACATTGGCCATTTGAAGGTTGTTGTTCTCTGACTGGATAGACATAATTGTTATTTCCAAGTTTCCAGAGCAAAAAAAAATGATTTTTTATAACTATTTTCAATATTTACCTAAAATGTAGTGTTTTGGTGAATGTGCTTGCTAGTGAACATACTAGGATATCTGCAGAAAGGGGAAATTTTACAGGGACAAAAATACAAAAAGTTTCTGTTTAATAATTGTTCTGGGGATTTGTGTGTGCGTGTGCACATTTTTAGAGTAAATGCCCACCTCCAGTGTTTGTATAATCTTCCTAAACTTGATGCCATTGTCAGTTCTATGTATATAATATAACATAAAAGTATTACACTACAGTGCTGGAAAATGCTCATTAAGACATATATTTTCTACAGAACCATACAAAATAATTTAAAAATCAGGCAAAGGTTGGACTGATGGTTATTTCTGTTACATTAACCAGAAGCAGTAGCATAATGTCCACTTAGCAACCAATTTTCAGCCAGTGTAAAAGCTCTGAGAAATTGTTCAAAGGAAAGTATAGGAAACAAATGATGCATTTTTCATAGCTATCTTTCATATTAGTGAAATAAACTAAATTAGTTTGACAGCATAAGGAAACAGGGGTGTATGTGTTGGGTGGGGGAAGTCTTATTTCTCATTGGTAGAAGAAAAGAGAGCATTCTTTGTTCATTCTCTACTTATTGTAGTAGATGTAGGGGCAGGTATTAACCCATCTGTTTGGGGGGGATTAAGTTTTTCACCTGTGTGTGTAGGTAGTTCTGAAATATGAGTGCTTCCAGATGAAACGGATGCTTGGGGACAGATTCACAAAAGGATTTAGGAATGTAACTACTCCTGGTGGTTGTCCAAATCCCAGAATCAGGTCCCAGTGGGATTCACAACCCCCCTGCTCAGCTACTGCTGAACTGTGTATGTGCACACCCCTTTCCTCAAGGTGTCAAACCATTTTTACAGTTAAAGCTCCCTAGGCACCTGTATCTCTATTTCTGTTCATGAACGCCACAGCCCCATTTGAGGCTGTCTAAGCCCCAGACTGATGCATGAACTGGAGGAAGATAAGCAGTTCATCTGTTTACCTTGTCTGCAGGTAAGCAGGCTCAGAATTCACTGACTGAATCAGGTCCCCATAGGTTAGCTCATAAAATGGCTGGAGGAAGATGAGCTCTGTCATAACTTTTATTCTGGTGAAAAGAAAAAAGCACTTTAAAGACTAACAAAATAATTTATTAGGTGATGAACTTTTGTGGGACAGACCCACTTCTTGAGATCATAGCCATACCAGAACAGACTCAATATTTAAGGCACAGAGAAACACAAACAGTAATCAAGGTTTTTGGTATATTTGGTATAGATATATTTGGTAGATATAAACCTGAATTACCCACCAGGAGAAATAAAACAGCAAATCGACAGGGCCAGACAAATACCCAAAGACCAGTGGCTCCAAGATAGGCCCAAAAAAGCCAATAATAGAAAACCACTGATGATTACCTACAGCCCCCAACTCAAATCACTGCAATCCATTATTAAAGACCTACTACCTATCCTTAATCAGGATGCCATGCTCCAGAAGGCCCTAGGTGACAGGCCTGTTCTCTCCTACAGACATCCTCCCAGCCTTATGAAGATTCTCACCCACAACCACAGTCTATACCACAGGAACACCAATCCTGGAACTTTTCCTTGCAACAAGGCCTGTTGCCAACTTTGTCCACATATCTATTCTGGAGATACCATCTCTGAACCTAACCATGTTATTCACAGAATCACAGGCACATTCTCATGTTCCTCAACAAACATCATATATGCCATCATGTGCCAACAACGCCCACCTGCTATTGGACAGACTTCAAACTCTCTTAGACAAAGAATTAATGGGCATAAAACAGACATAAAAACACTCCTGATTCACAAATCTGTCATCCAGCACTTGAATGGAGTGGGCCATTTTGTTAATGACCTGACAGTCTGTGTTTTACTGAAGAGCAATTTTCACAACCATTTGGAAAGAGGCTGCTGAACTCTGTTTTATATTCATATTCAACACATTAACAAGTGGTTTGAACCAGGATGGGAATTTTCTAGGTCATTATAGGGGCTCTTATGCATACTTTGCTTTATCTAATTCTTGTGTCCCCCTGCTGTCACTGCCCCACTTCTGCCCCTCTGCTCTCTGGTTAGCTCACCTTGATAATAATTTTTCTGATTTGTCAACCTTGATTGCTATTTTGTTCCTCTGTGCCTTAAATATTGAGTCTGTTCTGGTATGGCTATGATCTGAAGAAGTGGGTCTGTCCCCCGAAAGCTCATCACCTAATAAATCATTTTGTTAGTCTTTAAAGTGCTACTGGACTGCTTTTTTGTTTTGATAGTATGTAGACTTGCACAGCCATCTCTCCGTTACTTTTTAGTCTGGTGATTAGAGTACTCGCATGGAACGTGGGAGACAATAGAGTAAATCTCCGATCCACATGAGGGAGGGAAATGAAGGATTCTGCAACTCTCAGGTAGGCTTTGAGGTATTCTTGTGTGGGGTCCCTAACAGAATCGTTAAACTGTGGATAAACAGTGTCACTGGGCCAAAATGGCCCCCTAGTATGAGAATGACTCTGTAGTCTCCTATTAGAGAACTCACAGAAGATTCTTGTGATCTAATTCCCTGCTCCACTCTAGCCCATATTTGTCCTTTACACTGGGGATCCTTGAATTTACTTCATCTGTGCCAAAATGAAAACCTGTTTCCTTAAACTGACATATGACCCTTTGTGTTTATTCAGCTGTCAGAATTTATTCTCATTCGTTACAGAGGGGAAGAGCCCTGGGAGCTTCTAAATCATTAAAACCGAAGGTCAGACTTTAAAGTCTCATTAATTTTATTGAAAGATTTTTTTTAAAAGACTTGAACAAAATCTTGCCAGATTAGGCATAATTTACATGAAGTCTGAGGGTCAGCTTCCTCACTGAGTTACACTATTGTAAATCTGGAGTAACTTCATTGTGATCAATGGAGTCAACCCAGGGTCATATTTTTTCTGCTGGTTGAGGGCATGTGATTCCCACTGAAGTCGCTGGGAGATAAGTGCATAAATAATGTGATGACTGGACTTCTGATTTATTATAGTGTTTTTGGGTGCAGAATTTAACCTTGTATAGGCAAAAGTCATTGTACAGGAGACACATTCCTCCTGTGTATTTCAGAACAAAGACCCTGTACTGAGAGCTGAAGAAACTCAGTGACTCTGGGATACATGTGTAATGCCAACAGACCCAGGTTCCTGACACCAAGGACTGAACCTCTAATCTTAGGGCCTAAAGCCCTGTGCTTTACTGAATGAGCTAAAGGCCAGCTGGCTCTTAGCTAAGGCTGTAAAGCAGAGACTTCACTAACCCTAGTATGAGGTCTCAGTGACTCTGGGTACTACATGTGCCATAACAATTTTTGAGTTTAGAATGTGACCCAAAAGTTTTGCTGTTAATTTTGGATTTGGCCAAATTTCTACCCTCACAATCTGGCTGAAGCCAGTAAGGGAATATTTTGCTTTCTGGTGGAAGTCCAACCACGAACTAAGCGCTAGGTTGATACAGTCAGCATTCTGCTTTTGTCAACTTATAAGGCTTTCCTTCCTCCCCTACTTGGCTCACTCTGTGACTCTGGCCATGCTGAGATGAGCAGGGGCTAATGACTTGATTCTTTCAGGTGGCTGGCGAGTAGAAGAAACCCTGTCCCCTGTACTTGCCAGCCACACTCTCTGTCTGGGTGTATAGTGGGGGAGTTGCTCCAAAGAAAATGAAGAAATGTACTGGCTTCCCAAGAGGAAGGTGGAAACAGTAGTGGAACTGAGAATCTTTGAGTAAACACTCCTGCTCTGGCCTGACCATGGAGGATCATACTACAGCTAACTAGATTGTATTTAGCCTAGGAAGTTCATTGATTGCAGTGATCCAATCAGGGTTTGACAAAGGTCTGCAGGCAGTGTTGGAACGAGGGCTTGCAAACGGGGGAACAGAGTTGTTGGGCTGGAGTTTGACGCCATTCTGCATGTACCCAGCATTGATGGCACCTGTTCAGAATGGCAGAGTCCAACTCCATCATGACAGAGGGCAGCCAGGCCAAATTCAAGTAAACAGCATTATGACATGGTGCCTGAGGTTGTAGTGCCATGTGACTCTGTGAGCTATGTCACACTTCCCAGAGTGAGGAGCTAGGCCCAGACTCAGAGGACAGAAGTTGCCACTTCTGGTTGAGAGGTGGGTGCGCTCTCTCTCTAGCTCTCTATAAAAAGTCATGCCATTCATCTCCATTTGCCAAATTATGATATGTTTGAAATGACACCTCAGTTATTGAAGTGTGGTCGCCCCCTCCTTCCATACCTTCTTTAAGCTGTACCACTGTTTGGATGACTATAGTGATATTCACACATATAAGGAAAGTCATGAGCTTCTAGCCAAACAGAGAAGGGGAAAACTCAGCCTAGGTTACTGGTATCTGAGCTTCTAGAGAAGGTCAGAATCCAGCTGGACTCCCAAGGAAAAACAGAACCAAGAACTCTTTTTTTCCGCACCTTTTATATGTTGCCTATGATATGTGCAGGAGCCCTATGATATTGTCTTTCATACGATTCATTAATGGGAAGCTAGCTCTACTGGAGAAAAAAAGAATTGAAGTAAGCATAATTTAATTAATTCTGATCTCACAGATGTGGGGGTCAATGAGAACAGAGTAAAGCATGAACACAACAGACAGGAGTTAAGAGAAAAAAATATTCCAGCAGTATAAGCACAAACACATGCAAATTATTCCCTAATTCTTTCAAGATGGATAATTTGTTTTTTAGTAAACCTTATAAAAAGAGGTTTATTGTAATCATAACATGCTAATATTTTACTAGGATATTTATTTTTATTTCAAAAGCAACAGAATGAAAAAATCAAAACAATTTTTGCTTTCATTTTAGCCAGAGAAAATGCAGAGTACATCCAACAAAGCCATTAAGAACTACTTTGGGTTTACACTGATATAAATGAGACAGAATTTTGCCCTTCTCCTCCAACAAATTTATATGAAAGGTTGGCACATTGTCCAGGAGGGCATCCTGCAGTAACAAGATTCTTTTTAAAAATAAATACATTAAATGTAGTCATCAGATTTTGGCATCCTTACTCATGCCAAGTTGTATTTTAGGCCCAGATCTTTACAAGTATATAGGCTTCTAACAGTCACTGAAATCAGTGGGAGTTAGTTACCTTTATACCTTTGAGGCTCTGGGCCTTACTCCTATGAATCACTGGGGCCAGGTCTACACTAGGACATAAAATGGATTTTTAGATATGCAAATCCAGCTAAGAGAATTGTGTAGCTAGCATTCACTATCTAAAATTGGGTTTTACCACTTTTCGTGCAGTGGGAGGTCAATGGGAGAGTACCGGGGTTCATGATGACTCCATGGCAGTTAGATTTCGCATGTAGTCACTAGATGCATAAAATTGAACTCCAGCAGATAGACTATCAGAATGTCCATTTTCCCATCAGTGTAGACATACCCTGGGTTTCCTCAGGGAATTAGATGCTACTTGGTGTGAGTAAGAATCATTGAACTTGTGTGAACAGTGATCAAGATATGAAAACCTCTATATACGTTACCAATTCTCTGCTTTATCTAGATAATAGAATCCCAACATATCTAGTTATCTACTTCTAAATTATTTGACTGATGTCAGGGCACATCTATACTTACAGGAAGATTGACACTATGGAGGTTGATCTTCTGGGGCTTGATTTAGCATGTTTAGTAGGGAAACAATAAATAAGGTGACCATATCTCCCTGTCCCAAATGTGGGACAGGGAGATATGGAGGGGAGGGGCAGCTCCTCTGGCTTCACCAAGTCCCAGGGAGCTGGGAAGGAGGCAGCAGTGGCCAGACCTCTCCGGGAGCCCCAGGGAAGCAGCAGGGATGCAGCAGCCGCCCATGCTCTCCCCCTCTTCCCTGATGCTCGGGGAAGTGACCTACCTGCTCTCCAGCCAGTAGCTGCACCTGCACAGCTTCTGGTAGAAAAGGTCAGTGGGCAGGGAGGGCCCTATGGGACAATTAGTTCCTTTCAAAAAATAAGTAGGAATGCTTTTTTGGTGTCCCAAATATTGGACTGTCCAACCAAATACAGGACAGATGGTCACCTTTATAGTAAATCCAGTGTTCAGGCATCGCTATTGACCCTTGCAGTCATAAGGAGTAAGGGCGGTCAATGGGAGAGGTTTTTACCATCATTTCCTGCTGTGGGGATGATGCGGAAAATCGACCTCACAATTGTTGACTCCAGCTACGCTATTTTCATACCTGGAGTTGCATGTACAGGCCCACCGGTAGGGTGAAGAAGGAGGCAGTTGACTAGGAATCCAGCCTTTCAAGGGATCCAGAGCTTTGGCTTCTGCCGCTGCTACCACTTCACTGCAGGAGTGAAAGGACAAGCACTATAGTAGCAGTAGTAGTAGTAGTAGCATCCTTCAGCCTACATAGACTATGGATCGCGCTCTTCGTAGTTCCATTTGGGATTATCATTTGCAGCATCGACTGTGACTGTGAAGGCCCACACGATAGTGACAGTCCTTGCTGCATCTGTTGCATGGGTAATGGGTGTCTGGCAGGTCCTTACTGTGCTTTCTGTGGGCTCGCTTCTCCTCTGCTAGCTGTCTGATCCTCATCTCACCCTTCTGAAGGCCCTTGTGTAGTTCCTGCCTCCATCTGCTGCAATTGTCTGCCAGCTCCTCCCAGTTGTCTGGCTCGATGTCTACCTCCCTGAGGTCCCTCTTACAAACATCTTTGTAGCGCAACTGGGGGCATCCGGGAGGTCTTTTGCCAGAGGCTAGCTCACCATACAGGATGTCTTTTGGGATCCTTCCATCATTCATCCTGTGGAAGTGGCCAAGCCAGTGGAGCCGACGCTGCCTGAGGAAGGTGTGCATGGTTGGGATTCCAGCTTGCTCAAGGACAGCGGTGTTGGACACTCTGTCCTTCCATGATATTCCAAGAATGCGCCTGAGGCAGCGCAAGTGGAAGACGTTCAGCCTCTTTTCCTGGAGGGCGTACAGGGACCAAGACTCACTGCCGTAAAGGAGGGTGCTGAGGATGCAGGCTCTGTAGACTTGCATTTTGGTGTGGGTGTACAACTTGATGTTATTCCACACTCTCTCGCTGAGTCTGGACAGAGTTGTGGCTGCTTTTCCGATCCTCCTATTTAGCTCAGACTCCAATAACAGGGTGTCAGTGATGGTGGACCTGAGGTAAACGAACTTGTGGACGACCTCTAACGAATAGTTGTCAGTGCTGATTGATGGAGGGTCAGCAACGTCCTGAGCAAGTACATTGGTCTTCTTTAGGCTGATGGAAAGCCCAAAGTCCTTGCATGCTTTGGAGAACCGATCCATCAGTTTCTGAAGCTGGTCTTCTGTGTGTGACACTACAGCAGTGTCATCTACAAACAGCAAATCTCTGATGAGGACTTCCCACACCTTGGATTTAGCTTTCAGTCTTGCAAGATTAACAAGCACTATGACCCCACCAGAACTAAAGGCAACTGTACTTGATCTCACCTTTTCTACCATTGGTCCTGCCCCTTTTGGGGACATGGAGCTGGGCTCCCCTCCCACTTTCTTCTGGGGCCCGCTGTGGCTGTTGGCCCCACTGTATGTATCTTAGATCGATTTTCTCCCCTAGTACAGACTTGCCCTCAGTTTATCAAATCTTGTAGCAGTTACTCTGTTTTTGGTCTAGAGTCCCATCTGAATTCACCAGGGCTTCTTCTGGAGTAACGATTTCATAAACCTTCAGGATTTGGCCCACTGAGCCTTAATTAGTCTTTCTTAGTTTTCTTGAGTGGCAAGGATGTTTTACAAGGAAGATGTCTGGCCTGACAGAAAGATGTTTGTAGTACTGTAGGGAGGCCCTTTGAGAAACTTCTTGATCTAGACCAGTGGCTCCTAACCTTTTTCAGACAGGGACCCATTTTGACAATTCAGAAAGACTTGGTGACCCAAGGCAATTCAAAACTGAGGTGGGGGGGCTGTGCCATAACTAGCTAATTTTGTGCCTGAGGCAAGAATATAAAATTGTGCCCCCTCATGTTTCTATATTCCTAATAGTTATTTCATAGAAAAGGGGAAATATATTAATAAAATAATAGCACCACATTTACTATGGTTAGTCAGAGTTGTGGTGGTGGAAAGACACTCATCCCCAAACTGCTCACCCTGGCTTAAATCCCACAATCGGGGGCTTCTGGAATCACACTCGGGCTGGAAGGGACTAGAGGGGGATAGGAAAGTCACACTCAGAGGCTGCAGGGGGGTAGGGAGTCACATTCAGGGGTTGTAGGTGGCTAGAGGAGTCACACTCAGGGCCTAGGAGTCACTCAGGGGCAGGAGGGAGTTTGGGGAGGCACAGGGGTCCCTGTGCCTGGAAGCCATTTGGGGCATGGAGATCCAGATGGCAGCAACAGCCACCCGGGTGCGGGGGGAATCCCAACCCCTGTGACTAGAAAACGGCTGGGGGAGAGTCCTGGCCAGCAGAGCCAACTGTGGTAACTCCAGCAGAGGCTGTGGAGAGACCCCAGCCCCCGTGGCTGGAAACCAGCTGGGTCAGAGCCCCACCTGTAGTGCCAGCCAGGAACCCAGCTGGGGGGCTTGTGGGACTCTACCTCCTGCAGAGGCTTGAAGCCAGGGAGCTGATCAGCTCTGCCGTCCATCCCAAAATTGGACCCAGGCCCCACCTTACCTGAACTCAGCACTGCTCCTCAGGTATGCAGTTCTCTGCCCTGCAGCTGAAATGGTTCTCGATCTAATTGATTGGCTTAACAGACATCAGGCAGTTAAGCCAGTTAAGAAGTTGAGAACCACTTCAAGATTGTGAATGGCTTCTTAAGAGCCACCTGTGGAGCTGTGCAGCCCAGCCGGCAACCCTTTTGAAACGTAACCATGACCCATGTTTGGGTTCCAACCCTGATCTAGACCAAAAGTCTAAAATGATAACTGATCGGAAAGCCTAGGCTACAGTTTAATTTTGTTAACAAAGATCTTTTTGGTTGTTGTGCTCTGTCTTGATTTATTTTTATCTTGGGGAAAAGAAATCCTGATTAAAGATTGACACACTTACTGAGCTCTGTTCTGCTTTAAAATAGAAATGTATGATAAAAGATAGCATTCTAGTGTGATGAAATCTTCCATCACCAGGACTTGGTTTCTGACTGACTGGAGTTCTGAGGATGGGAGAACTCAAGAGCTATAAAACTTGCCCTTGGTTTTGAAAGTGTCAGGGTAGCTTGTGATCTTGGCTTAGGCAGAGACTTCTTCCAGCTTGGAGGGCCTTATCAACTTGGGACTAAAGCTGGCCGAGAAGCCTGGTTTAGTCAGGGACTTGCCCAACTTGAAAGATTTCCTCTGTCCCTGAAAGACTCTCTTTAGCCTGGAGGATTGGCTTAGATAAAGGCTTGTTTTCAGCTTTGAAAAAAAAACTTAGCTTGGCATCCTGCCCTAGCAAAAGGTCTGCTCCAATTATGAAAAATGTACTCTAACCAGGGAGTTTGCTGTAGCTGTGAGTGATTTAGTCCAGATGGGAGGGCTTTGTTTTCGGAATAGGACTGGCATAAGCCTGTAAAGATTCTCCCTAGTCTGAAAAAAAAGATGTGTACTAATTCTCTGGTGGCTTTTTTAAATGGGGAATTATATGGTCAATATGTGTACAGTATGTGAATTTCTGTAACCTTCACTATCATGAACATTTAAAAAAATAATATTTTTTCATAGTGCTCATGAGTCCTTCTCTGTGTCTCTCCCCTTCATTGTATTTATGTCTGTAACCAGAATTTCGGTACCTTAAACTGCTTTGTGGATAGGGAATAAGATCGGACCTCGTAACAGGATGTCTTTGTGTTATCTTTCTAGCCTTTTAATATAGTTTGTTTTGGCATCTGTTCCCCATATAGGAAAAAGGTCCTGCTGCCAGCATCGTCTTCTGTTTGGTTATGACATAATTTCTTTTTTGACCAGTGTTTCAAATGATCACTTACAGCAATGGAACAAGAATCCATCCCAAATTCTTGCAAAAATCTGTATGCAGGACAAACCTGTTTATCGAGAGGCCTTAGGGTATATCTGGATATTTAGAATACACAGGATTTCAGATGAAGGGTAGTTGGACTGAGGAACAGAAAACAAACATGCTCTTCAAATACCCCCCAGACATACTGAAGAAAACACTGGCTGGCTTGTTAGCCTGGCTGATCTTTGCTAATTAGTTGACCTGGTGAGCAGATGGCCACACTTCTGGGAGTCCTGGGTAGGAGTATAAGCCTGGCAACACAACCTTGGTTGTTATTATTTTTATCTAATGAATTATAAGTATTGCAGTAGCACCTAGGAACCCCAACCATGGCTAGGAGCTGTGCAAACATAATGTAAGAGAGAGTGAGTCCATGTCCTGGAGTGACTACCCATTATGGTTCAGCATATTAGGGTTCAGCATATTTCTTTAGGCTAATTTTGGGTGGGATTTGTGGCATCAGTGAGTGACTGAAGGCAAATTTAAGAGCCTCACAATAAGCATAGAAAGGTCTGTTCATGCTGCCCTGTGGAGCTCAGTTCTGATTTACTGTTCTCAAGCTGCCTACTGGGAGTTTGGTGGCAAGAAATAAACTTGGATTACAGGAATTTGAACAGATTTGAACCTAGCTCTCCAGGGACAAATTATTTGTGTACAAGCTTGTACCATCCAAGGATTCTGAAAACACCCTCAGTATTATTTTATAATATAAGACTACACATAGGTTAACAAAGCTTGCTACACCAAGTCACAAGTGCTCAGTAAATTAATAGAGTGGCAGTTTTACATCCCTGGCAATGTTCCCTCTCATCTTTTCCATCCCTGTTCATATTTTTTCCAGACATGTGTGGAATAAATTTCTATGTGCACTAAGGCATGCACGAATATGCACCAAAAGTAAAAGCAAAATCCTAGCTGTGGGCACTCTGCTAATCAGCTGTGTGGCATTTCAATCTCTCTTGAGCAGTTGCATGTGCATACATCTTACAGGGAACACTGACACTTCGGGCAGGAAATGTCTCTGTGATTAGATGCTTTTCAACCATAAAGTTCTCAAATAGGCTTTAGTATGTTCCAACCTGAAAAAACAGTGAGTGATCCTAGCTAAATTTTATCCTCCGAGTCAGACAACAAAAGTTCTGGTTTTGCTGGTGTGAAACTGAGAGGCTCAGTATCCTCCAAAAAGAGAATGGATTTGATCTCTCCGAATTGATAGTTTTCAACTGTATAACTCATTTTTTTAGTTTCAAACAGATTATGGCATTCAGGCTGCCTCTCAGCATCTCACAATGACTCTGTTGGAATCAGCTGGAGTTGGGGAGGTGATCTGAATTGAATAGTACAGAAAAACTGCAAAATAATGGAACACTTGTTCACAGATTTGGGGGTAAATGATATATATTACAAGTAGTGCCCAGTCAAGATCAGGCCCCTCTTGTCTTAGGCCCTGTGCAAACATACTACAGGCAGTGACTGCCCCAAAGCAGTTGTAGTCTAAATGAAATAGTCAGAAAACAAGAGAGAAGAGAAAGTGACTTGTGAGAGAAGACACTGTTAGGAGCACAACCCAGTTTGCTTGCTCCACACCTAGTGCCCTACCCACTGGATCACGTTGCCTCACTCTATTTTGAAGGTTTTACCAGTCAAATTTCCAGTGCTTTTCCAATCTTGAGGTTTTGGAATTTTAGAAATCAAAACAGAGATACACCTCTGACTGTAGGTGACGTGTTTGTGCAGTGGTTCCCAGCCTTTTCAGTAACATGGCACACTTTAAATAGACAAACAATTCCACGGCACACCCACTCTTTTCAGCTGAATCAATTTACTATGGTTACAGTCTTGGAGAGTTTTGCAACATAGCAATGCACACAATTTAAACATGGATCAAATGAGATGTTGAGCAATCAAGTAACCATTGAAATGTTCATTCACTGGGGAGGTGGGTCCAGAGAGCAGGGTCCCTTCCCTCCAGCAACTGGAACATGGCATTTAAACTGTATCCCAGATCCAGCAGGTTCCCACCCTCCATCCATCATGCTTGCCACAGCAGAGAGTGGGAGCAAACCCCTTGCCAGTCCATGTGGCCAGGAGGCAGCATTTCAACTGCCTCATAGTGCAAACAGGCTCCTGTTGGGTCCGCAGTTCTCATCCCACTGACTCGGCAAAGAGCCACTGGGAGGAGGGGGAGCAGGGAAATTGGAAGCCTGAGCATTAGCTGGTGTGGGGTTGGCCAATTCCCCTACTCCTCTCTTCACAAGTTGACTGTGCAAAGAGCTGCAGCCAGGGAAAATTGATGAAATTTCACAGCACACTAGGACAGTTCTCACAGCACACCAGTGTGCCACAGCACACTGGTTAAAAAGCATTGAGTTAGTGCTGCTCCAATAGATTGTGGTTCCCCATGCTGAGAGAATGTGATTTTAAAGTTCTGGCCAGTCCTCAGTCAGAATCAACAACTCAAGCTATGAACTGAATTTTTTGGAGGCTCACTGGCCTTGAATTGATCTCTTGTGGAGTTTGATGGTCAGAAACACATCATTTGGTTAGGCTGTCTGTGGGGAAAATCATAACTTCTGCCAGGGCATTTGACGCTGCTGACATTCATAGAATCATAGAAGAGTAGGACTGGAAGGGACCTCGAGAGGCCATCGAGTCCAGCCCCCTGCCCTCATGGCAGGACCAAGCATTTTCTAGACCATCCCTGAAAGCCATCTATCTAACCTCTTCTTAAATAGCTCCAGTGATAGAGATTCTACCACCTCCCTTGGCAATTCGTTCCAGTGTTTGATCACCCTGACAGTTAGGAACTTTTTCCTAATGTCCAACCTGAACCTCCCCTGCTGCAATTTCAGTCCACTGCCTCTTGTTCTATCCTCAGAAGCAAGGAAGAACAAGTTCCCTCCCTCTGCCTTATGACACCCTTTTAAATACCTGAAAACTGCTATCATGTCCCCCCTCAATCTTCTCTTTTCCAAACTAAACAAGCCCAATTCTTTCAGCCTTTCTTCATAGGTCATGTTCTCTAGACCTTTGATCATTCTCGTTGCTCTCCTCTGGACCTTCTCCAATTTCTCCACATCCTTCCTGAACTGCAGTGACCAGAACTGGACACAATACTCCAGCTGAGGCCTAACCAGAGCAGAGTAGAGCGGGAGAATGACTTCTCGTGTCTTGTTCACGACACACCTGTTAATGCATCCTGGAATCATGTTTGCCTTTTTCACAACAGCATCACACTGTTGACTCATATTTAGCTTGTGGTCCACTATAACCCCCAGATCCCTTTCTGCTGTACTCATTCCTAGGCAGTCCTATCCCATTCTGTATGTGTGACACTGATTGTTTCTTCCTAAGTGGAGCACTTTGCATTTGTCCTTATTAAACTTCATCCTGTTTACCTCAGCCCATTTCTCCAGTTTATCCAGATCCTTTTGAATTATGACCCTATCCTCCAAAGAAGTTGCAACCCCTCCCAGCTTGGTATCATCTGCAAACTTAATAAGTGTACTTTCTATGTCAATATCTAAATCGTTAATGAAGATATTGAACAGAACCGGTCCTAAAACAGACCCCTGCGGAACCCCACTAGTTATACTTTTCCAGCTGGATTGAAAACCATTAATAACTACTCTCTGGGTATGGTTATCCAGCCAGTTGTTCACCCACCTTATAGTAGCCCCATCTAAGTTGTATTTGCATAATTTATTGATAAGTATATTATGTGAGACCGTGTCAAATGCTTTACTGAAGTCTAGGTATACCACATCCACCGCTTCTCCCTTATCCACAAGACTCATTATTCTATCAAAGAAAGCTATTAGATTGGTTTGACATCATCTGTTTTTAACAAAGCCATGCTGGCTGTTCCCTATCACCTTACCACCTTCCAAATGCTTGCAGATGATTTCTTTAATTACCTTCTCCATTATCTTTCCTGGCACAGAAGTTAAGCTGACTGGCCTGTAGTTTCCTGGGTTATTCTTGTTCCCCTTTTTATAAATGGGCACTATATTTGCCCTTTTTCAGTCTTCTGGAATCTCTCCCGTCTCCCACGATTTACCAAAAATGATTGCTAAAGGCTCAGATACCTCTTCTATCAGCTCCTTGAGGATTCTAGGATGCATTTCATCAGGCCCTGGTGATTTGCAGACATCTAATTTTTCTAAGTAAATTTTAATTTGTTCTTTTCTTATTTCAACTTCTAAGCCTACCCCTTTTTCACCAGCATTCTCTATGTCAGGCATTCCTTCAGATTTCTCAGTGAAGACCGAAACAAAGAAATCATTAAACATTTCTGCCATTTCCAGATTCCCTGTTACAGTTCCTCCCTCCTCACTGACCAATGGCCCTACCCTCTCCTTAGTCTTCCTCTTGTTACCAATGTATTTGTAAAAAGCCTTCTTGTTTCCCTTTATGCTTGTAGCTAGCTTGAGCTCATTTTGTGCCTTAGCCTTTCTAATCTTGCTCCTGCACGCTCGTGTTGTTTGCCTATATTCATCCTTTGTAATTTGTCCTAGTTTCCATTTCTTATACGATTCCTTTTTTATTTTGAGATCATGCAAGATTCCCTGGTTAAGCCAAGGCAGTCTTTTGCCACGTTTTCTGTCTTTCCTACACAGCGGGATAGCTTGCTTTTGGGCCCTTAATCATGTCCCTTTGAAAAACTGCCAACTCTCCTCAGCTGTTTTTCCCCTCAGTTTAGCTTCCCATGGGACCTTACCTACTAGCTGTCTGAGTTTACCAAAATCTGCCTTCCTGAAATCCATTATCTCTATTGTACTGTTTTCCCTTCTACCCTTCCTTAGAATTGTGAACTCTATGATTTCATGATCACTTTCACCCAAGCATCCTTCCACTTTCAAATTCTCAATAATTTCCTCCCTATTTGTTAAAATTAAATCTAGAACAGCTTCCTCTCTGGTAGCTTTTTCAACCTTTTGGAATAAAAAGCTGTCTGCAATGCAATCCAAGAATTTATTGGACAGTCTGTCCCCTGCTGTATTAGTTTCCCAACATATACCTGGATAGTTGAAGTCCCCCATCACCACCAAATTCTGGGCCCTGGATGATTTTGTTAGCTGTTTAAAGAAAGCCTCAGCCACCTCTCCCACCTGGCTAGGGGGCCTGTAGTAGACTCCTAGTAGGACCTCATCCTTGTTTTTTACTCCTCTGAGTCTAACCCAGAGACTTTCAACCCGTCCATCTCCTTTGTCCATCTCCACCTCTGTCCAAGTGTGTACATTTTTAATATACAAGGCAACACCTCCTCCCTTCTTTCCCTGTCTGTCCTTCCTAAGCAGGCTGTACCCTTCAATACCAACATTCCAATCATGAGTATTATCCCACCAAGTTTCTGTGATGCCAATGATATCATAGTGGTATTCATTTATTAGTACTTCCAATTCTTCTTGCTTATTTCCCATACTTCTTGCATTTGTATATAGGCATCTCAGACATTGTTTTGGTCCTGCCTCCCAGTTTTGCCCTGGCCCTCTTTTTACTCTCCCAGTATAGCCCATACTCCCTCCCATTTCAAATTCATCTCCCATGTATTCATGCTGTCCACTTACCTGCAGGCTTTGCTCTCCTGCCCCCATCGAACCTAGTTTAAAGCCCTCCTCACTAGGTTAGCCAGCCTGTGTCCGAATATGGTCTTCCCCCTCCTCGAAAGGTGAACGCCATCTCTGCCTAGCAGTCCCTCCTGGAAAAGGATCCTGTGGTCAAAGAAACCAAAGCCTTCCTGGCGACACCATCTACGCAACCAAGCATTCACCTCTAGGATACACCTGTCTCTGCCTGGGCCCCTACCTCTGACAGGCAGGATTGAAGAGAATACCACCTGCGCCCCAAACTCCCTGACCCGTGCCCCCAGAGCCCTGAAGTCACTCTTGACCTGCTCAGCATCACACCTCGCAGTATCATTAGTGCCCACATGGATGAGAAGCATGGGATAGTAGTCAGAGGGCCGGATAATCCTTGACAATGCCTGCGTAATGTCTCGGATACGGGCCCCCGGCAGGCAGCACACCTCCCGAGAGGAAATGTCAGGGTGACAGATGGGCGCCTCCGTCCCCTTCAGAAGAGAGTCTCCAACCACCACTACTCTATGTTTCCTTCTTGCAGGAGTGGCAGTAGACTTCCCAGCCTTGGGGTACGAGGCTTTTCCTCGTCTGTACGGGGTAATTCTTGGTCTCCTGTATCGAGTACAGCATAACGGTTTTCCAGTACTACGCTGGGAGGGTTCTGAGCAGGGGTGGGACTCAGCCTGCTGTGAGAAGTAACCAGCTGCCAGTGTCCACCCTGGTCCACCTCCTCCAATGGTTTATAAGCCGTCCTGTGCACTGGGACAGTTACCTCCGCAGTCTCCACCTGAATACTGTCCAGGAACTGCTCATGGACTCGGATACTCCTCAACCTGGCCACCTCCTCCTGTAGCTCCCCCACCTGCCACCTGAGAGATTCCACCAGCAGGCACCTTTCACACTGAATATTCCCCTCAGCCTGGGTATCAGTGAGTGGGAACGGCAAGCCACAGTCTTTGCAGAACCACACCAGGATCTGGGTAGAAACATCCATGGTCAGGCAGTCTGTCTGGCTACAGGCACAAGTGGAGGAGACAGCAGTAGTGCTGGCACAGGTGTTGCGGGTCTTCCTAACCATTATAGTCCTCTCTGTCACACTCTCTCTGTCAAACTCCCTCTTTAAACTGATCAAGGCTGATCAAGGAAGCAAAAGGTCAGGCAGGCAGGAAGCAGAAGGTCAGGCAGGCAGTCCCAACTGAAACTGAAACTCCCTCCACCTGGAAGCAAAATGGCAGTTCAATTGCCAGCAGTTAAAGCACACGCTCACTCACCCAGAGATCAGCGCTCTCACCTGGTAGCTTCTTCAGCGGCAGGCTCACTTGCTCTTCTCCCTCTTTAAACTCCCCTGTCTGCAGCACTTTCTGAAAAGTAGCCCAACATCAGAATAAAAGGGTGATCACTGCACACAGGTCAGCATTTATATATATAATTTTTCCTTTGAGAATACAGCTGCTTTGTGCAGAGAGCAGAACTCCACAAATTCCCCAGTCCTGCTTCATGCAGGAAAGCCTGGAGGCCTAAGTCGCCTCACGCAGCTTGTATTGTTCGTTTCCAAACTTGGTAGACTCTTAAGTCTCAGGAATGCACACCCTTGAATGGGAACTATCTCTGCAGTGTGTGTGAGGTAAACTACAAGTGTTCACATTCTTCCCTTTGGATATGATCCATAGCCCTGAAGGCTTTACCTTGACCCACCTATGATTTGAATAAGACTCTGGGGAATCAAGCTTGCTTTCTTGTCTCTCCTTGAAATCCAGCGTTGTTACAAGAAGTTCTGTCTGACCCTCAGAGGATGATATTTTGGCATATGATGTAATAGTGCAGATTAAGCTGTTTGCAGGGCGGCTCAGTTGTTCTGATTACAATGAAAAATGTTTCTTCTGCTCAGCACAGATAAATTGGCAATAGGAAAGGTGGAAATATGACCAGTGTGCTCCACAAACCTGTGAACAAGCCTGTTTTCTCAGAAATCTTTTTTGTTTTTAAATTGTTTGGTTCACGAAGTGGGTAAAGTAATTTTGAATTACTCTGTTATCTATCATTGGAATCCTCACATTCTTCTAGAAATGAACCTGACATGAACCTGTTCTAAAGATTTGGGAATTTTTCAGTTAACTTTTTACCCAGCATTTTTATTTTCATGCACTTGTGCCCAGGATCAGAAACAAAAATGCTAAAATACACTTAGAAGCTCTTTGCACAATATTTTCAGTCTTCCCACAAAACAAAACAAAACAAAAAAACAACAAAAAAACCCACACTGGTCATAATTTGAGGAGAAGAGCTATTGACACAAAATTTCCTTTTGAATTTTATAAGCGTAAGATGTTCAAGAGAGTTCGGATAATTAATTGGGCTTCACTCCAAGGCCTCAGTCCTGCACCTTTTAAGGCAATGGGAGTTTTTTTTCCCATTTGCTCCAGTGGAAATATGCCTATGCCCTATGTCCTTTGACCCATTAGACGGAGCTGCTTCTCTGACATCCAGAGGCTTCATACATTATGATTAAAACGAATCCTAAGCAAACACACTACATTTACCATTGCAAGGCATGTTCATTCAAATATGTCTGTAGATCATTATTACTCTGGTGACTTTTGGAGTGAATTTTTCCGTTTTACGAAGGAAGCTAGTTTAATTACCTAGATGCCGTTTCTGTGTTTCGCCAATGAAAGACATGTGATAGTAGGAAGTAAGTCACTCCAAGCTGCTTCCTCTCTTATGAAACACCTCTGACCTTCAAGGTTGGCCTCTACAGATGACAGGATCATTCAGTCTCCATGACTACAGCTGGGTGAGCAATTGGCCCTGAGTAAGTCATTCAAAACATCAGCCACTCTTCCAACGCTCCACGAAGAACCTGTGATTTTTATGAAAGTATTTGCTATTTTTAATAATTAATTTATCATTGTCAGGACCAATTCTTGGCCTGCTGGCTTGCAAATTGCTGACTACACAGCTTTATTATTCACAATTCCCACCCTGTGAATGGCCACCTACATTCATGCTACTGCATACACAATATTTGTTTCTGTTTCCAACTGGATAACCTTACCTTCCTAAACATGAGGAAAGCCTACCACCTGAATAAACTGCAACATTATTGTTCATCTCCTGGACAGGGTTGGAAGACAGTGCGTGATAAGTACCACTTGTGAATTTCTGAGCATTTTATACTACTACCATCACTTCTGGCATTATCAGCAATGGGGTGGGGTGGGGTGGGGTGATGTGTATGCGGGGAAAGCACTATGTGGTATATCCTCCAGATGCCTCTAATAGTCCTTCAAGGGATGGGGAGGATGGAGAATAGGGAGGTTTTATCTGAAACAGCTGCCAAAAAAAAAGGGTATATGTGTGGTGTGGCTTAGTTAAAAAAGGAGATAGTAGCACCTATCTCAGTTCCAGCTTACAGGCATTTTTAGTCCCACTCAGGCTCCACTGATGCAGCACTGGCTATCTGCAAGGGTCTCTCAACCATGTAATGGGGAAGACATCGGTTTCAAGTGGCATATAAATGTTCACATGTTCCAGGCTAACATCACAAGGAAACAGACATCACTTACATACGAGACTCCCCCATGCATTCCAGTCTGTGATCTCTTAACGAGCCCCTGCCAGCTTATCAGTGGGCCATATGTCAGTTACACAGCTAGGTGATGATGTGCACTCTTGTATCACTAGTAAGCAAAGATCCCCACTGCTACCTCTCGGAGTGGTCATGGTTGCACCACCCCAGTCACCACAGTCTCCTTACTACCACTGATCATTCTTACTGTCTCGTTCCCCACCTCTCCTTTTCTTCACTTGTCCTTTCTTTGCTTTCCAATGGCCAGTCCACAAAGAGCTTCCAAAGTGGTAGTGGGAGCATTTACAATGAGACTACCCAGTTACAATTTATTCACAGGAATATTCAGTAATGTGGATGCTCTTGAGAGAGAGAAATTACACTTTTGAACATCTGAGGCAGGATGGTGGTTGTGGTAAATGAATTGGATAGCTTGTATGAATGCAGCTGTATCTAATCCTGAACATTCAAACTTGTCTGTGTAGATGGCTTCTTATACAGCCCTCACCACCACAGTATATGAGGTATCTCATCATTGATGGATTGGTGCAGCAGCTATAATACTTTGGTCCCTTTCTGGTTCCTGAGTTTGGTGTGGAGGTGGAAAAGTTGTGCTTAGTGGTCTGTGACGTACAGGTCAGACTAGGTGATATGGTGGCCTCGTCTGACCTTGAACTCTATGATGCAATCCTCACAACATTATGAAGAAACAAATAATTATACCCACTTTACAGATGAGAAAGTGAGGCACAAGATTTACTGAGGGCCTTGCCCCAGGGCACAGAAGAAGTCTGTAGCCAAGACAGTAATTGAATGCAGGTCACATGAATCTAAGTGCCACCGTCCCCTGAACTATCCTTACCTCTTGTCCAATATCCTAGGCCTGCAAACAAAAGTGAACACAACAATCCTCTGTGGATTGGATCAAACGCTATCATTAGAAGTGGGCTTTCCAGGCTGTGCTACTGAATGAAGAATGAATTAATACTTGCTTTTGCAAAAAGAGAGGAATTATCACAAAACCAGACTCTTGCTGAATCACAGTATTTACAGTACAATAAGAAGTCCTGTGGCACCTTATAGACTAACAGATATTTTGGAACATAAGGTTTTGTGGGCAAAGACCTGCTTCATAAGATGCAACAGTATTTACACTGAAGAGATGCAGTATTGCTGGCATATCATGGAATGCCTAGAGTAAGTGCAAGCTATTGTCTATTTTAGGAGCAACAGAAACCAGAAGAAACAATGGAAACACATCATTTCACTTCCATAGAATTTCACCAACAAACCTCGATTTTTGCTTGATTGTTCACCCACTCGGAATCTGTTTTACTCTCTGTTTTATGCAAATATCTATTTTTTCATAGAAATAATCATGATTTTGCAGGTGAAATCTATCACCGCTTGTAAAACTGTGCTCCCTTCTGCCCTCTTTCCCTCAAAAATTGACTGGTTTCACAAAAAAAGTTTCACTGCAAACAATGGCGCTAGACAACAAAGACATTCTACCATTCTGGCTTTTAAAAAGTATGGTCAATAGTAAAATTTTCCACAGAAATGAGGTCCATTTTTAAGTTCACAGTAAGAGACTTGTGATTCAAATCCTAGTGCATCTTGTTGCAAATACTTCGTACCTTACTCATCTCCTCCTATGACAATGTTGTCATTTTATTTCCAAGAGAAAAATACTCTATGCTGCACCATAGTATTATCCCCAGATGTTACATTATCTATACAAGAACTTATTCTGGGGAGGTAGTTAATAGACCATATGCTATGACTAATCAAATAGTCATCTGTGATATAGCAAACTGATGCTGCATTTCCTTCCTTTAGTGCAATTTCACTAGCCCTGATGACTATGTAGTCCTTATTAACATGTTGTATCCTATATACTCTTAATTCTCAGTAAGATGCTAAGCAGCTAGAAGCTTCTGCAGACAGCCAGTACAGAAACAAGCTCCTACACGCATAGCCTAATGAATCAGCAGTCCACAATGATTAGCTAGAAAGTTTCATTTTGGGGATGGTGGGTGGGATTTAAGAAATTATAAATATTTCAAATCTTTCATCGAAAACATCACTCAGTCAGAAGAAAAAGAGGTAGCTCCTATGCCAGCCTCTGACTTTTGGGGGCTTCATTTAGCAAAAGGACCACACCCTTCGTGTGTCCTTTCTCCCACTCTTCATGCTGTGCATCATTTCAGCTGACAGATTTACACAGGAAACCTGCTTCAGTGAGGCTTGCCGTGGTTGGTGGCAAACGAGAATATGAGGGAATTAACTTCTGGCCTGCTGACAGTGGCTAAAGCTGCCAAAGCAGAGCTGGGTAATTTGGTTTCTTTCCTTTGTTGATTTTGTGCCAGCCCACAAGAGAGGATTAAGCAGCTAAATTCTGCATGGAGAACTCTACCCCTTTCACTCAAATCCTATTGTCTTGATAGAATGACAGTAGCTAGTTATGCCAGTCTTTAACATCTTGCTGGCATGTCCCTAGAAAGTATCAGCTTTTGGCCCCTGAAAAGAGGGATTTGTTCAGAATGAAGTTAAAAAGAAATAAAAAGGGGCAGACAGGGATGAGAAGCCATGGAGTAAAAGTTATGCCTTGTATTAATTAAAGGAACAAAGTTCTCTAATCCTAATATAGACTCTGCAGTGAGGTGTCAGTAAGTCCCTAACTGTTCTTGTCATTGTAGCACATTAACGGTGTTATTCACAGTGTTTGATTCATTCAGGAGTTATGTGCTATAAAGCTCAGAGAGGCTCTTCATTTGTTTCACTCTTTAACTTTGGGAGCACAACGCACTAAAAAATAAAGTCTTCAGTTCCTGTGTAGGCATCACAGCTCTGGAATAAACATACTTTAAACAGGCTGGAGATTGACATACATTGTTGCCAAACCTGGAAGTAAATCCAAACTCTCTGTGAGCTACAGCTAGATTGGTTTAATTGTCCTTTGAAATTTTAATAGTAAAATGCTGGGAGATAGGCTGTTTATCATACGGTTCTGAATAGATTATAGATTTAATGCAAAGGTTGTGACCATAGTCTGCGCTCCTGCATATAACAAGCCATAGAATTTCAACCAATGATATCTGCATCAAGGCTTGTGGCTGAGTGTACAGAATACCTTTCAGAAGGTCATGCAGCCTTGGCTTTCTTTCTGGTGGAACACACTGGAATGGAGTGCTGGCACCTTTTTTATCCCAGTCAGGTATCCTGTGACTGGTGCTGCTGACAGGGCTCCATTCCCCAGCCAGCTTCCACCCACTGAGCTGCAAGGTCCCCCCCATCACCTGGCTGGGGATCCCACGGCTCATGCTGCTGGCAGATTTCATGCCCCAGCCAGCAACCCAGTCACGGGGCTGTTGGGTCCCCCCCACACCCAGCCAGGGATCCCACAGCTGGCACTGCTGGCAGGACTTGAGTTCCGGCACCTTTTTTCTAGAAAAAAAGCCGAGCGTAAAACATTCCAAGTGATGCAGGAATCTGAAATTTAAGTTTAAATGTTTTTGGAAAACCAGGAAGGGCTAAAAATCTCAAGAGGAAGCTTGTTCATATGGGAAGTCAAATGTGGCATTCTACATAGCAAAGATTTCACAAGTTTCTTTAATCAAATCTCTGAAACTTTTCCAGTTCATCCTTAAATAGCTCTTGTGTTCACTGCTTCAGTGTGAAAATTTGAATGCGAAAGGGAAGGATGAACTAACCGAAGATGTCTATTTCCAAAGGAGCAAGCTACAGCTATCCACAGCCTTTATATACTTTCTTAGAGTCATTAATAAGTGTGATCTGGTTAAGGTATTTAGTTATACCTACAAATTTATTCATATATTTCCTCTGTTAAACAGAAAAATATTTCCAGGGCAGCTCTTAGGGAAGGAAAAAAAAACCCTATGAAACCAGACCTGTAGAATGGGGAAGAGCAAAGAAAACACTAAGGCTATGCCTACACTAGCTTCCTACTTTCAAAGGAGTTCGGTAAGTAGGATGTTGCGAGATTGTTAATGAAGTGCTGCCATGCATATGCAGAACTTCTTTAAGCCAATTCTCCCCCACGGCAACTTCAAAGTGTTAAACTTCGAAGTGCTGGCTTGAGTGTAGCCGCGGCTCACCCACCGGTACTTCAAAGTGCCTGGGCAACTTCAAAGTCCCTTTACCTACCAAATTTTGAGGAGTAAAGGGACTTTGAAGTTGCCCAGGCACTTCGAAGTACCGGCGGGATAGCCACAGCTACACGCAAGCCAGCACTTCGAAGTTTAACACTTCTGTTTAAGTTGACAGGAAAAAAAATTAAATTTAAACTTTAAAGTTGAGAGGAAAAAAAGGCTTTTTAAATACAAATCACTATTTGGACTTTTTTTTTCCTCTTTATAATTTACTCCATGTCTTCTGTGGATGTTTTATATATATAATGAAATATATCACATCAAGGCACATCATTCAGTTTTGAATGCAGCTCTGGATTCATCCTGTTTTATGAGAGAATATAGGAAGGTGGTGGAAATAAATTAGAAGTTCTTGCAATCTGAGAATGAGATTTTAAGAGAGGGCTCGGCACAATCATTTGATGTATTTTAAATTGAATCCATATATGTCAACTAAACTGACTGCTAATAATGACCTGGCAGAAAGGAACAAATATTTGGTGAACTGAAGAAGATGGTACATGCTCTTTACAGCTCACCTTGCTTCTTGTTTTGATAACATTCCAATATCTATTTTATGTGTCTGAATCTTGCAGATCATTTCTTGAAATTAAAAATAAATTCTAGCCATTATTTGATTCTGACTACCGCAAGAAAGAAATCTCATGTCAATTGTTGTTTGCTAGTATTTTAAAAATCAGATCTAAATTCTTGTAGGTCAAATACAAATGTGGAGAGCTATCCTTACATATAAAGAGACTGCACACCCTAGTGTAATATATTATATTCAAGCTGGAAATTAAAAGTCTTTGAAGAATTAAATGAACCATCAAAAGATCCATTTGTTGGGAAGAGAAGATTGCTAGACTGACACTCTGAAATGATGTTTGAATTACCTATTTCACCAACTCTGGATTTTCAAATGTTTTTAATTCTCTTTTCCTGACCCAGTCTTAGGCTGATACCAAAAGATAACATGAACCTAAGAGCCATGGCAAATTAGTTTATCATCACTACTAGCACTACCGTCAAACAATCCAGGAAGCCTTCCAGCAAGGATTAACAGTATAATAAAGTTACAGCTAACATTTCTTGTGTTCATTTAACTTGAATGTTAGCTGGAAACATTGAGTGTACTTTATTAAAGGTAGCTGCACAATTACCTTGAAGGAATAAAGCTTAAGCCTATTAAGTTACTAAACATTCAAGTTCCATGGTGAATTTAAGAGGCTTGAATCTGTTTGGAGTGATCTGGGCGTGGATTACTGGCTGCATATTTTATAAACTCAGCAATTGCTCATTCATGCACACTGTGCTTGCAATAACGCCCACCCCAAACTTCATACCACTTTTCAAATTCTGTCAGAACCTTTTGTATCTGCAAAATTGGAGAAAAAATTCCAGGATAGTAGTGTCCTCAGTGCATTCTGCTTCTGGGTGGTCCAGAAAGAGTGCAGGAACAAGGCATTTCATCACTCTGCTTCCACCCTGCTAATGCTATGGACCAAATTGTGACCTCACTGTTAGCATGACTTTGGAGAAAATGTCTCCAGGGTCTTTTATTGGAGAAAAGGAATGACATTACTTCAGATTAACACACATGGGTGTGACTAATGGCACAATTTAGCCGTTAGCACTTACAGAACACTTCACATGTACCTATAAGTATTATCATCTGTACTTTGCACAGGAGGAAATCTGAGGAAGCAAAGTTCAATGATTTTTCCCAAAACCTCTCTGTCAGTTTGTGCCAAAGCCAGGAACTCAAATCTCCCTATTCGTCATCTTCGTACTTATTTCTTCACTCTGTACTGCCTCAATATGCCTCAGAATCTGTGGGTCTGATTGCTCTCTGTATTGGGGAAGCTGCAGGAGATTTAAAGGCAACTGGAGGGATCCTGTGCAAACCTCCTCCAGAAAGATGCTTAAAGGGAGCCAATCAAAGGGCAAATTGCTGAGACAGCCCTGTTATAAAGAGCTGCTCAGCAGAGGAGAGGGAAGTTGGGTCCTGACTAGTAAGGGCGTAGGAGTGGCTCCCAGAGAAGAACATTGGACAGAGCAGTGTTGAGCAGGCTCAGAGGAGCTGGAAAGAAGCTCTTACATGATACCTGTCAAGCTGTAGGCCTTGATACAAGAATGAAGAAGGTGAAAGGGTCACAGGGAAGTGGCCTGTGGGATAGAAGCAGTCAAGGGGAGAGAAGGAGGGCAGGAGATATTTGCCACCAGAGGCTCCTGGGTTGGGACCCAGAGTTCTGGGTGGGTCTGATCCCCTCTTTTCCCTTGTATTGCACTTTTCCACACTGGAGTATGGTCTATACTGATGATGGCTTGCTCCTGAGATGACAGGCTAGAACCTGGGGCTGCAGTTGGCCATGATCGCAGGGGTAAGGACTGATGACTTCTGATACCCTAGAGGAGGGGCGATAATGTAGTGGTGGGCACTGCTGGAGGGGAGTGTCCAGAAGAGGAAACTGCAGTCCAGGCAGCAAAGTGGGTTTGGCCACAGGTGGCGGAGGCAGCCAAGCAGAGAGAGGAGCAGTGATGGGAAACACATGTGCCAGAATCTGGCACATGCCGTGGTCAAAGCTAATTCCTGGTATGACCAGCAGAATGTGCTGTGGTGATGAATTGAGCCCATTACATCCTCTCACTTACACCAGTGTAAATCAGGAATTACTTCACCAAAGTCAATAGGACAAATTATTAGAATCATTAGGGCAGCTTTGCACCAGTAGAATAATGCAAAGCTGTCTTAACCAACCACACGAGGATCACTCTAGTGTGGAAGCATCTCACATTAGTGAGGAGCAGGTACAGCAGCTTCTACACTCAATTGTCACTCTAATTATCAAGCTGAGGGATTGCGACCAGGATGGATCAGCACGAGACCTTTCAGAGAATTTTTCACGGAACACATTTTTCATCCAAAAGTAAAATATTGTCAAAACAGACACTTGTGACAAGAAAGAGCCCACTTCAATAAGTTACTCAGTTCAAAAATAGCTTGAAAAAATGTCAAGATTGTCCAACTGTTTTGGTCTCACATTTTCGAAATGAAAAATGCCACGATTCTGGACCAAAACAATGTTTCATTTTAAAATTTAAGCTCATTATAATAAAAACAAGTCAAAATTAAAACAAAACATTTCCAAACTTACCCGCCACCAGTGTTCCATATAAGCTGAGTGCTTGGGTGGCCTCCCAGGAGAGATTTAGGTGCCAACCAGCTGACTGGCAGAGTGTTCACAGCTGCCTGCAGCTGCAGCATGTGTTTCTATTCGTGGTGAATATCTGCACATGCTTTGGGTGCCTATAACAGCATCTGCTCTGCACATGAATGGAAAAAATTAGAGGGAATGGGGGCCCCTCTTCCCCCCTCCCCAAAACTTGGTCAACCCACAATGATTTTTTTTTCAAATTTGGCTGAGTAGTAGGCTGAAAAAATTGATCAATATCTCAGTTTTTTTCATGAGATGAGAACCATGTCTTGCCCAGTCTTACTCTGAACCCAAGCAACATTTGGCTGCCAGAAATGGGGACTCTGAACAACATCTCCACACCAGTTTACTGTGAGAACTTCTCTTCTGGACACTATAATCCAAACTATGAGAATTGTGATGGGTTGGGTCACAGATATTCCCCTGAGACTGCTGCCTGATGGGCTGATCATTTCACGGAGACCACACACCGGTCTTCTGGAATGTCCCACCACCTTCCACCGCTGAGACAGAAGCTCTGGTCTCTCCCAGCAAAGGCCCAGATTTGGGTTCACAGCCCACAGCAAAGCAACACAGACACTGAGGGCAGCCCAGCTGTGGGAAGGCTCAGTCACAGGAACGTGACACAGTACCTAGGTGCACCGCACCAGTGGGATCAAACTCCCAGAAAATTCCATCCTATTCTGTATAAAAGTTTTATGCAGGGCAAGCTCATATTATGTTCATTTCTTTAACAATGACAGAGAAAGATACACAGCCATTGTCCCCCCGCCAACAACAATTTTTACACTGGGTTTAATAATAAACAGGTGATTTTATTAAATAAAAAAGTAGGATTTAAGTGGCTGCAAGTGGTAACAAACAGATCAAAGTAAATTAGTAAACAAAACAGAATATGCCAACTAAGCCTAATATGCTCAGAAAATTGTTGCATGCGATTTCTTACTTTAACTGTAGTATTAATCACCTTTCTCACAGGCTAGGCAGCCTCCCAGTTTGGGCCTGATATTTTCCCCTGTTCAGTCTTAGATGTTTCCAGTGGTCATCTTAGTGGTAAATCTGGGGTGACTTGGTGTCTTGCAGCTGCCAACTCTCCTATTGTTTGGTTCCCTGCCTATACATAGGTTTTTTCCCAGTGCAGGAGTCCTTTGTATTCAGCTTCTACCCTTTCACACGCTGTTGTGAGGTGAGCATGCCTGCCCTCTTATGATGGCAAACGGTGACCTCTGAAGCCCCTCTGGATGCACTTAGTTAGGAAGGAGGTGGGCGCAGTGTCTCCCCTACTAACAAGTTCCATAATTTGTCCCAAGTCAAAGGGTCTGGGGTTACATCTGTAACAACACACTCTTTCCACAGGGTAGTGGGCCTAACAGCCAGAATCAACAACAAAGCCCTCCTTCTGTAGGGCAAGGTGGCCCACTGGCCAGAGTCAATAACCCTGCCCATTGGGGAATCCCTTATGAAACACTCCCCGCACTACGTTACTTCCTAGCAGTCTCTCTACCTCAGTCCTCTTTGGCTTTTTGGTTGGACTAGGGGCACTTCCTGTCATCCTGCTGACTAGCCTCCTTGTCTTTGTCAGACAGTGGTTCCTCCTTAAGAGTTTTGGCAGCAGCACCTTCCCCACCAGCATCCAGCCTGTACTGAGCTGATTCACAGGCCTCTTTACCTGATTTCCAGCAAGAACATGGGTTGTGGGGACAGGGCCTCCTTGATCAAGTGAGCTGGATTAATGCTCTTAGCCCCACTGTGGGGTTGGTACATCCCATCACATAACCGCATGGAAAAGTAACATATCCAAAATGGGTTTCAGCCTCAGTTGGCCTTGCCACGTGTCTTAGTGGGACCAATCATAGTCCAGGCTTACAGGAAAAAATCAGACTATTCACATATAATTATTTTGAGTACCATGCCATTAAGTTCATTGAATACTACTAATGGCTTTCATTACTTCATATTTCTAGTTTCAAATACAGAAATAATACACAAACACACACAAATAGAATATATACATTCAGGGGATTACAAGCTCACCATATTGCATTTTGCATAAAGCATATTAGAGTTAGGTATATTTATATTCAAAAACATATTGCCATAAAAGCTGAGGGCACAATGTCATAGGTGTACAATGGTGTATACTGATATAATTCAGAGCAGAATCAGTACATGCCCTTGCTCAGCCAGAACCAGGAGAAGTGGAGATGTGAGAAAATGAGGTCTCCCTGTAATAATGTGGTGTGGGATTTGTGCAATGGTTGGAGACACTGCAGTAGAGTTTTTAGATGCAATTGAGCATTCAGTGTTTATAAAGCAGTAGAGAAAGTTGTATAGATAGGAGCATTTGGATAATATTTTGTTCTTATTAATACTTGTGCACCTCCATGGGTTTCACAGCCCGTAACAATGGATACGTGATTGGGATGTGGGTTGGAGCAGGAATTGTGTAAGGGTCAATAGGCGGGCATCAGAGCCTAGCATCACAGCAGAAGTCAGAGGCCAGGTGCTGGAACCCAGGTTAGACCTGAGGTCTGGAGTTTGAGTCCAGAGTCAGAGATGGATCTCAGGGGCAGATATCTATCAGGCATATCAGGTCTCAGAGCTGAGGATCAGATCCAGGTTACCTGAAGTGAGGCCAGGTAAAGGAAAGGCTGGGAATAAGCAGGTACAGGAGCTATAGCAGCCAAGAGCAAATGCTCTGAGCAGCTACTGAATTGCTACTGTTAGACATAAGAGTCGATCCAGTAACTCTTCCAGCAAATAAGGTGGTATAGACAAACAGCCAACTACAACCCAGCTAGGCTAGGTAGGTTGCCTGGAGACTGGCATTGGTTCATACTCAGCTTCCAAATTATTTCCAGTGCAGGCCCTGTTTCCTAGGAATAATAGGCAGATATATTTTATACACTGCTTCACTTTACTCTCAACTTCTTCCAGTCAATCAGCATAAAAATAATCTGGCCGTGTCTACACTTAGTAAAACCTTTGAAATGGCCATGCTAATGGCTAAATCGAAAAATACTAACAAGGCGCTGAAGTGCATATTCAGCACCTCATTAGCATGCCACTGGCCGCGGCACTTCGAAAGCAACATGGTTCGCTCCTGCGCGGATCATCTATGCTGGGATCCTTTTTGAAAGGACTCTGCCAACATCGAAATCCCCTTATTCCTCATGAGCTCATAGGAACAAGGGGATTTTGATGTTGGCAGCGTCCTTTTGAAACAGACCCTGGTGTAAATGAGCCACGTGGGAGCGAACCATGGTGCTTTTGAAGTGCCATGGCTGGTGACATGCTAATGAGGCACTGAATATGCATTTCAGTACCTCATTAGTATTTTTCGATTTGGCCATTAGCATGACCATTTTGAAGTTTTTACTAAGTGTAGACAGGGCCACTGGGTCTAATTCCAGCTGCTGCTAAATATTCTATTGACTCACTTGGAAAGGAGGGGTTTTAGCTCTTCCCAAGACTGGGTCCTGTATTAGTAATAGCATTTTATTTTAACCTTGCACAGAGACAGGGCAGCTAGAAGGTGCTCTCATAAGCACAAGGCATGACCGTTTTTTTTTTTTTCTTCTTCATCTTCTTCTAAAACTGTCATATAAAATCCAACTAAAATATTAGAAGCATTCCTGAATGGAAACAAAAAAAAACTCTTATGGAAATAACTAGCCATAATGGTGCTATTTCATTCTACCAGTAGAAGGCAGTAAATTAATGATGCCAGCAACAGCAGCATAGATGGATAGTTCATTTGCACCGTTTATGAGATCAAATGCAAATATGGTCACTTTGTAAGATAGCCATTCATATCAGCACAAAGTGAGAAAACACTGTCTTCTATAGAGAAAATACACTCTGCATCTGTCACAAGACGTATGGTTTCATAATGGAAGGTTCATTCCTCCAGTATTCATGTGGAGGAAATCATCAGTGATGCTAAAATAAATAAGGCAGAGCAGTGAAGTTTTCTCAGTTCAACAACTTTTTTAATGACTCCTCTCTCATTCTTCTGACAGCTGGGAGAGGCTTGTGCATTCTAGTCAATTCCCTCATCTCCAAGCTTACCACTTACAGGAGCTGTCCTAGACTGGAGAAATCTAAGGATGCTGCAGGGCAGCCCAGTGTCGCATGAGCTACTCTGGAGACTCTTCCCTAACCCATATAGGATGGTTTCAGTTTTAATTGCTCTGTAGGGGGGGCCTAAACAAGAGTCCCTTTAAGTAAACTGCCACTTGCTCTGTGACTTCAGCCAAAGCTGCATCATATCTGCTCCACCTGCTGCTGTTCTGCACCATCTGTCATTTTGAACTGCTGCCCCTGCTCTGCCCCCTCAAAACTACCACAGAGCTGCTGCACTCTCAGGTCCCAGGGTATGTTCTACACTCTGAAATAAAGTTGAATTGATCAAAGTTGAATTTGTAACACTGAATTTATATTATGAAGTCAAAAGTTGAGTGTTCACAGTTGCCCGCAAAGCTGACAGTGTATCCATACTAATAGCCAAAGTTCGACTGTTGCAGCAGTGCATTGTAGGAACCTATCCCACAGTTTCCTAAGTCCCACTGCATCATGGGAAAAAATTCCCCGCAAGTGGTTGCTCTCAAAACAAACGGCCATATTCCAGAAGCCTCTTTCTCCAATGAGATATCGTTTGTCATCTGAATCACAGACCTTTTAACCAAATGTGCCATGATAGCACTCACTTTCATCTTCCCAGAATGCATTGCCTTCATTCCCCTCCTTGAACCCAAACAGCCAATTTTCAGAAGGAAATTAAGAAAAGTGGTGAAACCCAGAGGGCACTGGTGTCAAGTGGTTAGCATCACTCAGAAGAAGAGAAGGAAAGACTGAGTGTTTAGTCTCTCTCCCCCACTGAAAACCAGAGGCACCCTCGGGGAAAAAAACACCTAGAGAAATGTGTACAGCAGCCAAGATTATTGGCAAAGGCACTCAGGCTACAATTATCTATGAGCCTTTCCTGTTCTGACTGTGCCACGCTAACAAGAACCTCACTGGTCTCCTGAGGAAAGAACACCTGTACATTTTTTGGCATTCAGAAGGGCTGGACACCTGTGTTCCCCCCTCAAGGAGTATTCTCCCTGGGAATAACAATGGTGCCTTTCCCTGTTCTGACTGTGCCATGCTAACAGGAACCTCACTGCTCCCCCAGGGAAAGAACATCAGTGTGTACAGCAGCCAAGAGTATTGGCAAAGGTGCTCAGGCTGGAATTATCTCTGAGCATTTATGCAGCAAACAGGACACTGCAGAGACTGTGCAGCTCCCCCAGGCCACATGCTTTGGGAAGTGTGGGCGGGGGGCAGCCCAAAATTCAGCATTGGCCAGGGCCTCCTGGTGACAACTATCCAGCCCCTGAAAATCTTTACTGTGGGGGGATACTTCTCCCCAGGGCCATCCAGCCAGCCACCAAATATCTTTACTGCAGGGGGAAACTTCTCCCAGTGTAAGCCAGCCCCTAAATCTTTCCCGCCTTTGAAGCCTTCACCATGTGCAAGCCAGGACATGCTGTCCGGAAGCATGATCCACACAGCACAGCAGGCACATTTTTATTGGGTGAGGGGTTAGCCACATGGTGTGGTTGGGCAGGGGATAGACCCCCTAACTGCATGGCTCCTGTAAGGGAGGGGGCCATCCCTGTACAAATGTGGCCCTCAGAAAAGAAGTTTCTCAGCTTCTCATACAAGCGTGACCCCCCCAACCCATACAAGCATGACTTCCACAGCCACACGGCCCTGTGCTGTGCTGGGGCAGGGGCTAGCCCGCAAGATGATGTGAGTCCTTGACTCTCCTTATGTCTCCATGCTGGATCTCCGTACTTGCTAGAGCTACATGTGATCGCCACACTGATCATAAACAAATTAATTCTCAGTGCTGGGCTTCCCATTTCCTACTTCCTGCTCACCTGGAGCAATGACGTGAAAGAACATGTTTCTGGGGCTAATGGAATTGATTTTAACCCTGGTTAATCTACACTGTTTTAGCTTGACATTGCAAATTCGATTTTTCGAGTAACTTTGCTGAGAAGTCAGCAGTACAGAAGTCAGTGTTATAGCCACTTAGAATTAACTTATTGAATGTTGGGGTATAGACAGAGAGTTTATAAAATCGACCATAGAACCTTAAATTTGACTTTATCTCCTAGTGTAGACCAAGCCTTAGAGAGAGGATTTGATGGTATCCTGACTCCCAGAAAGGCTCTCCCGACAGAAAGTAGCAGCCTTCTCTCTTCCTTTCCTGCCTCTTTCCTTCTGCTTAGCTCTATCCAGGTTCCCTTATCCAATTGTTTCAGACAGCAGCCTCAGAGTGAGGCCATGGATAATCAGTTTCAGTGGATTGCCCTTGTATTTCCCAGCAACATCAATACCCAAACTCTAACTAAAATGCCCCACACAAATATGTAACTAAAATGCAAATGGGGCTGACCCATTCAGTCAATTTCCCTCGCTCTGCAACAGATGTTGACAGAGGGCTCCCTCCCTGCTGCAGATCTACAGCAGCTCTGGGTTGTTTCTCCCATCTCTCCAAGAGATAACAATAGTGAGCTCTCTTTTCTTTAAGGTTTCTGACGATGAGGTAGTGAAGAGGATTAGTTGACTAATCTTCCTATCTGTGCCACAACTGTGGATGTGCCTTGCCCACAGGAAATAACAAAACTGTCTGCTGCTGGCCATCTGTCCACTCCAACACCTGTCATCCAGCTATTTATGGCTGGAACAGTGCCATGACTGCTGATACAATTGCACTGCATGCCACATGCCTACTGACTCTCTTAGAGAACATGGAAGTGAATACATCAGAAAGTTTACATCATTGATAAAGGTAGGGGGAAGCCACAGCTTTAACCTTTTATTTTGTATCTTCCTCAGGTTTTTGCTTTTACTTGTTATGATTCAGTGATGCTTAATGCTTATTAGGCAATAATACTTGGTCATATTAACCTTGTCAGTGCTTGCCAGGTAATTACTTTGGACACCAAATACCTGACTCTCAATTAGTAAGGTACTAAGAAACCTGATTGTTCCATGTGGTGGAATTTTGTGGGAAACCCTGGGTAATAGTTAGCTAAAGAACGACAATGCAAGCCAGATCCAAATATTGTGCTCCTCATCTTGAAATTAATCATTTCTGGAAGTGCCAACTGTGTTATTAAGCTCTGAAAGAATTAGCACTGAGGTCCCACTACACCCAAAACTTGGCTGTATCACTTCTGGCCAGTGTTCCCAGTAATCTTTTCCATTTATGAGCAGAATAAAATGTTTATGTGCACCAAGGCATGTGTGAATGTGCATCACTAGGAGAAAGAAAATGCCTAGCAGTGGGCACTCTGCTAAGCAGCTGGGTGACATTTGAATCTCTCACGAGCAGCCACACAAGTGCGCAGCTTGCAGACAACACTGCTTCTGCCTTATGGACGGCTTACTTGTGTCATGTGAGCAGCTTAGCCCTGGCTTCACCACTACACAATAAGACATTGAGGTGGGACCCACACCCATGCCTCCATACCAAGACTAGGACAGTAACCTTGCAAGTGGTGTTTGCAAGAGAAGTGGAACACATCGGTGATCAAGGCTAATTGGATATTGAGGCTACTGCACCATTATGTCAATATTAGCTGCTGAAAAGGGCTCTTATCTGATATAAATGTGCAAGTTTGGAGAATTTATGGATTAACATGATAATTTGGTAGACTTTGCTGGATACGTCTTGAATTCAGAAGAGTTACTTCTGATTTAGCGATGAATTCTTGTAATATTATATTGAGAATCCACCCTCAACTATCTGTGACTGATGAACTCAATTTACATGCAAAGTGAATTATTGAAATCAGTCTTAACTTCTCTGATCATTCTCATGTCATACATCAACCACATGCAAGAAGCTGATTAGCAGATGTAGTTTGTAGTGACAGGAACTGCAGCTCTTGGAAATGTAAGAGACTGTGTCATGGAAAATCTGTAGCATTTAAATGTATATTAAATAATAAAGTGGATATGGCAGATTTGTCTCTGCACTAAGAAGGTTCATCTGAATGAAGGCTGATATCATTATACTTTCCTTCACCAGCAATGAACTTGTCCATTGGTTCAATTTTTGAAGTCTTCCTCATAGAATCTAAATGTGGCAGAAGTCTAGTTAGAAAATTCTGCTAGTACTAAAGTGGTCAACTACAAGACTAATTTCTCATCTTCATTTTAATTCCTTTTCCCCTTCTTCTATTGGTCTTATACTTCAGTCTCTAGCTTCATAGTTCTGTGGTGAGGAAGTATAATTTAGTAAGGACAAGCTAAATGTTTCTATAGAGTACATTCCAAAATCCTACACAATTAACACAGAATGAACCTTATTATGGATTTTGCACCCTCTCCCATTATTCTACAGAAGGAATGGATTTTTACAGGATATATTTTGAAAGTATAGCAGATTATAATTTTCTTTTAAAATCTACAGGGCTTTTCCATAAATAGTTTTCTTAAATGAGCCCCTTACCTCTGTGAGATCATTATGACCACAGTTCTGATTTCTGAAATACACAACAAAGTCATGTATTGGTTATTTACTTCTCATAAGTAGCGGGATCCATATGTTAGTCTTTTACTATTAAGTACTAGCAAATCCTTTTATCTTTATCAAAGTATACCTGCTGTTGTCAAACTGCTAAATATATATTCAAGTGTGAGAACTATTTTATGCCACATAACCTGTGTTCTGTGGTATATATTTACATATAAATGGAAGTAATGGTCCCCTATGGGAGTTCCCCTAACTTGGGAGGCAGGAGGAGGCAGGACAGGGATAAGCAGTGATGAATTTGAGCCTGGATTGTGTTTCTTGCTGCTACCAATGCACTTTTGAGCAAGTCACTCAGCAACTTTGTGTTTCAGTTTCACCATCTGTAAAATGGATATAGTATCTACTTATTTACCTAACAGTGCTGTTGTTTGTTTAATTCTCTGCAGCTTTATATCAAACCTTCCATTTACTGATCCATAATACTGGATGCTGTAAAATATGTTAATTGTTATTACTATCCTGCCAAAACTAATTCTTCATTATGTCGCTGGTGTCCATTATCTAGACCAATTACTAGAGAAATATGGTAGGATTTTGTAATCATAAAACAGAATAAAGTTCACCAAATATACTTTTCTTTGCCAATTTCAGTACCTATAAGATTTTGAAAGTGGAAAGTGGTTGTTATTTTCTTAAATCCAGAAGTTTGCTCTATTTTATTTAAGAAAACACCTTTAAAGCTATTCTATTTCAGTTTCTAAACGTGATACACATTTACATTACTGGTGTGTTTCCGAAGAGCTTTTCTCTTGTGTCCTTTACATGTCTCTGACTTACATGTTTTGAGTCAGCATAGTAAATGGAAGACTCCCTTTTTAATAGGAATTATTCATAGAACAGTTTGAAAGGATTGTTTTTCCCCTATGGAAATGCTTTTATTTGAATGATTTGAGAAGTCTGGCTCAGTTAGAATAATCTTTGAGTACTTCCTTTGCTTTTATGCAGGTAAATCATGGATAATTTAAAAGTAAAGCAGTTTTAGAAAATGCAAGTTAGATTCTTTCATCTTTATGACATCATAATTAACTTTTCATTGTGAAATCTCCGCAGGTTATGGCCACTGATTAAAAGGTTAAAGGTTGAGGAGAAAGTGAAGGGCAGGGAATTACATGTTCCCCTTCCTTTAAAGGCACTTCCTTTTATAGCAGGTATGATAAATACCAATCTTTATTTATGTTACAGGTCTGAATTGGTGCCATATGATGACGAATTCCAATACAAAGACAAGGCAGGACCTGATTAAGAGTGTTCATATACATATGAGCACAGATGGAAAGAAAGAATTTTAAATTGGAAGATGGCAGGGACAGCTGATGGCATTATGTTTCCAATGAATAAGGGGAAAAATTGTTTGAGAAAAAAGAAAACTGTTCCTTTACCTCCTAACACCCACACTTCAATCTGGCAAAAAGATGAAAGCTTGTTTTGATCCAGTTCTGTGTAGTGTAACAGAGATGGATGAATCACATAAAGGAATCTGTTTTGACTTTTAGCACATCAAAATAAATTTAATTCTCTCACTTCCCTTTTCAGCACATGTAAAGTGTTGGGAATACGAGCTTTGAGCTCTATGCAGTTGCACGCCTCTATTCCATAGTCCTTACTCCAGCAAGAATCCTATTGACTAAAATGGAAATTTTGTACAGGGCTGAGGATTTGAAGCCAGTGTTTTCTGATACTAGTAAAAAAATTCTAAAGGCTGGAGTCCAACTTTAAGCACATTGTTCAGCAAGGGATAGTACAGAAATTACACCACCAGCAGTATCCCTAAGTAGCTCAGGGACACATTTTGAGTCATAATTCTTCCCTGGTTTATCCTTGCTATTGAAGGGCGTGACTGATTGCTGCTGGCCTGTAGAAGCAGTATGTTACTGTTGCTCTTAAGTTGGCTAAGCTGTAGTAGTCAGATAGTTGGGAGGTGGTACCAAAATCATCCCTGCTCTCCACTAAACTGCTTCTGGAAAGGAGTAAGTAGATGCAGAGCTCTGCTCTACTCCTGTGCTCCTGGATCAATGGTCAGGGATTTCTGACAGGGTGTAATAGGGGTGCTTGCTCCTTCTTAATCTCAGGTAGACCTAGATCCACAAAGTTATTTAGGCACCTAACTTCCACTGAGATCAATGGAAGTTAGGAGTCTAAATACCTTTGTGTACTTCCAGTCACAATCTACTTCAGAGGTCTCTGATCTTTTTAAGCACAAGCTCATTTTTTGATTTGAAGTGTGATCCAGGATCTACCTCAAAATGAAACACTCTGCCCTGCCTCTTTCCCCAGCCGCTCTGAGGCCCCACCCTCACACCACCCTTTCTCTGAGGCACTGTCCCTGCTCATTCCAGCTTTTCTGCTGTCACTCATCGCCCCTCACTTTCACCACGTTGGGGCGGAGGTTGGGATGTGGAGGAAGTAGAAAACTGGGGCCTGGTTCAAGACGCTGGCTCTGGCTGTTCACTGCTTATCGCTGGCGGCTCCCAAGCAGTAGCCCAGTGAAGCTAGAGCAGACTTACCCCTGCCCAGGCCCTGCAAGACTCCTGAAAATGGTCAGCAACCTTTCACCATCCTGAGCCTTGTCATGACCCAACCCTCTGTGGAGACAGGGTCTGGGGGTTCAGGGAGGGGGATGCCCTGACATCAGCACTCTCTTTTCCCTCCCGCATCCCACACAAGGGAGGGAAAGGAAGGTGCTGAAGTGTGGGCACTTGATAGCCTCCCAACCAAACCAGTTAGGATCACCTGCCAGAGGATCCAGCATCTACTAGTAGGTCTTGATTATTGGGTTGGTGGCCTCATATCCAGTCCTAAGTGAGGTACTAATGTATCTATTATTTGAGCCCCAAGAGGGAAACGTTTGGAAATCAAACTACATTAATGACATCAGATAGGACACTGATCAGTTGCCATGCCCAAGGTCTGTATTTAATCATTTATCTGTTTTCTAGCGCCTATTTGCTGTCAACTGCCACTATCAGTTTCTTTGTGGTGCTGAGATAACAATGCATATGATTTTTAACATTAATGAAATATGTTTTATATTGTTTGGAATAGCTGATATACTCAACACATTTATTACATTCCCTATATAAGTATATTAATTGCTCCCCATGCCTGGAACATAAAAATTCTCCAGAGACAGCATTTTGGGAAAGAATTATGACATGTTCTTTTCTTGCTGTAATCCTTGGTCATTCCATTCCTTGCTGTTTTATACAATGTGTGTGAATACAAGAGAGCCTATAAAGATGATTAAAGCTATTGATCTATCAGGGAGTATAAGATTTATGGGAAGATTCATAGGGTTAAAACATGATCAAGCAACTGTAGGAGCTGGCAGGAGTGGAAAGAAGACTGGTGACAAGATCCTATGAGGTGTAATGGTCATTAATCAAAAGCCATCTCTTACTACCAGTTAGCTCAACACAATATATACACTACTGAAGTTATTGGTTATTCTCAGTGGACAGCAATAGATCCTGTACAGTTGGGTGTCTACATGTAATCAGGGTGAGGAACCTCTTTTTTTTTTTTTTTTTGCGTTAGGGGCTATTGACCCAGACACAATTAAAAAGCAAAAAACAAGCAAACAAAAACACACCAAAACCCTCAGTCAGCTGCTCCCAAGTGGAAAGCAAAAATAGAAAACAATCCTTACTCAAACAAAGTCAGGCCAGCTGGTGCTCCCATTCCAGTGGGAGAAGCCAAGGCTCGGGGCTTCCAGCCCATGGTGTGGAGATTTGTTGTGGGCTAGATTAAATTAGCAGGAGGCCAGAGATTCCCAACCACTGGTCTAAATTTTTACTGGTTTCTTTTTGTTAAAGTTTGTTTTAATTCCAAGCTGCTATGAGAGTTAGTGTTCCGTGAAAAATTCTGAGATTGTGAGGGGGTTTTGTTCCAATCAGAAACAAACATACATCTTTTCTTTTTTCTGAATGGCTGCCTAGCTTCTGGGATGCCAGTTGGGTGGAGAAACAGTTACCTGGCTACATGGAAGCCATTCAAGTGAGTTTCCCCAGATGTGGGGCCCCTAGAAACTTGTGGGTCATGGATGGTGGTTTTGCCAATAACTACGCTCGCTGCATAGCTGTTTTTAATTCAATTCTATTGGTCAAGGCAACAATCCAAGACCCTGTATAGGTTCCAAACTGTGCTCCTGATCCTGAGGCCCTTAATACTGTGTTAGGCTGGCTGTAGTCAGTCAGGTTATTGGTGTGGAAAACCAGAGTGCAGTCAATAAGACTAGTATCAGGCTATATTTGCAAAGCAGATTGAATCACAAGGGAAATGCAATAGAAATTCAGTTTGGTTTAGCTTGTGGTGATTAGTCCTCAGTGGCTTTCACTCCTCTTCTCAGGAAAGTTGGTTTATAAACCTTATTTTCTACATCAGCCCTTTAGACAGCCACACAAGTGACTGCCATTGTGAAGTAATGTCACAGACATCATGGGCCATGCACTTGGCGGTTAGTAACCCAGGTGGTTTGAGATTTCCAACAGCAGAGTATCTGGCTCCGCAAGTAACATATCAGATATGAAAACAAGAGCTTGTGCATTGTGTTCCATAAGTTATTAGGGTACAGTTTCTATAGATGCCATGGTAAAGAAAAACAACATTATTAATATTTCACATTCAGCGTAAGAAAAAAAGCACCCGTAGCATGTCATTAGAGTGCAGTCAAAATGCACTTGAAGCACATTTGTTCTTGATTATTTTTATGCTTTAAAATTTTCCATATCTGTGGAACTGTCTCTTTAAAGCAAAAGCTCAGAGAGAAACAATGTATCCTTAAGATTTGAGGAGCCAGTGTGCCCCCCACCTTGCTCCTAGACACCAACCTTGGCTGGTTAGGAGGTGGGGCCATTGCTGCTCCTTCCATGCTCTTCCCAAATCTCTTTAGAATGACCAAACCAGGCAGCAGCGCTAATTTCATACAGTCCTTGTACTTCATAGAGCACAAGGATAACATTATGTCTGATACAATGGAGGAACAATGGAGTTTTTTTAACTAGTTTCCCTGACCTCACATCCTGTACTGTATTGTTATTTGGAAGAGTACAAATTAGGGCTGTTAGATAAGTAGTGCTGCCCACATCAAGCATTCAGAAATCATGACTCAGGTTCCAAAACCATCATGAAATTGTCATAAAAATTGTGAGATCTTAAAAATAAAACATCTGGAGTCCTTTTTATTTGCCTTCTGGATAATCAAACATTTAGTAGGCCCTTTTTCAAGCTCATCTACACAAACGTGAGAGCTAGAGGCATATGACATCTGAGATTCTGCTGTATTCATATGAGTCTATGGCTTTAAGGGAAAAAAAAATATTGTGAGATTTATTTCTGCCTGAAATAATTTCCAGACATAAAATGGGACTTCAGTTTAAAATATGCTCTATGTCCTTTATTTCATTACTAACATTTAACGAAGTAATCAGTGAGGGTAAAATCCTGCTCTCTTCACCCATGCAAAACTCCAATTGAAATCAATAGCAGTTGTGTATGAGTAAAACAGATGGGATCTGACTTCAAATAATTTTGTACATTTTTAGAGAGATGGAGGAGGTTTTCATGTAAGATAAGAGATGAGATCAAAAAAAGCATGAAAGTAAAAGTCTTTTTGCATTTAGAGCTTTCATATTTCACAGCTGTCTATTACAGATTTATTTTGTACTTGACTGCTTTTTGTTTTGATTTTGTAACAGGTTATTAATAATTTCCATGGATTCTGCTAATTAAACATACCTTGTGTGCACAAGCCACATGCATTATTGTCACAGATATGTCTTCAACACAATCACATTGTCAATAATCTCCTTTAAAGCACCTCTCGTGCTATGTTTAGAAGATAAGAAGGTTCATATAACCTCTTTGAAAAATCTCCACTGGATTCTTAGCTTGGAGTAACAGGTTTTTGAGGTTACAGCATCTAAAAAGGCTATTACCGGAATGAACACTTTTTTGGCATCTACCTAATTAAGTTAAAAGTTAATAAATTCCCTTGGTTGCTCCTTTCTTCAGAAAGTATGTGAAAAATGCATTGAAGCAAGGAAGTTCAAGGTTTCAGTATCTGCAGCTCTTGGTCTTTCTCAGGCATTCTTTAGCTGATTACATGCTTCTCCTTTCAACAACATAAGCTTTGTATCCCATGCTCTGTAAAGGATCATTTCTCTAGCCGCCCCTTCTAAGGCCACTCTTGGTCAGCTAAAAAAGTTACCATCTGGATGTAAGTATTTCTAACAAATACACTTAAAATGCCCCAGGGAGTGTATTTTCTTTTGATTCCTTTTTATTTTATTTTTTTAAACAGAGGTACTCTTTCTTGTAGGCCTTCTGGTCTTACAAATGTTTTACTTAAATACAAGATTTCAAATTCTCTAAGATAATCAGTGTCTTGGATGTGGTTTTTACTTTCCTTCCTGAAATTAACCCATCATTCCCTTTTTGATAATCACAAAGGATAAATATCAAAGGTTTATGTTCACTGGACAATACAGATGCCATAGAATGCTGCTTACCTTGACTATGGTGTATTTGTGGGATTTTATTTCTTAATAAGCTATAAGGGCTGGATTTTCATCACATTCCGGTTTTACACAAGTGTTTACAGTGTTGGCACAGTTTCACACTGGTGTAAGTCCATTATTTTGGATTATGTTATTCCTGATTGATTCAAGGTAGATGAAGAAAATTTTAGAAAAACCACCAAGTAAACATATACCACAAATAAAAATAAATAATAAAAATAAAACACATCAAGAGGACCATAACCAAGGTCCCTGGATCATCAGTGTTCTAAAGGAACACTCAAAGAAGACAAATCCATTGTTGGGGAAACTAAATGAATTGTTTGCACCAGTCTTCGTGGCATAGGATCTCAAGGAGATTCCAATACCTGAGCCATTCCTTTCAAGTGGCAGATCTCAGGAACTGTACTGTGTTGGGGTTTGTCTGTAGAGAAGGTTTCAGAACAAGTTAGTAAGTTAGATTGTATATAGTCATCAGTATCAAATAATAGTCACCCAAAAGTTCTGAAGGCAGTAAGATGTGAAATTTTAGAACTGCTAACTGTGGTATGTAGCCTATTACTTAAATCACCCTCTGTACCAAATGACTGGCGATAATGTATTGCAGACTTGAAAAACACAACAAAAACAAACAGAGGCAAGCCTGGCAATTACAGGCCGGTAAGCCTAATTTCAGTAGCAGGCAGATTGTTTGAAACTCTAGTAAAAACAGAATTATTAGTCACAATATGGGGGGAGAGTAAAGATGGTTTTTATAAAGGGAAATCAGGCATCACCAACCTACTCAAAATGTTTGAAGATGCCAACAAACAGGTAGATGCAGTGTACTTAGATTCTTACATAGCCTTTGACCAAGACTTTACAAAAGGCTGTTATGAAAAATAGGATTTTGTGAAAGGTCTTTAAGAGGAAGGTCTTCTATCAATCAGTAACTGGTTAAAAGATAAGTAGCACCAGGTAGAAGTAAATGCTCAATTTTTCACTGCAGAGAGAAGTAAATCGTGTGGTTCACCATTAAATTATTCTGAAAAATGAGTGAGATGGCAAAATTTGCAGACAAAAAAAAAAATTGCTCAAGATAGTAAAGTCCAAAGCTGACTGTGAAGAGTTAGAAAGGGATCTCACAAAACTGTATGACTGTGCAAGAAATTGGAGATGAAGTTCAATGCTGATAAATTAAAAAATGATGTAAATCAGAAAACATAATCCCAAATATACATACAAAATAATGGGATCTAAATTAGCTGTAACTACTCAAGAAAGAGATCTTGGAGTTTTCCTGGATGCTTTTCTGAGTAACCTGTGCAGTTTGCAGCAGCAGATGAAAAAACTAACTAAATGTTAGAAACCATCAGAGAAAGGATAGAAAATAAGAAAGAAAATATTATAATACCAAGTGAATAAGGAAGCCTTTTTTAGTCTTGTCACATAACAAGAATCTGGAGTCACTAAATTAATAGTTAGCAGGTTTAAAACAAATATAAGGAAGTACTTCATACATGAATGGTCAAGCTGCGAAACTCATTACCGGGGGATTTTTGGAAAGGCCAAAATGGTAACTGTGTTTCAAAAAACAAACTGGTGAGTTCAGGGAGAATAGGTCCATCGATGGCTGATAGCTAAGATGTTCAGGGATGCAACATCATGCTTTGTATGTCCCTAGACCTATGACTGACAGAACTTGGTATTGCATGACTCGGGTTGGATCACATTGATAACCCTGCTCTGTGCATTCCCTTGGAAGCACGTGGCCCTGGCCACCAGTGCCAATCAGGTGAGTGGGGGCAGAGGAGGCAGGAGGGCCATTTGGTCTTAGCCTTACTCTCAAAGGAATATCTTAAGTTTAAACACTTTAGACACTATCACTGTTCAAGTAGGGGACGAGAGAATTGAATGGTTTTGCCATGCTTAACGTCATCTGTGACATTGCACAAAAGCCATGTTTTCCCTCAATAATTAGTGCATTTGCACAGAAAAAAAAGGCTACAAAAGTATTGTTAAATAAAAAAAAAATTCAAATTATGTCTCAGTCTTTTTGGTGCCTTATTTTGTTTTCATGTATCATTATTTTTTATTTTTATTGTGGCTAAGGGCCTCAAAAACTGTAAGTGTCTTGGTCCTCTCTAAACCTCTGAGAAGGCCTGCTGGCCACTGTTGGAGGAGAGGATTCTGGGCTAGATGGACCATGGGTCTGTCTCAGTATACCTATTCCGACATTTTTATGAGACCAGGGGTCTAACTGTTAATTCTGAACAGTAAATCTGAACACAAAGGTCTATATAATAAAAAAATCCAATGATATTAAGCCCCCATTTTGGAAGGCATAACTGAGGCAATGACTTATTGCCCAGTTTTCAGAGGTGCTGAGTACCTGAAACTTGCATTGACCATGGATTGAAAACCAGTCCCTAACATTCTAAGGATGGCTTCCATAAACTAAGATATCTAGCGCTGATGGACCACTTAGGTCACAGAGGACTGATTCTGATTAGTAATCATTGAATCTTAAAAGGTTTGGAGTCACAGAGTGGACTGAGCTTGTTAAAAGGAAAATGGTCTACACAAGGGTAGGGAACCTTTTTAGGGTCAGGCCATTTACTCACAAAAAATCATTTGGGGACCATGCATAAGTGAGAGACAAAAAATGCCAGCAACAAAATTAACCATTGACCTCATCCCAAAGTGAGAAGGAGTTAAAAATCCCTCACTGACGTAACTGCCCAACCGAGGAACACTCATTCACACAACTAGTGGCTCCAGGTTTCCTCTCATGCTTCAGCCCAATGGGAGTAAGGCTGCTGAAACTCAGGGCTGAGAAAAATGAGGTGCTCAGTATATGGCAGGGGGCTGGTTTTCAGGGATGCTCAGAAAAATCAGGCCATTACTTCTACAGATTTAATCAATTAAATTTAGACTGACAAAAAGGGGAGGAGGACTGCAGTGTAAGAATGGTGAATAACTGTGAATATAAAAGTCACGAACAATTCACCTAGTTGGCTATAATTCAAATTGGTCTTTCAAGCAGGGATATGATGGGCAAACTGTGTAATCACCAGCAGGTTTATCATTAGAAGCAGTGACAAAATGAGTCACAATGTTTTTAATAAGCATACATTTCTTTAGCTTTCACACAAAAAAATTAACATAATTTGTAAGGTAAATATTTTGCAAAGAATTTCTTCAATGGATATTTTGCAAAATTTTCTTGAATTCATGGCAATTTTTCATTCTGTTTAAATTTAGAATCATAGAATACAAGGACTGGAAGGGACTCAGAGAGGTCATTGAGTCCAGCCCCGTGCCCTCATGGCAGCACCAAGTACTGTCTAGAGCATTCCTGATAGACATTTATCTAACCTGTTCTTAAATATCTCCAGAGATGGAGATTCCACAGTCTCCCTTGGCAATTTATTCCAATGTTTAACCACCCAGATGGTTAGGAACTTTTTCCTAATGTCCAACCTAAACCTCCCTTGTTGCAGTTTAAGCCCATTGTTTCTTGTTCTATCCTCAGAGGCCAAGATGAACAAGTTTTCTCCCTCTTTCTTATGACACCCTTTCAGATACCTGAAAACTGCTATCATGTCCCCCCTCAATCTTCTTTTTTCCGAACTAAACAAGCCCAAATCTTTCAGCCTTTCTTCATAGGTCATGTTCTCTAGACCATCGATCATTCTTGTTGCTTTTTTCTGGACCCTTTCCAATTTCTCTACATCTTTCTTGAAATGTGGTGCCCAGAACTGGACACAATACTCCAGCTAGACTCAAAGCTAACAAATGTGCAAATATATAATAAAATAATAGTTTCTTCCACATGGCACTCATGAGAGTCGGTTGGACATTTATTTATTTTTCCACTGAAATTTTCAATAAAAACCAATTTTGCAGATATTTTGCATGACAATTTTATGTTCAGCCAGAAAACTGAGTTTCCACCGAAGAAGTTTCAATGGGAAAAATTCAGTTGTACCTACTTTCAATCTTTAATCATGTCAAGGCCAAAAACAAAAATGTACATGAAACACACAGTTTGGTAGGACTGAGGCAAAGCAAGGACAAGGTAGCAGTAATGGGATTTTTTTTTTTGCAAATAAGCTGCTTGCACCAATTAGTCTACTTCTGTTTCAAGTGAAAGATTTATACAACTTTTTTCAGACATTAATGATTTAAAACATAGATTGCCAAAACTAAAGATGTTAAAGTTTAATCAGCCCTTAATGCTGCAGTGGTGTGCAGTTAAAAAATGTTATATACACTCTGCACTCGTTTTATAGTGATATTTGATATGTTTATCCATTTCTTCATAGCTTAAGTGGGAATGAAAAGCTGAGAATTTAATCCGTCTCTATCGACTTCATTTTAAATACATCTGTACAACAAGTAGATTTGAGCCTTTTTAATAAGTGTATTAAAGTGTATAAGTGTATTTTAATAAGTGTATTAAAGAACAGTTAAATATATGGGAAGACCAGCTCTTATATCATTTAGAAGTTCTTTATAAAACCCCAGCCAAGCATACACAAACAATGTCCATACTTCATTCATGATAAAATATTTGCATCATAGTCCTAGCTTTATGTTGCATGTTGGATCTAGCCTGAGAGATTCATGTAAGATATAAAGGAGCATTGTAAGGTCAGTGACTGAGCTCTTCTTTTCACTAATCAGCTTCCCTTGTTATCAATCTAATTTACCATAAGGCTAACCCTTTTGCTACTGCTAGAAACCAGCAGCAATCGCCTATGACAAATGAATTAAACTTATTTATTTACATATCTCTGCAAGAGTAAATAGTGCTATAAAAGTGAATCTGTGCTCAAGAAAGTTTGCCCCCTACAGATTCAAGCATGTGTGGTAAACAGTCTGTAGTGTCATTTTGATTATTAACATTGAGATTAATGGAGAAGGTAGGTTTAAAAAAAGCCAGTTCATAAAAACTAAAACCTTTGCAGAAACAAGTATGTTTCAATCTGTTTCCTGCCTTGAAGGAAAATATTGGGGAGTTTGTAAGTTGTCAAAACTCCCCATTTTGAGTCCATGTCTCAGAAATGAAGAGCTCAGCCTTTCAATAAAATGTCATCTCCCTACAGATGAGTTAAAAAAATAAAATCTCAGTCTTAAACATTTTTTAAGAAAATCAACAAAAATGGAGTCTGAGGGTCATATTCTTCCCTAGACTCAAAGAAGAGGACTGAGGGCAAGGGGTACTGGAGTGTGGAATAGTTTGCTGGGGGAACTGTTAGAAACCACATCAGTTAGGTCATTTAAAAGTGGACCAGAGTGAGCACAAAAATATATATTAGAGGAGATAACCCTTTATTGGCTGGAGAAAAAAATAGTTCTCCACTCTTACTCCCACTCTTTCTCCATCAACATGAATTTGAGTTACTGTGGCATCCCCACTTTGGGAGACTGATGGAAGAAACTCTCCTGTGAACTTCCCGTACTCTTCCCAGTCCAGTAGAATGCCAGAGTCAATGGGAGATCAATCAGCAATCAATTTAGGAGGTCTTTACAAGACCCTCTAAATGGACTCCCAGGATTCTCTGCAGCATTGATGTCCCGGTAAGTGTAAGGAGTAAGGAGTTAGGGGTACAGAAGCAGGCTCAGCGTAGGAGACTGGGGTGCAGGCACAGATTCAGGGCTGGAACAACAGTTGTAGTGCAGGATCTGGAAGGAAGATTGGATGTGGGGGAAACTCAGGGCTGGGGCAGGGAGTAATAGTATTGGGTCTTGAAGGGATTTGGGTTCGAGAAGGGGCTCAGGCCTGGGAAGGAGTTTGAGGTATGAGAGGGGGTCTGAGATGTTTACCTCAGGTGGGTCAGTCACTGGCACACTGTGGCTAAGAAAAGCTCCATGCCTGCCCTGGACCTACAACACTCACTCTCGAAGGGACAAGAATGTCACTGTGGCCCCCGGGGGGAAGGTGGCAGGTGTCTCCACAGTTCCCAGCCAATGGGAGCTATGAGGTCAGTTCCCGCAGGTGATGGCAGCATATGGAGCTTCCCTGATCACCATGAGTTAGTGCTCACAACTCCAGCCCAGTGAAATGGAGGCAGGAGGGAGACCAGGGCTTCGAAGTTACACCCACAGTGCGGAGACGTGTCACCGGCCAGATGAAATTAGGCTGGGGACTGGATCTTGCCTACAGGCTGGTGGTTCCTTGCTTCTGCCCTGGGATCTCAAACTCTCCTGCAAGAGCCCTCTAACTCTCTAGAGTTCCTTTTTGGCTGTCCAGAGTTCCATCTCTGGCTGCATCTACACTATGAGATAAATTCGAATTTAATTCAGTTAGCTCAATTTTACCATATCACTGTCTTCACAGTAAATACCATTAGCTCAGTTTAGGGAGCACTAATCTCAATATTACAAAATCACAGTTACCTGACGGGTATAGTGTCAGGCTTGAATTCAGAAGTTCAATTAAAGACAAGTATGGAAGCACTGCATCTTAAAAGCAAATTTATTAGCCTCCAGAGGTGTCCCGTATGTAACCCATAATGCCCCTTCAGTGATACACTCTGGCCATAGCTCTCCACTAACAGGGAGACTGTGAATTTCCAAGTGAGAGCAGCGAGCCCATATTTCTTAGCCACTGGAGGAAACGTTTTCCTGGCAGCTGCAAGACCCTTAGCCTCCCAGGGAGACTTTTCCCCAGTGACAGCAATGTGGGCAAAGGGTTCAGTTCAGTAGGGTGCCAGATGAGGTGGCCCTTCCCCATGGGAGCAGCAAAACCCCGCATTTCTCAGCTGTTGGGGGAGTCTTTTTCCTGGGGACAGCAAGACCCTTAGCTGCTGGGGGAGACTTTTTCCCAGAAGCAACAATGCCCAGTAAGGGTGAAGGAGATGGGGGTTCAGAGAGGGACCAGTTGAGATGGTCCTTTCCCACAGCTGCAGCAAAACCATGAATTTCTTAGCCACTGGGGGAGACTTTTCCCTGGTAGCAGCAAGCCCTGGTATGGGAGAAGGGTGAGAGGGTGCAATGGTTGGGGGACCAATTGAAATGGTCCTTCCCCAAAGTGACAGAAAAGCTCCCAGTACCTTAATCACTGGGGGGGAGTCTTCCCCATGGCAGCATCAAAGCCCCTGTATCTTAACTGCTGACGGGAGACTTCCCCACAGCATCAGCAAAGCCCCCAGTATCTTAGCTGCTGGGGAAGACTTCCCATAGCAGCAGCAAAGCCCCCAGTATCTTCACTGTCAGTGGAGAATTCCCTACGGTGGCAGAAAAGCCCTCAGTATCTTAACCATCAGGGGAGACTTCTCCATAGCAGAAGCAAAACCCCACATATCTTAGCGGCTGGGGGAGACTTTCCCATGGCAAAAGCAAAGCCCAAAACATCTTTTTCTCCCTTGGCACCCTAAATGCATGACTGGCAGCACGGTCAGCACCTAAGGGCAGATACATCCTTTTATTGGCTCTGTGCATTGCCGTTCCCTCTTTGCCCCATGCTGAAGGAATGGTATCACAAGAAAGCTACCACAAGAAATTCTGTGGATCGTGGCCGATGGGAGGGGGTGGGGTGGAACCATGGCCAATGGAAGCAGGTGGGGGTAGTATTCTTCATCATCATCATCATCATCATCATCATCACCAACAACTGTGGGCTCAGCGCCCATTGGTGTCTGATGCCTTCCCCACTAGTTCCTTCCATCTTTCCCTGTCCAGTGCAGAGTAGCTTAGTTTCTGTAGACTAGCTCTGCACCACTCTACTATATCATCTACCCATTCTCTACGGGGTCTGCCTCTGCTATTCAACCAATTTGTTATGCCAAATACCAGGGTCTGGATTGTTCACTCATCATTCATTCTGCAGATATGCCCAAATAGCTGTAGCTTCCATTGTATAACCTTCTGCCATAGATTCTCTTTCAGCTGTAGCTTCCTATGATTTCTCTTTGGCGACCTTCTGCTTCCATCCTATTCTCAGGATTTTTCTATAACCACTCCTCTCAAATGTCAATGTCCTTCTCTTCAAATCTTTTGTTATCACCCATGTCTCACATCTTTGCAACATGCTGCTGAATATATGCATTTTCAAGATGCTCGTCTTCATTCCTAAGCTAATCGCTTTGCTTTTCCAGATCTTATTTATCACCTTCAAACTTGCTCTTGCTTTCGCTATTCTAGTTGCCATTTTCTTCTTACAATCTTGATTTATATATGTTGCTCCCCAGATACTTGAACTTCTCTACATTCTCTAGTTTGATCCCTTCTACACGGATCTTCTTTCCTATTTCCATATCTCCAAATACCATTGTCTTCATTTTATCGATGCTCATAATCAGTCAGTACCTCTTCCCTTCCTCATTTAACACCTGCACCATTCTCACTAGCTTCTCTTCATCTTCCTCGATGACAACTTTATCATCTGCAACAGGCGTGGTGCCTACAAGCAAAGGGTGGCACAGAGACCATCTGAGTCCCCTCCCCATCAATGGAAGCTGAGCCTCATAAGCCTCCCCAATCCCTTGCTCCCTAACATATCCTCCCTCCCTATCAGACTCTACTTCCCAGCCCCCAGCCTGCTCATGCATCCTGCCTCCCGCCCAAACCGCACACTCTCATCCCTAGCCTGTTACTGCACCCTACTTCCCTTCCAGACCCCCAACCCCACCCCATAGTCTGCTCCTGCTCTTTACCTCCCACTCAGACTCTATACCCTAACTCCCATCCCTCTGCTGTACCTTCCCTTCCTCCCAGACCCTGCACTCCTGCCCCCAGCCCACTACTGTACTCTACCTCCTGCTCAGATCCCACACCTCCACCATGACATGGTCAGGACCAAACAGGTCCCAAACAACAGAATTCAGCCCCAGACTTCAGCTTCCTCCTGGACTCCAGGTTCCCCAGGTTGCTATGGGGCTCTGGCTCCAGGCCTTGAACTCCTTGAGCTGCCACAGGGCTCCAGCGGGTGGGGGTGAGGGGTGCCTCTGGCCCACAATCCTGAGCTCTGGCGGGGGCTCCCCTCAACCCCCCGAGCTACAGCAGGGCTGATGTGGGTTACAGCTCTGGCCCTGGCTGAGCAGCTAGCCACTGCTCTGGCCCCAGCCCCTGCCCCAAGGATATGGATCCAGGATTCTCTGGATATTGCCAAACAAGATAGTATCAGATTTGAGAAAACAAATAAGCAGTCCTGTAGCACTTTAAAGACTATCAAAATGATTTATTAGGTGATGAGCTGTCGTGGGACAAACCCGCTGCTTCAGATCTGGAAAAGTGAAATGGGTCTGACCCAGAAAATCTCATCACCTAATAAATAATATTGTTAGTCTTTCAGGTGCTATGGGATAGCTTGTTTGTTTTGTGAAGATGCAAACTAACACAGCTACTTGTCTATGAGTAGTCACGAATTTAAAAAGCTTCATCCTGTATAAGCAATTTTGTTCCTGTCCTCCATGATTCTCTTTAGCACAGGGTTAATCTCTTATTTGACAATGCTCAGCACAACTGAATCCTGTCCTTGAGTGGAGCCTCTGGGATATACTCTAATATAAATCTTTATTAATAATGACCATCCTGGATGGTCCTGAGCCTCCACTTCTCCCAGTCAACTGCACAAGAGTTGCAGTTTCTCAGCACCTCTGTCAGGCCCAATAATAAGCTCATGTAAGATGATGACTGTTACCTTAGTGCTACGTACATAAGTCTTCCCCGTGGTACTTCAGCCCTAAACCTTTGAAATCCCATGCAAAAATCATTGACATAAAAATTCCCATTGGTAAAATATAGCTGATTTTTGAGCTGCTCAGGCATAGCTGAGATCCTGTTAAAAGCTTGCTGGCTTTCCACTGTATCTGGGCAACCCTGGCACAGTGTGTTTTCAATTCTACTGCATTTGCCAAATATATGTTAAATCCAGATCTTACATATGGTGTTCCCAGCATGCTTTTGACATGGCCCATGAAGACCTGGGTTGGAAACTGATGCTAGCTTTGTACAAAGTTATTTTTTAAAAAGATAACTCAATCAGCGGGGGACTCCGCTAACTTCTTTTTCTCTTTTTACAATATGCTCCCATTGCTTGTACGTTTGAATAATCAGACATTTGAGTGATCCTTTCATCTCTTTCAGGGGACCCTCTGAACTGGGATGACAGGATTTGGAACCTGAGAGTGGGTTGTCTTTGTTTGTTGTGGCCTATCATCAGTCAAATCCAGTGTGTAGGTTAATAAGGCTTAAACTTTAAAGGAATGGTGAGCACCTGATTGACAAGTCTGTGAATAAAAGTCCAGTGGGAAGTTTTGTGTTTGTGAAGTTAAAGAGCATCTCTGTAAATATTAAGTTCAAAACAAATTGTAATTAATCATATTAATGCAGGAAACTTTGTTAGATAAGTTAACATCAGTTTCTGGAAAACTATTCATGATTTCAAGGGAAATCCTATGTACTTCTGCCTTAAAGTTTGGCTTCCTTGTGCTTTATTATTGGGCACTACAGACTATTTCTTGATATGAATAACTAATGACATTTAACAGCCACTGAATCGCTATATAATACTATTAAATGTCAATTGAGGCAGAATAGCAATTACAATGGTTGGTTTTGCTCTACAGAAACCTAGAAAAGTTAGATATATTCTGCTGTGTCTTAAACCTTGCCAAACAAACAGAGCAAACGCTTTTATTTTTACCAAGTAGCTTTCTGCAAGTGCATACTTAATAATACTGTATCCATATGAGACCACTAGTCTAGAATTGTCAAAGACACCCAAGAAAGCTTGGTACCCACAGTGTCAAGAAATTTCAATGGGACTTGGGTGCTTAATTCTCTTTGTGCTCTTCGGAAAATCCCACTCACAGTGGGTCCTTCCTTGATGGCTAACTCTAGATGGGGGTAGAGGGTGGGGATTTCAGTGAAGCTGTTTTCTAGAAGAAAATGCAGTTTCATCAAAAGCAAAACATCAAAGGGATATGTCAATTTTGAAAAATATTTTGCTAGATAAATATCAAAATGATTTATTTTGACTTCTCATTTCATTTTGATATGCACAATCGTTTTGGTAAGGTAACAACATCATGTTTCATTTCTTGTTTTGTTCCAGTTGTGATTTTGACATTTATATTGTGATATTAATTTTACTGTGATATTATGTATCCATGTGGTATTTTTATGGCCCTATCTACACTAGCCAGTCGTTTTGGAAAATCAGGCACTCTTCTGAAAGAGCAAGTGGAGAGTCCACACATAAAATATGCTCTCTCAAATTCCTTCTGAAAGAATGTGGCACTTCTTCTGGAGGCCTTCTTCCTCTCCCAAATAAGGAAGAACATCTTTTTCCACAAGATTCTTTCAGAAAAAGCACGTGTAGATGCTCCAGGGGCCCTTTGTTTGAAAAAGTAGTCCTCATGGTGCTGGATTTTTTAATCCCTGGCCCGTAATTTAGAAAGAGTAAGGGCTGTGTGGACGCTCTCTTTCAAAAGAGCAGATTACTCTTTTGAGCCGCTTTTTTGTGTGTGGAAGTGCTCTTTGGAAAGAAGATCTTCCAGAAGAGATCTTTTGGAAGATCATCTTTCAAAAGATCACTGTAGTGTATCCCTACCCTCTGTTTGCCAGAAGTGTTTCCATGTGTCTGAATACAGTTGATTTGAAATTTCTGTTTCATGAGAAAATTTGATATTTTGTTCCAATTTGGAATTAAAACAAAATTTTAAATGTTGGGCTTTCCCACAGAATACCAGGTGCTTTTTATGATTGACTTTCATTAATTCCTCTGTAATCTGAAGAAGAGAAACTTCACTTTGCCTTGTCAGTGGTCTTAGTACCGCTAGGTCTGCATACTTTCCTCAGCTGAGGATGCATGCCCTGAGCTTCTGATACCTTCCAGCAGTTCATCCTGGATGAGCCTCAACTTGTAAGGTTGACAGACCCAGGTTTTCAGAAGGAGAGAATGAACCTCCAACCTTAGGGGCTAAAGCCACATGTTCTACTGCATGAGCTAAAAGCCAGTAGCTTCCCAGCCAAGGCCATAGAGCAGAGACTTGCCAGTGGTCTCAGTGTTCCTGTGGCAGATGTGGAAAAAGACCCAAAAAGTTACTTGAGTAAAAGTACAGCTGCTTGGGGCAGGTGGGGGTGATGTACTTAAACTCGAGTAACTTTGTGGGTGGTTTTTCCATCTCTGTCCTTGGGTTACAGTTAAGTAACCCTATATTGCATTACTAGATTTGGAATTGAATGTGATGGATCAGAAATAAAGGTTATAGCAAGGTCAGAGATTACCTATGTGACTTTAGCCACTTAGTCCTCATTATTTCTCCATCTGTAACACAAATAAAAAATAATAAAATAGTATTTTTCTTCTTGACAGGAAAGTTGTGAGTGTCAGAACATAATAAGATTGTGGGGCTCTCAGACGCTACGGTAAGGGGGATCATACAGGTTCTTAAGAGCAACTTAAGGTAGAGGTGCCAGATACATCATGTCACCCTGAGTGCTAGAGAAACAAAGATTACATCCAAGCCCTTCTTGAGGTAACCCATGAGCATTGTTCTAAGTACTTCATGATGATAGCCTGAATGCTTTGATCAAAATTAAAGGGTTGAAGAGATCAAAACCGTAGAGTACCAAATCTCTGTGTCAGCATCCACATACCACAGACCAGACTTTCTGGTAAGCCCAGTGAGGTGTCACAAAATGAGTTGAGCTTAGTCCCATCTATGCCTAGTTATCCACCTTCCATAGGATAGCTGTGGGTCTGATGACCAGGTTTCCTATGAAGATTTCCTGGGACGCGGCTTCTTTTAAAAGGGAGCCTTTTCAGTCATAGAGGAGTTTTGGGTGGCCCTCTTAGAGTGGTCCAGAGTGAAATGACAATTGTCCTCTCAGAGGGAACGGCGCCTACTGCCATGAAACATAGGTCTAAACAGGCAGACTTGCAGAGGATGCAAGGGGGCCCAAAGTCAGAGAAGGCTGGAGAAGCAGGTCTCCTTGCCAACCAGAGAAAAACATCTGGTGATAAGATGTAAGAGAACTAGGACCCTATAGGGGGCATGCTGGATGGGTAATCTGAAGAAGCAAGTAATAGGGAAGATTATCTTTTAGCTAAACTGTTATTTTACAGTTACTATGAGTAAACCAGACCCCAGAAGACAGTAATTTGAATACACCAGTGGTATGAGTTTCCATCCATGTAGAAAGAAGGAAACAGGCTGGGCCTGCTACAGATGGCCTGACCACCAAGGTGGTCTGAACCATCATTAATGAAACAAAAGACTCTGCTATATCTGCTATATCTGCTCCTTGGAACACTCGATCCCTAGGTACTTGAAGTTAGTTGTAACAAGCTCTGGCTTTAAAGATAAGGTGGACCTGTCTTGAAAATTCTAGGCTTTCCATTCCTGCATTCATGTATTGGGAAAGGGTATAGGTGTTTATGAGTTACCAGTATACACTCAGGAAACTGAGCCACTTATACCTAGTTATCCATGGGGCCACTTAACATCCCATAATATTGGTTGGGGGCATTCCTCTCACTGTGTCCTAGCAGGGCTGAGATCTCTCAGGAAAGGTGGAGAACTCTTTTGCCCGTTGGTTGACTCTTGCATCCTGAGGCTCAGGGCATCTGATTCACTAAACTGTGGCCTTGACATCAACACCTCTTGCCCTGGGGCTCTGCCATTACTCACAGTGTTGCTTCAGTGAGCACATACAGTGGTCCAGTCTCTCTCAATGTACAGATAATTCTTTACTGGGGGCAGGCTTTCCAAGCACACTGTTCCAAAAAAAATTCTTCAGAATGTTCATGAAAAATGAATAAAACAGGCACAAATAGCAACAAATTCATGGTTTCACTGTCCACATCATTGACATCTGATTGCTGTTGAAGGAACACTGAACCCGTCAGTGCATCTCCCAAAATGCTATTGCCCAAAGTGGTTTCTGGTTCCCAGCAGATATACTTCCTCCTTTACAAGTGAAAAATGAATGGAGATTGGCATCTGTACACAGGATCCCTCCATTATAACAGAACACACATAGCCAGTCAGCCTGCCAGCATAGATTTCTTTTGAAGAAATCTGCTCTATTTTTGTAAACTAATTAGCTTGCAGTGGGATGATATTAAGAAAGGAAGGATGTTGTCTGGTGAGCAGAAAATGTTCAGACTGTGTGGAGAAAGTAGATAAGGACATATTATTTACTCCTCACAAATACAAGAACTGGAATGAATAGGCAGCAGATTTAAAAGAAACAAAAGAAAAATTTTCCCCACAAAATGCACTGTGAACCTGTGGAACGTCTTGCCACAGGATTTTATGAAGACCAAGATTATAATGGGTTGAAAAAGAGCCAGATACATTCATGGAGGATAGGTCCATCAATGGCATAAAGCCAGGATGGAAAGGGATGGTATTGCAAGCCTCTGTTTGCCACAAGGTAGGACTGGGTGACAAGGTATCAGTCACTTGTTGGTTACTTGTTCTCTTCATTCCTTTTGGGGCATCTGATATTGGCCACTGTTAGAATAAAGGATACTGGGTTAGATGGACCTTGGATCTGACCCACTATGGCTTATGTTCTTATTGTGAGCACTATTAAACTGAGAAATAGTTTTGCAAGGAAAATGATAAAGACCTCATCACCTGAACCTTGCAAAACTAGATTTTCAGCTAGTTTTTGCCCTCAAGGCTCATCTCAGTTCCGTTCTTTTTAATATAGTGTTGTCTCCTTTCCCTTTGCCTCACCCTTCTGTCAGTGATGGCAGCCTGGAATCACCATGTATCCACTGCCGCTCAAATGCTTCTGTACTTTCTTTAGTACTTTCTCTTATTAAGTCTGCTGCCAAGGGGAGTTGGGTGAGGGAAGGGAAAGTGGAGAGGAAAGCAGCTGCTGTCCCAGGAACGGACAATTTTAAATGGGTCTGGGGCTTCCGCTCACTGCTGTCACTAACACAGTAGCATTCAGAGCCTTGCGCCCTTTAAATTGTCATTGGGGAAGGTCAGCTCTGTCTCTTACTACTGGAGCACCTGCCCTGAACTTACTTTAAACTTTGAAAACTGTCTCCTGCATTTCATGCCCAAGAGTATGTCTGAAAGTCATGCTCTGTGTATTCTGGGAACTCATAATTTCACAGGAATTACTGGGTAAATTTGCATGTTATGCATTAAGCAGGTCATATTAGATGATCACAGTGGTACCTTCTGGTCTTATAATGTGTGGCATTCTCATTCAAAGCAAATGATTTAATTTCATTCAATCCAATTAAATTAAATATTCCCTTCTTCTCTGGGGCTGCAAAGAAGCCCAAAGAATGCAAACCCTGTCCTTCTACTGAACTATGAAAAAGACCTGTCGTAGATGCACAGTGGTTGTACATACCCACTGCACAGAGCAAGTACTTTTTGCAAACCAAAGGTTAGGGAGAAGGTGGGACCCTGGCTAGGAATGCAGATATAGAATCTGGTGGGAGGAGTTCTTCCTTTTTCCTTTGCAAGTATCTCCCTGTTTATACTTGGACTAGGTTCTTGGGTTACATTGCTTCTTGTACATACAGATACTGGATCATTTTGGATCACATAATACAGAGTTTGCTGAAGGTTTTGACCTGACAGCCTTGGAGATAGAAGTCATCTCTTTATCTTTATCTACAGAAGAACCACAGCATGGATAGCTGCAGTGCAGAGTTCCTCACAGCTACACTCAGCAAAATTGCGCAGGGAAGCATTTGGCCTATGTTTATCAGTGAGATGCCTACTCCCAAACTCCTTTAAGTTTTGGGCTTTCTGCTGAGACAGCTCTTGGCACTGGTGTGTATGAAGACTGGGCCTGCCCGAATCCATGGCAGGTTTGGGGTTAATTATGGTTAGTTATTTTACTGTTCTGAAGATTTCTTTTTGACTGGGGCCTAGCTGTTGCCACAATACAAATTTTTTTAATAATTAATATTTTGCTTTAGTAACAACTTTCCATCATTATCCACCTCAGGTGAAGTCATACTGGTTGCTCAGAGCCCTTGCACTTCTTTCAGAACATTGTCAATGAATTTCCCAATGCCAGGTACTTTTATACAAACAACAAGAAGTCCTGTGGCACCTTATAAACTAACAGATGTTTTGGAGCATAAGCTTTTGTGGGCAAAGACCTGCTTTGACAGATGCATGGGTGGCAGGCATTCCAGAGGAGGGTTTAAACAGGGAGTCGCAGTCCAAGGGAGGGCCAGAATTGACAAGCTCTGTTCAGTCACGGAGGATGTGGTACTTTTATGTTTCTTCCTGACCTGATCTGCAACATGACAAAAGGAACCAAATTAGCATCGTTCTCATCACGGCACACAAAGGGCCAGCAACTCTACTCGCCACCTAGTCTTCCCCGCAAAGATACAAGCCAGCTTCTCAATTCCTGTGATGTCTTTTAACACCATCAAAGTCAATCATGATTTGCACCAGCTGAGGCTCTGGTGCATTAATCTTCCAGTGCACAACTGACAATGGCTCTGAAAAGTGCTAAGAGGAAACAGCTCTTAGAGGAAACATATGGATGATCTGTTAAAGGACCTTTGAAACCAAGAAGATTTAAGAAACCAGGACAGTTCAATGCAGCCAATTAAGAATCATGAAAAGGGATAACTATACTTTTCACTCAAAGATACTAGTTCGTATCACATGTACTGTGAATTTCTACACATCAGGAACTGAATTCTAGACATCTTTTGATCTCTGTTGTGTGCATCAAGGCAGCTCAATCCGGATGGTTTAATCTCTCCTTCTGTTTCTTTTTAAAAATAAAACAGCACCATTTATCAAAGATCCAAACCTTCTGACATTGTCTGTACCTATTTTACTGTGCAGCACCACCTTCTGGATGTTGGGAAAGTCTTAGTGGTTATTTTAATTTTTTATAGCAATCTGCTTCCTACTTCCTCTGTCCTTGAGATACTTACAATGGAAACATGATAATGATTGTATGTCTCTATTGTTTATATCAACGTTTTTAATAACAGCTGGTTATTTTTTAATACTATAGAGACATTTTCTCACAGTCAGGTTGTGCATCTTTCTGCTTTTTTGAGACACAATGTGTATGCTCATTTTTTATGATCCATAATCACATGCTGGTCCTGGGAACCATGCCATGATGGCCCACATATGTAAGTAGTGGCAGCTGAAAGTGCATAATTCATGAGAGAAACATCAACATCAGGGGAAAATGGCACAAATGGATGATCTACTTGATACATCTTATAATTTTTTCCCAAGAGTTATTTCCTTTCAAACTACTGGTATATGTGTGAGTGGTTTTTGTTGTTGTTCATCTGTAGACTGGTAAGTAATATACTTCTGTAGGCTTTCTGTTTTGTTTGCTTTGAAAGAAAGAACATTCTTTTCACCCTGACTTAATTAGAATTGCTTTTTACAGTATGTGGTCTTTGTTCTTTTAGGTCTCTTACAGTTTTATTCAACCCCCCAAAAGGGCATTTGAAGCCTCTTGGCCTCAGAATCAAATTACATAGGCATTTTAAATGCAGTGGAGTTTAATCTGGTTTCTTAACCTTTGATTCAGTTTGGACAGGTCTCAGGGCACAGCAGAAATGAGTTGGCTATTTTAATCAAGGTGTCATTGAGCTGAAATGTGGATGAGACTTTGTGATAAATATTAAAGATTGTATCCCAAATTTCATCTGGAGGAAAAAAAATCTATAAAATAATGTTAGTATTCTGTTATACTCAGTCTGGAGTACTCGCCCTCCAGCAGTCTCACAAGAAGCAATATTCTCAGGGTATTTCTACTGGAAATAATGTGAGAAAGAACATTCTCACATTGCTTCCAGTCAAAATGCCATAAAAATGCACAATTGATAGCAAGCATTCACACAGAATGTTAAAGGGAGAGACCTCGAGAAAGCGTTTTCTCATGACATTTCCTCTGGAAGTGTGTGGAGCTGAACAACTCCCTCCTCCTCCACTCTTGAATGTCTCAGGGGCAAGCACTGCTATGATATCTAAAGAGGAAGGATTGCAGAGAAAAGAGGCAGAAAATCTTAAGGGAGATGAGAAAATTTATAAGGGAGGATACTCCCCCACCATGAAGAAAGCATTAAAAGGAAGCTCAACGATAAGGAGAATTCACAATTCAGAGTAAATCAGGGATGGAATCATGTGCAGCTCAGGGAGTATTTTTGTACAATACTCCTGATTAAAGTGTGTCTGCGAGGAAGAGTGTGGGGGGCAGGCACATTACTCAGGGTTATTTTCAAAGGCCTCTCACACACACACCCCTTTCTTCTGTCTGATTTTGTGGACAGAATTAGCTCTTCTGTACAGTGCCAGCATGACAGCCTGAAAGAAACAGAGTGCTGGCTTTGTCTGAAGAAAAGCAAGAGTGGTCTCCCTTTCTGAGGCAATGCCCTAGGCTCAAGGAGATCTCAGTTAAACTCCTCTCCAAATTTCCTGTATGATCCCGGCAAGATAATTGCTTTATGCCTCAGTTTTCCCTTTATAAAAGGAGACAATGATATTTCTCGACTGCCCTGGGTGTAGTGGGAGAAACCTGATAAGAGACAGAGTTAAGTGTTCAGATAGCACATTCATGGGAGGACTCAGAAGTACCTAGGCAGGAAGTACTGGCAGCAGCAGTACAATGCTGGCTACACCAGCCTGTAGATGAGAGAAGAAGGTTTAGTCTCTGTGGGCCTGTTCAGACCTCACCTGCTCTGCTTAGACTGCCTGTTGTAGTGATGACAAGTTTCTGAAAGAGGAACTACTCTTTCTTGTAACATTCCTTAAACAGAAAGAGAACCTGAACAGTAAAAACAATGGAAAGTTTGGACTGGGGTGGGTAATAAACAGCCTGTGGGCTGGAAGCTGTTCTCCAGGGTTCACTGCTGGTGGGCTACCAGACACCTTTTTTACCTGAGTGTCTGCAGGTATGGCTGCTCACTGCTCATGTTGACCATGGTCCACTTTTCCCAGCCAGTGGGAGCTGCAGGAAGCCACTTGGACTGGGTCACCATTTCCTGCAGTTCCCATTGGCTGGGAATAATTAACTGAAGGCAGTGGGAGCTGTAAGTGGCCATACCTGTAGATGCTCAGTTAAATAAAGTGTCTGGTGGCCCACCAGGACTATTGCTGGAGAACAGCCTCTAGCATTCTGAGAGTGTGGCGTTGGGGGAGCTCAACTGCTGCTGCCACCCTGTGCCAGGCCTCCTTCTAATCCTCAGGGCTGCATTGCTGGGGGATGGGTCACCATAGTGGGGAGGGAGACGGCTAGGGACATGGGAAAGGGGAGACTTTCCCCCTGCCCTCAGGTATTCCTCGGCCATATTGTGCAACTGCTGCAGATGGGGATGGCCTGCAGGCTATGAGTGTGAGATGCCTGATCTAGGGTTTTCTTTCATCCATCCAACACAGAACAAGCTCAAGCCCCCACTCAATAACTGGGAAATTCACACATTACCCCAAGCAATGCTTCCCCACTTGCAAGCACAGAGTCTGCGGGCAGGTCTACACTAGACCTGAAAGTTGATCCTAGATACGCAATTCTAGCTACGACAATTGCATGGCTAGAATCAACTTATCTCCAATCGACTTATCTGGCCATATCCACTAAGGGCAGTTGATGGGAGAAACTCTCCTGCAGACCTCCCTTACTCCTTGTGAGAATGAGTACAGGGAGTGACTGTTGAACCCTGATTATTCAAGTTCATGCATTCCTCCTAGAGAGTGAAATGAAAGCCTAGCATCTTGACCCTGACTGCACTGATCTCTTGATAAATATAGATGTACCTGAAGTATAGAAAAGGAACTTTTAATAAAAGGAGGGAAGTAACTTGTAATTAATTTAAGAAAACACCACAAACAGGATCCATAAACGTAAAACACGAGTAAATGTCCCACACCAAGTAAGATGGGCAGTGCTCCTTTTCCTCTTTGATCTTTAAGTCCAGAAGTCTAAACGTCCCCTTCACATACCCAGCCCTTCTTTGCATTCCATGAACAGTTGCTGTCCTTGGTCAGTGCAGACTCAGGCTGCATCTACATGACAGCCCTGTTTTGAAATAAGAAATAGCCATTTTGAAATATCTTATTTTGAAAGAACACAACCAGCCGCAAAATGCAGTTCAAAATGATACCGATATATCTTGAAAGAGCATTTCTGGGTCTGTAGCTCTGTTGCAATATAGTGTTATTGGAGCCCATTATGGCTATTTCAAAATAAGTGTTATTCCTCAGGAAATGAGGTTTACTAGAATCGAAAACACACACCCATTATTTTTGAATTTATTTGAAATAGCGCCTGGGTGTCATTTAGATGCTGCCAAAGTCATTTCAAAATTACTGCTGTTATTTTGAGATAACTTGATCTTGTAGACACAGCCTCAGAGTTCAGAACTGCATCTGCAGAGTTCATCCGCCATCCTGGGTGGGGGAAGTAAGGAGGCATCTTTCTCACTCCACTGGTCACTCAGTCTACATTTAGTTTGCAGCTGTAGCCTGAAATAAGTTACTCAATTTGCACAACACATAAGGTGTAAATTATTTCAAGCTACCTTATTTTGAGGTTTTGAGGAATTGTGAAGTATGGTCACCAATTCTTGGAATTATTTTGGGACAACAGGAAAAGACAGACAGTATAAATTGTCAGAATGAAGGAAGACAATGTCAGTTTAAAGAACTACAGGTAGTTACAGGACAAGGGGTAGCCGAAATGCTCGCAATACCGTACTTGAAATTGCACTGCTACTTCAAAGTAGCCTGCAGAGAGTTTACACGCATTTTCCCTTATTGCAAAGTCCTTACTCCATTCCCGGGAGTGGAGTAGTGCCCTACTTCGAAGTTTAACTTCAAAACAGAGTCTGTGTAGATGCTCAGCTTCAAAGTCTGTTACTTCAAAGTTGTAGTTCAAAGTGAGCAAATTCTGAGTTATTTCTGTAGAGTAGAAATTGTGATAAGAAGTTGTGATAAGTGATCCAGATAAAATAGAGGCACTCACTTCATGGCCATCCCAAACAAAACAGGAGCAACTGTATTCACACAAACACACTCAGCATTTTCTCCCCTCTTCCCAGCTAGCTAACGGGGAAGCGTTCATTCAGATGCTGCTTACATCTAAATAGCTAGTTTTCTGAATAGCTTCCACTTCTATAAAATGGTTACATCTAGTGTGCTTTCCTACCTCACAGGGAAGGTTGGTAATTGTAAGCTTGTCCTTACAGTGAAGCAATGTAGACACCAGACTTAGAGTTAGGACTTAAGGGTTCTATTCCTCGGCCAAGTTGTATTCCCTCCCAGTATTTCAGTTTTATCACTTATAAAACTGGTTTTATAATACCAACCCTGTCTATTTAGAGCATCTTGAGATCTACTTATGTTATGTTATGGTCCTTGCTTTGGTCCATCTAGTGCAGTATCCTGCCTCTGTCACTGGCCAACAGCAGGTATTTCAGATGAAGGTGCAAAGTCTCTGCAGGAGGTAGAGGTGGATAATTTGTTCCCCAGGAAAGTATCATTCTAACCCCTAGTTAATTAAGAATTGGCTTAAATCCAAAAGCATGCGAAACACGTGTTGTGGTGCTTAATTGACACATGAAGAGCATTCTGAGTGCTCGGATGGAACGTACAAAGACATGCCAGGCCCAATTATGTCCTTGGCTAGCTTTGTAGAATTTGCGCTGACTTTCTTTGCATTTCACTTGGTGTATCTGTCACTCTTCAGTGAAGAATAAGAAATTCAATTAAATTTATAATTCATACAAATATGTTTACTGTATCTCCACAGTTATAGCTCCTCACAGCTGCAATTCGGTTTCCTCAACAGCAACTGAATCCCTCTACTTGAGCTCTACTGATGGGCCTCATACTCAAACAGGTTTGCAGTCTTTGATTAGCTGAGCAATTCACAAGGGATTGTGCTGAAGACTACTTCCATGAGTAAATTGCACTGAGGGTTTTACAGTGGTACCCATGCCCTTAGATTGGATAGTATGAAGAAATGAGTTACATACTGTTTCTGCATGTAAGAAAACTCGCCAATATGTAAAGTGGGTCTGTCCCACAAAAGCTCAACACCTAATAAATCATTTTGTTAGTCTTTAAAGTGCTACATGACAGCTGTTTTGTTTTGTTAGAATACAGACTAACACGGTTACCTCTCTGTTACTTCTCAAATACATAAGTCAGGCTCATTGTCATGCTGCTATGGAAAACAGACTGCTGCTTCTGTCACATTTCAAACACAGGTATATCAAAAGAGATGGGTAAAAATCAGCTTGTGACAGGTATTTCTCATTGTGCCTGATGGTGGCTGTATGGACGTTTTCTCTGAAACTGCAGATGATATCAGAGAAAACTTGTGTGTTGTCATCAGCACTGAAACAAATCACCTTTCTGATAGAATGGAAATATATTTGTGATACATAATTTAGAAAACTGACGTGTAGTGTTCAGAGGCTCCATCCAAGAGCAGGGCCCCTTTCTGCAAGAAACGGTACACACGCATGGGAAGAGCTGGTCTCTGACTCCTCAAAACTAAAATCTAAGGACAGAAGGCAGTCTGACAAGATTTTGTTATCCTAGTGATGTGGAACATAGGCACAGACTGTAAGTGATTCGTTTACCCAAGGTTATATGTGAAGTGTGTAGTTAAGCTAGGAAGTAAATTCAAATCACCTGTACTAGATAGCCACACAGCCATCTTTCCTTTCTAGCCTGGATTCAACTTTTGTGACTTAAAAAGCTTATGCCTACACTAGGCAAAGTAAGTCGACTGCAGATATGCAATTCTAGCTATGGAAATTGTGTAGCTGGAATCAACATATCTGTGCTCGGTTTACTTGTCCATCCTTACTGAGCAAAGTGAATGGAAGAGTTTCTCCTGTTGACCTCCCTTACTCCTCATGTTTCGTGAGGAGAACAGGGGTTGACTGTGACCTCTGAGAGGTCAATTTTATGCGTGCCTACCAGATGCATGAAATTAAACCCTGGAAGATCAACCCTGAGTGAGTCAGTCATTGGCCTAGTGTAGACATACCCTCAAACTTTGAGCAGTGAGAGACGTTTGAGCGACTCTTTTCTTCAATGGCTGCCTAGGGAGAAAACAACAACAAAAATCATAAATAGAAATGTATAATCTCTTGGAAGCTGCTTCTGGACTCTTTGATTTAGGAGGATCATCTGCTCAAGTATAATCAAACTAGTAGGAATTATCTTCCAGCCTTTAAACTGGACAGAAGCCATACTTTTGCAGAGGTTTGAGAGATTTATTTATAGAGTGTTCTTTTCCCCCTCCAAATTCCCCCTTTCTTTCATTCTACATTGCTGCTGGCTGGCACATGATGTGACAAACCCTGAAATGACAGACACAAAAAAGGCTACTCCAGAAGGCTTTCCATCTGTAGTTAGCAGGTGGTCTTTTCTCTAATTAGCAGTAGGTTGTCTGGCCTGTGATCCTGCACTCTTTAACACATACGCAACCCTGTACCTTTGTAGAATCTGACTGACTTCAGTGGGACTCTGTGCAGATGTGAAGTTCTACCAGCAAGGACCAGCTTGAAGAACAGGGGCCTTAAGCCGTCTCAAAAGGGATCAAGTAATCCGAGCATATTTAAAAGTGTCCCACTTGCCCTCTTGCATGTTTTTGTCACTAACCACACAACCTTTCAGTTAACTAAAAACATTGCTGCTAGGAATTTATATTCATCACTCTAAGCAGGTTTTTCTTCCACCCTCCTCTCAAGACATTTACTGGAGCAAAATACGGTGAGAATTGAAAATGGGTACTCAGAGAAAAGGGGTGGTATTGATGAAAAGGAATTTGGGAATAGCAGTTTCTCCCTGGCAGTTTCAAGTATGGAATTCAATGAGAATGCAAACTTGTGCTCTTTAGCAAGGAGACACACAGAAGGCAAGGAGAAAAGACCATTTCTGCTGGAAAAAAAGTTAGCAAAGCCACAGAGATTTCACCAGAGATGTTCAGCAGTGCAGCAGAAGAATCAACAGAATTTGGGGGTGAACCAGTGCTTTTTGGAGCGAAGTTGACTATTCATTAGTATTTACTGAATAGATAGGGGGAAAGAGTTGTGACATGGAATTGTCAATGTAATAGTCACTTTGAGCCTGATTCTGTCTAGTGCAAAATGTCTTCAGCTCTCATGGAAAGTACAGTACTCCCTTAAGTTACATGAGGGTTCCGTTCCCATGCACCTTTGCGTAACTGGAATTTCATATAAGTTGGGGGTGGCTTTTTTCTCCGGCGGAATTCATGTTCTGAAGCCAGGGAAGCAGCAGGAACACCTGGAGCTCCTTTTGAAAAGTAGGTCCTGGACTGGTGAGGGGGGGGGCAGTTGGGGAGGATTAAGCCTGACTGTGGTTTGGGGATGTGGAAGGGGAGCAGGGGAGTTAAGCCTGGCATAGGTTAGGGTTGCAGGGGGCTCGGGGGTGGAGTTGAGCCGGAGCTGGGCTGCAGGGGGTTGAGCCGGAGCTGCACATGGGGTGGGTGAGCCAGGCTGTGGGCGGTTGAACTGAGGCTGAGGGGAGTTGAATTGGGCCACACGGGGTTGAGCCAGGACTGGGGGTAGCCAGATTTTGAGTTGCGCTTCAAGGGTCTACTGTAGTGCATCACTTGATCAGGTCTTTTTTGATGTTTTCATTAATTTGTGGTATGTGATTGGTTAACTAAATCATTATTAGAAAAAGCTGAAGAGTTTCAAGATTTGTAAGCTTTTTGTAATTTCTTCGATGAACCCCCTACGCACTCAAAAATTCAAAATGTTGGGAAATGTTGCCCAATAACAATAATGTAAGCTGGAAATTATTATAAGAAGCAATGTGAGATCAAAGCTCCAGTCCATGAAGGCCCAGCCCCAAAGCACTCCTAGTAGGTTTTTTCCTCTGATCACATGGCTCAGGTTTTAAAAACAGTAAAATAATGATCAAAGAATAACATGTAATATCAACATATCCTTGAAACTAATACATTCACATGAATAATCAGTTGAAAGAAAAAGGAAAGCTGTTTGAGCTATAAATATTTGTGAACAATTTCTGCACTATTTAGTTAGTTCTAATGAATACAGTGCAACCATCAAAAAGAAGAAGGCCATAACGAAAAAAAAAAAAAAAGAGGGCCTGGAACTCATTCATGAATCCCTCATGAAAAAGGAGGATACACCATAATTAGAACTGTTACCTACTAAGTCAACTATCTACCTAACTAGGAATGATCTATATATTACTTATCTACTTATCTAGCCATATCACACTATTTAATATTTATATTCAGGTTCTTTATTTTCTTATTACACAGGTAAAGAAATATAATTCTGCCAAATCTTTGATTTTGTCAATCATATTAATAATCTAACAAACAATTTTTATGACATTCCTCATTAAAGACAAGATTTCATTCATAGCTGGTCCCATTCAGTTCAATAGAAACATCTATGGATGTAGAAGAAACATCTTACCAACTTAAATAAAATTTGGCCCTGAAAGGTAAATTGCTATTCACAAGTTATGATCTGACTGTTCTGACATAACTAATATAAACTCATGTTAATTAGCACCCTTAACTAAGGCTTGAGCTCCTGTCAGAAACCTCAAATTGGCTCATAGGATAAAATGCTGGATAGTCAGGGTTAGCACTTGACAGGTTTTCAGAGAGTTAATCTGACCTCATATCTCCCAGTAAGCCTGGGGGAAAATATCAATAGCAATTGATGCTGTAGCTGAAGCATTGATCCAACATTGAAAGGTTACTGTTTGGAGGGGAGATTTTGTCCCAGGTGTGTCTTTGAAATGTCTTCTAAGGCAACCAATCAATATGGTTTTATGGCCCATCCTTGCTGCCTTCTATGCAGGCAGCTAGAATCTTCAGGATTTCCTGCTCAATCTCAGAACATGAGTGATTTGAGAGAGCCAGGTTCCTCCTCCACTTTGACTACACAAATCCCCCACTCTCCCTTTGTTGGACTGACGTGTCGAATTCTGCAAATTGAAAACATCCTGGGAGATTCCTACTCTCTCATAGGCAGTGTGTGGGAAAGCTTGACATGCCCCTAAGTCTCTAAGATGTATCTCTGGTTTTTATGTAGTGACTTCAGCATATTTCATGTTTGTGTGAAGATTTGAAACATCAGCATCAACAGCTGGTGTCCTCCTCTGGTCTCAGTGAAAAAAAGGGGATTAGGAATCAGAGAGGTTTCATAGTGTACACATTGCTTGTGATACAGCCTTATTACATTAGTCTGAGACGGAATGGGCCAAGGAAAACACTGGTGTAAGCAGCAGCATCTTCACTGATTTCAGTACCGTTAGACTGACTTAGAGCAGAAGTAATTTGGCCAGCTTTCAAATGGGTTGCAAATGGCATGCAACTACTTTAGTGGAAAGCCATTGTGATTGTGGTTACATGACCAAATAACTGCTATAAATCACTGCACTCTACGCAGTAAAGGACTCCAGCATAAAGCTTACTATGACACACTATTGCATTGCAAAACAGCATAGTCACTTTTATTATCCTGGGAGCTAACTCGAGGCACACATTTCACTCCCTCCTGCTGCTGGATAGTCTTTTCCCAGGAATGTAAATGTCACATGGCTATGTGTGAAGATTTCCAAATGCCACCCTTTGGGAGTGAGCTGCTTCAACAGGGAAGGAATAAAACTGCAATTCATCCAAAGACCTCAAAGGATTTTTACAAATATTTGTGAATTCAGTCTCAGTTTCTTCTCTCTAAAAAGCCAGGGTAACGCTTTTTATCTTTATTGCACATATGGAGAAACTGAGGCATGCTGATTAAGTAACTTGCATCAAATTGCCAAGAGTCTGTAGCAGCACAGCTGGGTGTATCAGCCAGGGATTATAGCTTCCATTACACATTGCTTCTCACTTTATACCTCTTTGTTTGCCCCATTCCATTCTAGTCTCTTTCTAAGAGATCAGACTGGGAACTATAATGATTTTCTCAAAGCCACATTGCTTTATTGCTGGCTCACACAAACCCAAAACATAGTATACCTTTGCCAATTGAAGAAACTCCTCTTTTGTTTATTCACAATTTACGTAGTTCAGAGATGGATTACCAGTATCACAATCCCTTTAATCAGAGACATGCATACTCAAGGGAGACAGCTGTTTTGAAAGTCTCAGCTGAGAAAAATGCCCCTAGCACCTTTATTTGATGCAAACATACTTACTTGATTGTCTACACTCATATCCATCTGCCAGAATGGCAGAGTGCCCATGCATAAGCTGGCCAAATCTTTTCCTTGGGCATTGGTATTGAGCAGCAGAGGGTTTAGACATGCAGTCTGCACAACACTGCATCTAAAATGACTTTGTCTTCCCTTTAGAGCCAGCAATGGAACATTGGGAGTTTGGAAACAAATTCTTCCTCACAGATGATTGTGCCTTTCAGGTACTATTAGGCCCAACCAAAGAAGGAGATTCTGATACTACATTGGGTTGCCAACAAAGTGTGTTGGATTGCCCAGAGTGAATGAAATGCTCATGAAGACTACTTTATTGACAATGAGCCTGTCACATCCTGAAGTACATGTTTTTCATTTTCTGAAAACACAGCAGTCAACCAAAGGACCACAGCGTGTTAGTCAATAGCTGTGGGGGCGTGAAAACACACAGGGCCAACACGTTGGGAGTCTTTAAACACATTCTGAAGATAAAAATAGAACAGAACTTATTTGTCCCTATATTACCTATTATCCCTGTTCATCTTTTGCTGGGGGTGTCAGCTAGACAGGATATAATAAGAAACAACCAAAACCAGCTCTGCAACTCACATTTAACCCTTGCTGTCACCCAGAAAGTTTGGTTCAATGGTACAGCATTTCCAGCACAATCAGAAGCAAAGAGTATGGGAAATTTCATGAAAACCCAGTTGCAACTAGATTTCAATACTGAAGCTGTAGACAGTTGTTGGGATCTTATCATTTATGTAATAACTGGACTCAGGAGATCTGGATTCTGTTCCTGTTTCTGACTCTCTTTTCCTGAGTGGTCATGAAGAAATCACCTCCCTGCTCTGTGTCTCAGTTTTACCATCTATAAAATGGGGATAATGATACTGATCTCTGCTGTGAAGCACTTTGAGAGCTATAGATGGTAAGATCCAGGTGGTAATTGCCAGAAAAAACTAAAGAAGGAAATGTTATTTCTATTCTGAACATTCAAACAAGGATACATATTGCTGGATACCTAAACTGAGCTAGCAAATATTCGGAGGCTCATCCATCACACAGCGAAAACTGTGATGCAGATTTTTCCAGTCATGTACATTCAGAGTTTGAAGATCTAGGTTATAAGTTTCCCAGCCTTGCCAGAGGTGTAGCCTTGAGAACATTCCTGCACCTTTCTTTCCATATCAGCAAAACAGGGACAATAATACTAACTTAATGCCTAGTAAGAAAATTATTACAAAGTGTAGCTTTGAATTGCAATTTATTTTATAATTATGAGCTTTTAAATAGATCAATATTTATGCCTAGCCTTTACTCTGACCTCATAACATGTTTGTGTGCGAGTATTATAAAACTCTAATAGCCTTCTCTCATCTTGTTGCTTATTTTATAGACCCAGATACTGCATTTGGGTCTAAGGAGGTATATCCTTATCCTCATTTAGCAACCAAGTAAGTTGGTAGTGCTGTGCGCCATGTGCAGGCTACTCCCCACTTGGATCCAACTGAAGAATTTGGCCTTAATTTGCTTTATTTAATGTAAGATAAAAAGTGGGCATCTTAGTCAGCTTACATCTACACTATGAGATAAATTTGATGTTATTAAAATCAGTTTTGTAATGCTGGGTTTTATAAATTTGAATTTGAGTATCCCTGTCTCCCACAAGGTCCCGACAAAGTCAAATTAATGCTTCCACATTAAATTGTCAAACACTGACTTTTGCAGCAGTGCATTGTAGGAACCTATCCCACAGTTCCCTCAGCAATGTAGCGTTCTGACTCTTTTTGCTGGTGCAGTGTGGGAAAAAAATGCCTGGCAAGTGGTTGTGGGTATGTGATGTCATCTTCCCACACTGCATTGCCCTCATTTCCCTCCCATGGAAAGCAAATGGACATTTTTTCAGGAGACTTCCTCCTGGTGACAGCTGGCCCCCACAATCTTTGCCATGAGGGGAGACTTTCCCCTGGCAACAGCCAGCCCCCGAACATCTTTGCCACGGGATGGGAGACTTCCCCCACCAGCGACAGCCAACCCCCAAAATCTTACATTTGTGGGCTTCCTATTATCTTACTACCTGTGCACCTGGAGAGCATTGGAGATGCAACTGGGAAGAACGGACAACTGGGAAATTGTGAGATGCATGTGGGACTTCTCTGGAGGCCAATAAAACCAGTTTAAATGGAAGCTGTTTCCACACTACCATTAATCCGAATGCTTACATTCGAACTTCCTGTTAATCCCACTTGGGCTATCAGAGTAGGAATATTGTCCGGAGTGTCCCCTAATTTCTAAATAATGATATTTGATGTGAGAACAGTCACAATTTAATATCGAGCTCAGTGCCTTAGATTTGAATTTATGCCATAGTGCAGACATAGCCTCATTCTGCAGCCAATGTTTCAGCTTAGTTTTATGTTTCCCGGAGTTTTGGAATTTATATCTCTCCACTTTGAAAACTGACCATTTATTCTACCTTTCATTTCCTAACTTTTACCCAGTTACAGATACATGAGAGGACCTTCTCTTTTATCCCATGCTTTAGAGTGTTTGGTGAGGGAACTTGATAAATCTTTCTGAAAGTCCACGTATACTCTATTCATTGGGTTGCCATCAATGCTCCCTCTAGTTTTTTCAGTCCCTGGGCAAAATACATTTTGTTACATGCACTCAGGAATGTTTGGATGCGCAACACCAATACAAAAACATGCTGCACATTGTGGGGGGGATGTGGTGTTCTGCTAATTAGCAGCGTGTCATCTGAAGTTCCCCTGAGTGGCTGCCCAAGCTCTCAGGTTACAGGGAACAGTGCTCATTATATTATGTTAATCCATGTGTCCAATAGTTCTATTCTTTACTATTGTTTTAGCCAATTTGCCTAGAACTAAAGTGGGAGTTTACTAGCCTTTAATTGTCAGGATTCACTTTGAACCCTTTTTAAAAACTGGAATTGCATTAGCTACGTGTCCTTCACTTGGTACAGAGGTTGGTTTAAGCAATGGGCTACATTCCGCAGTTAACAGTTCTACAATTTCATGTCTAGAACTTGTGGGTGAATACCACCTAGTGCGGGTGACCTATTACTGTTTAATTTACCATTTTGTTTTGAAACTTCCTCAGACTCCTCAGTGCACGACAGTTCCTGACATTTGTCACCTAAATAGAATGGCTCAGGTATGGAAATCTCCTTTATATCCTCCACGGTTAAGAGTCAGGCAAAAAAAAAATAATTAAACTGTTTCACATGAGATTCTTCTTCCTGGAGTGCCCCTTGAATACTTTGGTGACAAATATCAGAGGGGTAGCCAAGTTAGTCTGTATCTGCAACAACAACAAGAAGTCATGTGGCACCTTAAAGACTAACAGATATTTTGGAGCTCAAGCTTTCATAGGCAAAGACCCGCTTCCTGATATCCTGATTTGTGTCCATTTATTCTTTTATGTACAGACTGTCCAGTTTGGCCAAATCAGACCATCAGGAATGGTAACATACAAAAACCTGTAGGAGAGCACTTCAATCTCCCTGGACACTCAAGCTGCGTCTACACGTGCACGCTACTTCGAAGTAGCGGCAGCAACTTCGAAATAGCACCTGTCGCGTCTACACGCGTCGGGCGCTATTTCGAAGTTAACTTCGACGTTAGGCGGCGAGACGTCGAAGTCGCTAACCTCATGAGGAGATAGGAATAGCGCCCTACTTCGACGTTCAACGTCGAAGTAGGGACCGTGTAGAAGATCCACGTCCCGCAACGTCGAAATTGCCGGGTCCTCCATGGCGGCCATCAGCTGGGGGGTTGAGAGATGCTCTCTCTCCAGCCCCTGCGGGGCTCTATGGTCACCGTGGGCAGCAGCCCTTAGCCCAGGGCTTCTGGCTGCTTCTGCGGCAGCTGGGGATCTATGTTGCAGGCACAGGGTCTGCAACCAGTTGTCAGCTCTGTGTATCTTGTGTTGTTTAGTGCAACTGTGTCTGGGAGGGGGCCTTTAAGGGAGCGGCTGGCTGTTGAGTCCGCCCTGTGACCCTCTCTGCAGCTGTGCCTGGCACCCTTATTTCGATGTGTGCTACTTTGACGTGTAGACGTTCCCTCGCTGCGCCTATTTCGATGTTGGGCTGAGCAACGTCGAAGTTGAACATCGATGTTGCCGGCCCTGGAGGACATGTAGACGTTATTCATCGAAATAGACTATTTCGATGTCGCAACATCGAAATAAGCTATTTCGATGTTGGCTGCACATGTAGACGTAGCCTCAGTAACAGATTTAAAAGTAGCCATCCTACAACAACAGCAACAAAAACCCTTCAAAAACAGACTGCAAAGAGAAACTGCGAGCTGCAATTCATTTACAAATTTGACACCATCAACCAAGGATTGAACAGAGACTGGGACTGACTGTCCAATTACAAAAGTAGTTTCTCTGCTTTTGGTGTTCACCCCTCCACATTAGCTACTGATAATGGGCCACATCCTCCCTGACTGACCTGATCTGATTTCTCCTCTCTTGATGTTCACAACTCCACATTAATTGCTGGTAATGGGCTACATCCTCCATGTATGAACTGACCTTCTTAACTCTGGCCATCCTCTTGACTGGGGCTCCCTCCTTTTCATAAGCCTACATATTTAAACCCTCCTCTGAAACCCCTCAGTCATTCATCTGACGAAGCAGGTCTTTGCCCATGAAAGCTTACGCTCCAAAATATCTGTTAGTCTATGAGGTGCCACAAGACTTCTGTTTTTTTTTTTTTTGACTACTTTGATGATCAGTGGCCCTACTGCTTCGCAGGCTGCCTGTTCTTATGTAAGGATTTTAGGATCAGACCCAAATGTTATTAAATACTTTTAAGATACATTAATTATATCATATTCACCAAGGTTTAAAACAGTTTCAGGAAATCATTGTTAGATAAAACTTTCAGATCATGTTTTCATGATGTTTGGGTTAGCCACACAGATGTTGTCAACTTAATTAGGCTCAAAATTTGATCAGCTGAAAAACTGTTACAATCAAGTGAATATTGCCCTTTATATTCTGTCTGTTTTGGTTTTCTTTTTCCCAATAGATTAACTCTGTGGTGCTTTGACAAGGTTCCCTTGGTCTAAATCTCCATTGTCTTGAACTTAATGTTGATAGTTACCCTTCTAAAAGAGGATGTAAAAAAAACGGTTGCATTTTACACCCAGCACTCCCTGGCCTTGTACATATGTCAACATTACACTAAATACAAAGTAGTGAAGAATCAGGCCTAGAAGGTTTCACCAAAGGAATCCATATGCACTGACTACTGCAACCATACTTCCATGACTAACTGAGCACCCCCTTCTGTGTGGATGGAGACTCAGAAAGCATTCACCTCCACTGAATACTGGTAACAGTTGAATGTGAATGAGGAACAACTTTGTGTTCCAGAGCAGCTAGGCAAAAGTAAGAAGTGGAGGATGACAAGGAATATGATGGAGGAAAAAGGGGATACCTGCTCCAGGACTTGGAAATTCACAAGGGCCCAGGGCTCCCAGCTGCTGCTATTGCTGCAGTAGTAGCAGGGGCAGCCAAATCCCCTACTCCTTTAAATTGCATATGGTATGCTCCAGGAAGCTCTGAAGGCTAGTGCGAGGTGCAGGGAGAGCAGCAAAACATGGTCCAGGTGGTGCTGAGGGGTGGCTACCCCAGCCCTGCTTATTCTGTCTGAGGCCCCACCCCTTCTGGGAGCACAGAATCCTCCCCTTCCAACCTTGCCCAGAGGTCCAGCAAGTCTGTTGGCTCCCCTGGAAGAATTTAAAACCCAAGGTTATCTGCACCAACCCATAGTTAGTGTTGAGACCAACGTAGGCTGAGTGACATTTGGCTAATTAAGCATTGTGACCATAGCAAGCTATTTCATTCATGACTGCCTTTCTCTCTGGATTCTTTGTGAAAACACCCAGGCACAAGTCAATACTACAGTTGATACTGGGTACTTGAATTGGAACCTTAGTGGCTTTTATGGCTCTGGGTGTTTGATGGTGGTAAACCAAGCCATAGCCACTGGGTCATTGATTTGCTCACTTTAGAAAATAAACACATTACATTAAACTGTCATTGGTAATGCACATGAACTACAGAACTCCCCCCTTGAGAAGGAAATTATCACTTACAGTTATCTTTATATAAGTCAGTGGTAGAGCAAACTGAGTCACTATGGCTACGTCCACACGTGAAGCCTACATCGAAGTAGCCTATTTCGATGTTGCGACATCGAAATAGACTATTTCGATGAATAACGTCTACACGTCCTCCAGGGCTGGCAACGTCGATGTTCAACATCGACGTTGCACAGCACCACATCGAAATAGGCGCAGCGAGGGAACGTCTACACGCCAAAGTAGCACACATCGAAATAAGGGTGCCAGAAACAGCTGCAGACAGGGTCACAGGGCGGACTCAGCAGCAAGCCGCTCCCTTAAAGGGCCCCTCCCAGACACAGTTGCACTAAACAACACAAGATCCACAGAGCTGACAACTGGTTGCAGACCCTGTGCATGCAGCATGGATCCCCAGCTGCAGCAGCAGCAGCCAGAAGCCCTGGGCTAAGGGCTGCTGCACACGGTGACCATAGAGCCCCGCAGGGGCTGGAGAGAGAGCGTCTCTCAACCCCTCAGCTGATGGCCGCCATGGCGGACCCCGCTATTTCGAAGTTGCGGGACGTGCAACGACTACACGGTCCCTACTTCGACGTTGAACGTCGAAGTAGGGCGCTATTCCCATCCCCTCGTGGAGTTAGCGACTTCGACGTCTCGCCGACTAACATCGATGTTAACATCGAAATAGCGCCCAACACGTGTAGCCGTGACGGGCGCTATTTCGAAGTTAGTCCCGCTACTTCGAAGTAGCGTGCACGTGTAGACACGGCTTATTGCTGAGACAGACAGGGATACAGTGTTTAAGGTCTATTCCATTCTCTTCCTCTGTAACCATGGGCAAGTTGTTTACCATTGGTCTACACACTGTGACTATGTTTACACTAGCCCTCCCCTTTCAAAAGGGGGTTGCTCATGAGACAGTTCAGGGTATGCTAATGGGGCACTGAAATGAATATGCAGAACCTCATTAGCATAATGAGGGCTGCAGCACTTCGAAAGTGCCACTTTCAATCACTCACGGCTCGTCTACATGGGGTCCTTTTCGAAAGGACCCTGCACACTGCAATATTCCCTTATTCCCATAACCAAACAGGAATAAGGGGATTTCGAAGTGTGAGGGGTCCTTTCGAGAAGGACCCCATGTAATCGAGCCGCACTCAATCGAAAGTGACACTTTCAAAGTGCCATGGCTTCCATTATGCTAATGAGATGCTGCATATTCATTGCAGCAGTTCATTAGCATATCTCAAAGTGTCTCATTAGCATCCCCCTTTCAAAATGGTGGGGGGGTAGTGTAGACATAGCCAGTAAGTTGATGACTGTGTTTATATGCATGTGTGTGTTCAAGTAATTGGAAGGAATAGTGGGGCACTCAATCTGATTCTCATACACATGGATTGCACCAATTTAACTACATTGGTTTAGACACAACTTGACTGGATGGACTAATCTTTAATCTTACTGTACCTAGATTCCTTACCTGTAAAATGGTGAAAATAATATTTCTCTGTCTCATTGCTGCTGTTTGGATAATATGCAGTAAAGCTAATGAAGTTCTAAGACGTTATCTTTCTGAGGGACCGTATAACTATCTAAATAAACTGTGTTTGGAAGATCAGTAAGAAAAGTGTCAAATGATAATTACTACAATTAATGCATGCAAACTGCATTGAGATCCTTGATGAACGACTCTGTTGAATAATAAAGTTTTTATTATTATTAATTACTATTGTGATTAAGGAAATATATAGTTGTGAGAAAAATGTTAACTATATTTCAAAGCTACTGTGATAATAAAACAAAAACACAAAGGCAACTGGAGATCAAAATACTTTTTTAAAGTATCTAACAGAATCCTTCTGAAAGAACAACTGCTCTTTACTGATATATGTGTGTGCAATGATGATACCATACCTCACACAGAACTGTCATTGTATATTCATTCATTAGAGGTAATTATTTTTAATTTTTGTCCCTATTGACCTTCAGGCAGATGGTTAGCAGGAGCACCATTTTTATCTGGTCACCAGATCTGGCCAGGCAGCTATCTGATGGGTTTGATCACTAAACTGGCAGCTGCATTACAGACCTGCTCTTTTCTTTTGTTGTCTCTGGAGACTGCAGATTGGATGCACTGAATGTGAACTTCTGCAAAATATGGGCCTTTTTGTCATTTTCACTTTGCTTTCTTCATGATCATCTGGTAAACGTCAGTTAATCATGTCGGACTGCAACAAAAACAACTTTAACTACAAAATTAGTTTTAATTTATCTGGAGTCTAAGGTATTAAATGAACCTGTAAAAATCTGAAATATCATGCTTATTCTAATAAGATAAGAAGGAGGCTGTTGCTATCAAGAATGCTAGCACATGTTTAAAACTGGAATGGAAAGATGTATATATAATACCATGTTTCACAATAAACAGTAGTAAGTTATAGGCCACATTTCAGAAGTACAAATGTCCCCAGACATTTATTAATAATTTTCCTTGCATGTATGTAGATGTGTGTGCACACACTGATAATGAGACTATAGAGCTGCATACTAACACCTATTGTAATAGCCATAGAAGCAAAGTACACAGATATTTGTGCAGGCCCATTTGAGTGGCCAGCTCTCTGTTCATTATTCCCTGATCCTGAAAGACTTAAGATGTGTTTAACTTTACACACACAAGAAACCCCATAAGTACACCAAATTAAGAACAGTTGGACTTGTTATTACTTAGTACTGACTACATGTGTAAGCCTTTGCAAGATCAATGTCTATTTCAGCCGGATCTTCTTCTGCTTACTCTGGCAAAACTGCCACAGTTTCACGTGAGCTCTGCCTGAATCAAGACTGAAATAAACAACCCTCCATCTGCTGTTTAATTAGCAGATATAAAAATCTAAAAAGGTTTGTTTTAAATCTATTGATTACAATGATAAACAGAGAACTATCAATGTCCCTTCAATAATCTGTGGTTTAATGAAAAAGCTTTCCATTGACTGAGTCCAACAATTGTCCTTTGTCTATGATGTGTCAGTGATACCAAGTCCAGAACTGAACTGCTGTGGAAGCTGTGCAACAATAATGGAACAGGGAGGCATATAAAAATCTCTCCTTGTACAATGAATCTCATTTGTTACAGGGTGGGTGGCACCAGCTCAGAATTCAGAGGCCAAGTCTATAACCTCCTTGCAAAACACCCCATTAGCGTGGGTTAAGTGCAAGGTGCCTTTTCATCATTTATCTTATCCCCACACAAAGTCTATCCCTGGAACCCGGTGTGATAATTTACAGAGACATGTAGTAAATAAAACTATTTAGAGTTAAAAACCTCCAAGAATAGTAAGAACTGAATGATATTTTTTCTTCCCTCACACTAGATAATCTTTAAGTTTTCGAATCAAGCTAACAGGTACGTTTGCATTGGTTTGATTTATGTTTTGCGTATTTCAGGCCTTATGCAGATGGCATAAAGAATCCTTCTCCAACTTCATGCACTTCGGGTTTTCATTTGTCACATGGGGCATAAAAGTGACAATGAAGGATATGAAAACTTTTCAGCCTACACAGCCCGTATGTAAACCAACCACTCCCTAACTGGGACCCTGCTACAAGTCATCCATTCTCGCTCATACTGACTTCTCTAGGATCATTAGGCTCAAAGATGCAATGGTCACAGGAAAGGCACATATATGGTCACCCCATGTGTGTCTTTTCTGAAATCATGGCCTGAGCCTGATACAGATCAGGAAAGTGACAAGGAGTTGCCCTACAGATTCACCTCTATCTTGAGTTAATTTCTGCTTTTATCTCTTTATTTCCTTGTGCTCTCTGATTCTGTCTATTGTATCCACATGTTGTTTCCTGTTTTGTTTTGTATTCTGGCTGTAAGTTCTTCAGGGACAGAGATTACCTTTTCTGTTTGCACATCGCCTTGCACAGGGCAGGTCTTTACTATGATCAGGGTCCCTGGATGCTACTTCCATATAAACAATAGTAATATTCCCCCCACCTCCATCTGTTCATCTTTTAGCTAGAGCCATTCTCATCTGTCACCTCTGCTCCTATTCTTCCCTCTGCCATTTTCAAACCCAGTCATGCCTGAGCCCACAATACATGAACTCAAAAATAGGCAAAAGGAGTTCATTTGGGCAACCCTACTACCTGTTCAGAGAGGTGCATTGCAACAGCTTGTATGATGGAAAATGGAGAAAAATAGATGGTAGGAAGGCATCTGCTGCTCCTGTAAGGACATAGGATACTTGTGACTACTGCAATAGAGAAATATTGTAAGAATAATTAATATAATGGAAATATTCTCTGTGATATTAACAGTGGACTTATGAGAAGGCTTTTGTGCTGAAGAGAAAAAGTGGCACAGTGAACGAGTGCCTTAGCCATTCACCTTTGAAAAGCAGAGTTCAAATCCATTTTTGCTTACACAGCTGAACAAGCAGCTTTGATATATTTCAAGCTACGTAAATGCTGGTATCATCAGAGTGGGTCAAATGGGGCCCAACTGGAGGGTGGAGTCCAAGATGCATGCTGACAGTGGGGCCCAGCCAGTGGGCAGTGGATGTTAAAGTCAATTGGAGTGTGGGGCCCTAAGGGCATGGGGCCCAAGGCAACTTCTTTGCTTGCCTTTCTTTAAGGCCAAGATAAACTGGCACTGAGATACTGTACAAGTTGAGCTCTCATTTGTGTGTTCCCGGGTCTGGACTGGAATGCATCAGATCAAACATAGAAGGATGTCAGAGCAGAGTGGTTGAGATTTGCTAATCACATAAAGCAGTGCCAATGGGTACTGTATGGGAGAATGCAAAGAAGCAGCAAAGATGTTTACCACCAATGGCACTACTGCATGTGTTCCCTGCCTATCTTCTTCTGTACTGAGGGAAACAATATTTTCACTACTGAGCTAAACCTTGACAAGCTATCCAGCAGGCAGAAAGTGTTTCCTACACTTAGGTTGTGTCTACACTAAGAGATAAATTAGGATTTAAGGCAGTTAGCTCAATATTACCATGTGACTGTCTTCACTTTAAACACCATTAGCTCAATTTAGGGAGCACTAATATCGATATCACAATGTCATCAGTACCTGCTGGGTGTAGCGTCAAGCTCAAATTCAAAAGTTTGATTAAAGGCCAGTATGAAAGTGCCACATCTTAAAATCAAATTTATCAGCCTCCAGAAATGTCCTGCATGTAACCCACAATGCCCCTCAGTGCTCTGCTCTGTCTGCTGCTCCATGCGTGCAAGACTTAGGTAACAGGAAGACCGTGAATTTCAAAGCGGGAGCAGCAATCCTGCGGCTGTGGGGTGAAGTCTGTGTGAGAGCCTGAGAAATGTCTGTCTTTCTTTGCAATTAGTGCTGTGAGAGCATCTACCCATTACAAATAGCCCCAGTATGGTGGTTCTGTCTCTACACTTGGAATTGTCTTCTGCGCTGCCAGGCGCCAGCCGCTGTTCCATCACACCATGCAGCAGCAAGACTGTTGTGGGAGTTGTACTTGCATAAGAGGCCAAGAAATTCCTCAGCGGTTTACATTTGTGTGCGAACCTCCTAGCAGTCCTCCACAGGCACCATTCAGTCAGGGTCTTTCCTGCTCTCATCCACATCACATGGGTAGCCCCCAATACACTAAAAGGATGTGCCTGTCATTCGGTGCTGACCATGCTGCCAGGCAGCACCATGTCCTGACTTGTGCACGATTAGGGCTCCAATGGCAGAAAAGATTTTTGGGGGCTTGCACCACGGGGGTGGGGGTAGTCTCCCCCGGCAGCTAAGATATTTGGGTGGGACAACTTCAACTGACCCCCACACTGAGACCCCCTCCTACTCCTAGCAAGTGACCTGTGGGTCTTGCTGCTGCCAGGGGGAAGTCTCTCCCAGAGGCTAAAATTTTCTAGGGTGGTGGAACATTTCTATCAGCCCTGCAGCCACAGACCATAGTCCCCTGCCCCACCAAAAATATTTTGGGGGCTTGCTGCTCATTGAAGACACCTGCTGCTTTTTGCAAAATCTTTAATGTTTCTATTATAAAATCTTTTCCCTAACATTTCCTTTCATTCTTCATGCTTTTCCTTTCCCCCCCCCGCACCACAAAAAAACCTCAGAGTGGAGGGCCAGTTGAGATTCCTGTTTCTGTTATAAGTTCAGTGTATGAGATTTCACTGCCATCCCCCATGTTGGCAATGTCTGTGTAGTGAAAAGGGAAGCCAAACATCTTTTTTCCTCGACAATTTGTCCTCTTTCTTCTGACTTTGTGCCTCTTCACGCAGGGAAGAGTGGGTGGAGGGCCAGTTGAGAATACAGTCTGTCCCTGTGTTATTTTCAGGGATCAGATGCAATCATGGGAGGAGGGGACAATCAGTGAATAGCCAGTTGAAAACACACACCTGCTGATTTTTATGAAATCCTTGATAATTCATTTACAGAAGAAGGAGATATCTGTTAACTTTGCCATCTCTGTGGAGGTCCTACTTTCCCTTCCTTCCAATGGAATAAATGGACATTTGCTTAACACGGGAAGGGAATGAGGAAAATGCAATGTGGAAAGATGATAAGCCCAGAAAGCTACAGGAATGAGGGAACTGTGGGATATGTTCCCAGAATACACTATCTCAACAGTAAATGTTTGCCAGTTGAGTGTGGCTGGCAATTGTGACTTTGTGAGGAGCACATGGAGAGGTGACGATAGTCAAAATGGAATTTATAAATTCCAGAGCTACAAAATTGGTGATAATAAATTTTATTTTATCTCATAGTGTAGATGCAGCCAGAGCCTTATTGTGAAAGTCACTGGGAAGACGATTCCTCACTTTTCCCAGGTACCCATGGAATTCAGAAAACATTTTTTTTCCTAATGTGTTTTTTTCACCCATCTTGAAATCATCAGTGACTAAACTGGTGGATTCCATTTGGTTCCATATGGAACAAAGTCCAGCCCTCGAAGAGATTCCATATGGAGCAAAGCCCAACCATAGAAAATTGCATCCCAAAAGGTGATGTTTTCAGAAAGCCGAAAGCAGTTCAAATCAAGGAGTTAAAATGGAAATCTTATTAATCCTTAACTACAACAGCAGCTGCCACTCCTGTTGTTAATTAACAATAAATCCTCAGAAAATGCAGGTTTATGAAACTGCCCACATATTTTCCCTGCTGTGCTAGGCTTGGTGCTTGCAACTGCATGCCCCAAAGTCATTGTAACACAAAGCCTGAACTATAACCTGTTTTCAGTTCTTCAGATTTCCTGACACATGTTGTTTATTGAGCACACACAAAGTGCAGTGTATGCTTGCATTGTACTTTGGATACCTAGAAAGGTACTAGAGGTGTTTAACTCTGTAAACAGTTTTATTTACTTGCCTAGGCCATCTCCCACACTGTGGGAAAAAATCACTGAACCCTTCCTTTAAGATTAATTCCTGACAATATCTTGGGAATCATGCTATTTGTATCACACACTTCTGCAAGCTGACAAGCAGTTAGTCCTAAGCTGAGATGTATACAAGTGACCTCATCTCCTGATCTGGTTGCTCAGTGCTCACATGCCAAAAAAACGAGTCATTGCTCCTCTTGACCTGACAAGCTTTTGCACGACTTCTATTTTGCAACAGCTGTTAAAGTTCATCTCTTTTGTCAGATGAAAGGAAGCAAGCAGTGAAGGAGGAGGGCAGCAAATTGAAATGTGGGAGTCTGCAGGAAAAAAAAGGGGAAAGAAAGAGGAAATTCATTAAAGAAAAATGGTTAAGGCAAAATTTTCTAGTACATTATCCCAGCAGGGGGTCTGAGTGTGTGGTGTAGGAGTCCAACTGTGTTCTCTGTTGCTTCATTACTATTTTATTGTTTTCAGACAGGAATATAAAGCCAGGGCAGCTTGCCTGACTTAGCAAAAAGCAGGGCTGCCAGTATTAATGTGCTGAAAGAATGGAGATCTTTAAATAAAAATTGGTAAAAAAAATATCTGTAAAGCTCTGGGGTTCATCTGAAGGATAGAAATGGCCATCTCCAGTTTAGATTGCTGCCCATTGTCATTGTTTCCTCATTAACCATTGTAAAGATATTATGTAAGTCCTATTGTAACATTCACATAGAGAAGCTGGTAGCCTACTATAGAAAGAAGTTGCATGATTTTCCACAGACCATGGTACTGTTGCTTATAAAATAATTCAACTCAAAGAAAACAAGAGGTGTAAACACCATCTTCTCTAGCACTTAAAGCCAGGACTATTACCCAAGATCCATCAGCAGACTCTACCGATAACACATCTACTATTTACTCTATTATTGCTTATCATAGGAAGTGGCAATTCCCCATACCCAGACCTTGGGCTGCTTCTTAAGAGGACTCAGCACTGCTCTGTGAGGCATAGAACAAAAAGGTTGCTTTGTGCCACTTGAAGCCCACTCCAATCCTGAGACTGATAAGCCCTTAACTATATCCCAGGTGCAACTCAGAACTGAATTCCAAAGATGCCTATCAATCAGTGTAAGGTCTGATTTGCTGTTTCACATGGTAGCAGTTACCAAGTAACAGACCTGAGATTCAGACTACTGCCAAGCAGTGAAGAGGGGCTGCATTTTTAACTCTATACACTTTCATAACTCTTTGAAAAATTGTGCGAGGTCTATGTACAAAGGATGTAGGTCTGGCTGAGTCACTTTGATTATTTAATTGGATGGTGTCTAAAACATTATGTTCTCCAAGTTAAAAAAATTAACCTTTCATGCCTGTGCCTAGGTGTACAACCCTATATGCACTGGTCACATGGTTCAGGTGTCTGATCAGCACCTCCAAAAGTGGATTCTGTTTTTCGAGTTGGAGGAAGGACAGAGAAGCTTTGGGGGACAAGTGGAAACGATATAAAGACATGTTGAAGGCACACATGAAAAAGTACAGCATCGGTGTTGACACTTGGAAAACCTGGCCCTAGACCATCCCCAGTAGAGAATAGTAATCTGTGAGGGGGTGGCACAATTTGAGAGTTCCTACCTCAGTGCAGATGAGGAAATATGGAGAAGAAGACAATAAGCCCAATGTCCTGTAGCAAAGTATGAGAACAACTATATTAGGAAAAATGAATTTGAAATACAATTGGCATTGAATTAAACCATCTATAATGCTAACATCTCAATAAATCAATTCAACTTTCTTTTACAATAATATTTTGTACTTATAAATGATATATGCATAAAACATAGGAATGTAGGAATTACCACAGTCAATCCAGCTAGTTCTGGATCCTGTCTCTAAATGTGAAAATGACCAGATGCTTTAGAAGAAAGTACAAGAGCTCTGCAGAACACAGATGTGGCATGATCTGCCTCCAACCACAAGGTCTCATCCACATCTCTAATGGTTAGATATTTCCTTCAGCCCAGAAACAGAATGATTAATATCTTATCCAAAATGGTTATTGCCATAACTCTGGGTCACTTTTTGACTTCTGGTAAATTCTTGGCATCAAAAGCATCCTGTGGCAAGGCGTCCCACAGTTTAAACACATGGTGCATAACAAAGCATTTCCTTGTACTGTAACTGAATTCCCCACCTTTAAATTCCACAAAAAGTCTCCATGATGTTTCATTAGGGTATAAAATCTGCTTTCTCTGGAGAGTTACTTCTTCTACTGTATATTGGTATCCTGTGCTGTCTTATTTGTTTTCTTTTTAAACTAAATAACCCAAAGTTTTTCATTTTTTTTCAAAAAATGGGTTTCCATGCCCTTGATCATTCTCATTATTCTTCTCTGAACCTCTCTGTCCAGTTGTGGAATGTCTTTTTAAGATGGAATATAGCCAGTGTTCTCAATGAAATTGAATCATTCTGTTACCTACCAGGTGTGTGTTTTTGGGAACCAGAGCATGACCACCTGTCAGCCCCGTGCTCTTGGGGAGCCAGGGAGTGATACTCATGAAAGACAACCTCCAACCCCACCAGGAGCTTCTGTGGAAACCAGAAGATAAAGCACTGAAACTGGCAGGGGTAGACACACCTAAATCCCACCAACAAAGGTGATTGGATTAAAGAAACACCCCTAGCCTCATCTGCACTGAGGATAGATGAGAAAGACATCTCCAATAGCATACTGAATGGAGAACAGCTTTTCCAAAGTAGGAACCACACTGAACTATGGGATACCAAAAGCAGAAAAGCACTGCACGATGGGAAATGTCTGCTCTAGATGTTAATGAGCCCAGGCCTGCTCACATGTTAATGAATTATTATCAGACCAATTCTAGTAATGGATCCTATTGATAGTCAAAATATTGAAACTGCCTAGTTGCACTGTGAGCTCATTCAAGGAACATCACCCATAGCCTGGAATGATCAGTCTGTAGTGTCTCACCTCTGTTTACCCATAATTAAATCCAGTATTCTTCTTGAACTATTGTCCTGTCTGTACAAAAACATCTACCCTTGCTCAAGAAACTTCTAATTCTTGATGTAAAATATACATCAGTTCCTCTGAGACCTCATCATATCCTACCTGATTGTGCTGGGGACTCTGCTTGTCTCCTGCCCTCTGGACACCCTAGCTACCATCACCATCTGAGAACTCCAGTCCCTGAGAGCTTTGTGGAGTGGTGATCTCTCTCTGTCTCTTTCTCTCTCTCTCTCGGCATAGCCTCCTGACCCTGACTTATGTAATCAGTTATATGATTTGCTAACCCTAACAATTGTAATCAGTTTATATTTAGATTTAATACTATAACTCTTCAATATATATTCACTACCCAGAAATAAATAACTTTCATTGTTAAACTGGTTGCCTATCTCTCTTTTTCTCTCTCGCTCACTCTTCCTCAGGGCTGTTGTTTTGGCTTCCTCATTCATTCTGCAACAATGCTTCTTGCAACTATGCTAAAGATCCCTGTGGTGCCCAGAACTCCTGTGGTCTTTGCCCATTGACTGGGTTACTAGTAGAATGATTATGCTGTGAAAGTTGCGATTGGGGAGGAGGTGCTGAAGCAGGATAGCATATAAGGGTGGCAGCTGAAGGTGCTGCTTAATCCAGCCACTGAGTCCAAGGGCATATAAGAGCCACAGTTTGCCATGGCTGTACAACCCAACCTGCTGAGGTCAAGGACATATATGGTGTCAGCTTGTGAGTGTTGATTAACCAGTCCTCTCAAACCAACTCTGGCAGTGTGTGTGTGTGTGTGTGTGTGTGTGTGTGTGTGTGTGTACTCTGGCAGTGTGTGTGTGTGTGTGTGTGTGTTCCCCTGAGCCCAGGGTGGGAAGAACTTAATCCTGTGGAACCTGAGTCAGACAGAATAGATCCATTGGTAGGGAACTAGCAGTGGGGAGAAGTGAAGCTCCTTAGGAACACCAGTAAGACAAGCAGCACATTGATAGAATTATTCACACCCTCAGCCCTGTAACCCCGAATAAATGAGCATACCCCCAAGTGACAGGCAAATCTGCTAACAGTTCAGTTATATGAAGGATTACACTGCCAGTATTATTCTATGCTGTATTCCTTATTTGTCCTACCTTTGCTAGCTTTTTAGACCAAATAGATGACAAGTCTCCCTTTAACTGTCTTTAGTAACACCCAGGTCCATTTCCTGGATTGCAACAACTAAATCAGAATGTGGGGAGTGCAAAAATAATTTAATTTTTTTAACTCTGGCAGGCATTACTTTGTATTTGTTAACATTCAATTTAATTGCAATTATATTGCTCATTCAAAAGTGAAATTTTGCATTTTGCTTTAACAATCCATAACTTTTGCCTAATTTTTCTGATATCAAAATGTTCTTTACAGAACATCTTCTGATATTTCTGTAACCTGGAGAGTTTAACGCCCATTTCATATTATGTCAAATTATTTTATCTTTATAGAGTGGTTTTTAGCCAGTGATGCTTCTAACCGCTGATTGTCCAGCCCCTGTGAGGCTCTATGATCTCTTCTCCCAGGAGTTCTTAAAGCCTCAGGGACCCAGAAACCCCATGGCAGGAAGCTGAGACTGTGCAGGCATCAGCTATGACATGAGGTGCCCCTGCACAGCTCAGAGGGAGACCATGGCAGCAAGAGCCCCTTGAGCACCCCCACAGCTCCACCCTCCGGGCCATCCCAGGGCTCCTAGGCCTCCAGCTGGCAGGGCAGGAAGTGGGGCCCCTTCTGGACCGACTCTGAGCTTCGAGACCTGTTGGGGCTCTGGGGTGAGGAGCAGGTGCTGCTCCACATAATGGGGAGCAAGCAGCGGAATGCAGGGGCATTCGCCTGGCTGGCTGAGGGCCTGGCCACCTGGGGTCACCCTGCCCACACTCCTGACCATGTCAGGGGTAAGGTCAAGGAGTAGTGGCAGGATTATGCCCAGGCCCAGGACTTGGCCAGTTGGCCTAGGGCTGCCCCCACCACTTGCCCCTATTATCAGGAGCGCAGGGCTATCCTGGGCCCCCAGGACACCTCCACCCCCCCAGCCACCCTTGACACCATGGCTGAAGAGCCCCAGCGGGCCTTGGAGCGAGAGTTGGGTCCAGAGCCCAGCCCTGCACCCTCAGGGCCAGATCTGGGACCCTCCACTCTGGCCATGGAGTGGTCCAGCAAGGAGGGAGAGCTTGTGCTGGACATCACCTCCCACAGCTCCAGCCGGGCATCCACCAGATGGGCCTCCCCGACTATGGCAGTGGACTGTTGGGTACATACCCCACAGGGCACACACACCCAGGGCATGGGGCGGGGGCACCACTTGACTGGAGACACCTCACATCCCCACCAGACCCCAGCCTGCCAGGGCCCAGGCAGGCCATGGCCCAGGGATGGTGCCACGGCCCAGGGATGGTGCCACAGCCACCAGTGCCCATCAGCACCCTCACCCATGGGCAGTGCTGTGCCCCACCCCGGGTGGCAGGGGTGAACCACTGGATGGGGTCACCCACAGGGCCGCTGCACACACTGATGGGGGACAGGAGATGGGGACCAGATGCCCTTGGAGGGATAGGGGGGTGGGCCATGTGTCAGGGCTCAGTACTCTTGGCCTCCCTCCCTCATTCGCCCCCCCGAGTTTCCGCAGCCACACCATCTGTGGTCCCAGACAGCCCCCTGAGACCCCTGGACCACCTCTGCCCAGGGGCACTACCGGCAGCAGGATGGACCCACCCCTGCTGGGGCCAGAGGCGCACCACCCATTACCCCGAGGTGACCGCTGCCCTCCAGCACCAGGCGGACATCATGGAGAGGAGGCTGCACTTCGAGGAGTGAGAGGCCGCCTGGTGCCGGGAGGCCTGGTGGGACTTTATGGCCACCTTTAACTGTGTGGTCTCCACCTTTGAGGAGCTGGTGGCCTGACTGCCCCCACCCAATTGTCCTCCATGCTGCCCTCCTTGCTGCCCCTCCTGATGTCCCGCCTGCTGCCCTGCCTGATGTCCTGCCTCCCACCCTGCCTGACGTCCCACCTGCTGCCCCACCTGCCAGCTCCACAGGGCAGGAGCCCACTGGGTCCAATGACTGGGCCGAGGACCCATCTCAGCCATACCTCTCCATCCTCCCAGCCCCCAGCCGGCCTTGCTGAGGATGCCGGCTGAGGGGGTGACTGACCACCTGAACACGGCGGGGGTCATGCCCATCCACTGGAATGATGGGCCGATGGCTGGCTTGCCCACTTTTCCCCCATGTACAGTTGCCCCCCTCGTATATAGTTATTATAGTTGTCCCCCAATATATATTTATTTTCCATGATGCTGTTTGTTATTAATTTTATATGCACAGAGGCAAGGTTTTTGGTTATTTAAACAATGAAGCAGTTTTATTTTTCAAAACCCCATGTCCCATGTGCTTTTGGTGAGGGCAGTGTGCGGGTGCTAGGGGCGCTGTGCAGGGGACCCACAAGGGATAGCCTGGGTGGCACTCACTAGGTCCCCTGGTCAAAATACTCCCACAGGGCCTCCCAGACCCAGACCCTGTCCCGGTGGGCCTGGTGGCTAGGGGCAGCATATGGCTGGGGTTAGCCTGTTCCGGCCTCCAGTGCCCAGTCCTGCTTGAAGGCCTCCCCCTTGCTTTCCACCAGGTTGTGGAGCATGCAGGAGGCACCATAACCTGGGGGATGTTTGGGAGGCCCACATCCAGGCGGGCCAGGAGGCAATACCACTGGCCCTTCAGGTACCCGAAGGCCCGCTCGACCACTTGGCAGGCATGGTTCATTCGGGTGTTGTAGTGCTCCTGGCTGGCATTGAGGTGGCCCATGTAGGGGCACATAGGCCAGGGCTGGATGGGGTAGGCCACATCCGCCACAAGGCAGAGGGGACTGTGGTGTCCCCCAGAAGGCTCTCCCTCTGGGGGATGTAGGTCCCCACCTCCAGCTGGCGGCATAGTTCCAAATTGCGGAACACACGAGCACAGCCAGGCCAGCCCACATATGTGTCCTGGAAGCAGCCACGGCTGTCCACCATGGCCTGCAGGACTACGGAGTGATAGCCCTTCCTGTTGATATAGCGCCCTCCATTGTGGTCTGGGATGCGGATGGGGATGTGGGTCCCATTGAGAGTCCCAAAGCAGTTAGGGAATCCCATGGTGGCAAATCCCATGATGGCCACGTCCAGGTCCCCAACTTGGATGACCTTCTGCAGCAGCAGGGCATTGAGTGCACACACCACCTGTGGGGAGAGGACATGGGTGCCTGTGAGATTATGCAGAGTGTGCCTTCCTCAACCCAGGCCCCCCTCCTAGCTCTCCTGCCCCCCCAGTGGGTTCAGGCCCAGTCCTTCTTACCTCCATCATGACAGCCCAGACTGTGACCTTGCCAAAGCCAAACTGCTGGCCCATGGAGCAGTAGCTGTATGGAGCAGCCAGCTTCCAAGACAGCTATTGCGACCATTTTCTTGATGGTGAGGGTGTGTCACATCCGGGTGTCCTGGTGCCTCAAGTTGGGGGTGAGCCACTGGCAGAGCTCCATGAAGGTCTGCTGGCTCATACAGGAGTTCCGCAGCCAGTGGTAATCATCCCATTTCCCCATAACCAGGTGCTCCCACTACTCAGTGATGGAGGGATAGCTCCAGAGACGGTGGGGCACCTGGAGTGGGGAAAGCAGGAGGGTCTGATGGTCCAGGGCATCCTCTTGTGCCCCTGGGGAGGGCTCCCCTGCCAGGAGCTGCTGGGCAGCTGACCGTGCAGTGTCTAGCAGGGTGCCTGCCCTGCAGGAGACAGCTTGGAGGGCTTGCAGCTGCTGCTGGACATCCATGTCTGCAGGCTCGTGATCTGCGAGGCTTGTGTCACCAACACAGGGCTCATGCAGTACAGGCTGGGTGTGTCTGGGAGGGGACCTTTAAGGGAGTGGTATGCTGTTGCCCCGGAAGGGCTAGTCTGCCCTGTGACCCCGCCCATGGGTTTTTTTGGCCCCTTATTTCAAAGGGGGGGTGCTTGTGTGCGTGGATGCTCTGCTTTTCCTTCTGGGGCAGCCCCTTTCAACGTTCTCCATCGCCACTTCGATGTTGAACATTGACAGCACCAGCCCAGAGGATGTGTGGACGATACGTGTTGAAGTAGCCTATTTTGATGTTGTTACTTCGAAATAACCCACTTCAACGTAGTATCCTAGTGTAGACGTAGCCTCAGTGTTTTAAGAGCTCAGCTTCCTTTAATCTTTTACTGAGATCTATCATACTTGAGTTTTGAGTTCAATCAGTGACTATGTGACCCTTCTGCCAGCGGAGCCAGCAGCAACCAGGGCAGGGCTCAATATCCAAGGATTCTTTTCAATCAATCCAACATGGAAGTTGCTGGGAAAATTACACACACCATCCGTTGGTGCTTGAAAGGCAATATTTCCCCATGCACAAACACAGAGACTGAGTTAGAAAATATATTTTCAATAAAAGGTTGGAAGTAATTTGGTATTAACTTGAGAAAACACTGCAAACAAATATAAAACATGAGTAAATATCCATCCTATCAGCAGATAGGAATAAGGGGATTTTGAAACTGGCAGAGTCCTTTCAAAAAGAACCCCTGTCTGGCTGAGCCGTGAGTCAGTGAAAAGCGGCAATTTTGAAGAGCTGTGGCCGGCAGCGTGCTACTGAGGTGCTGAATATGCATTTCAGTGCATCATTAGTAATCTTCAAAATGGCTATTTGCATGGCCATTTCAAAGTTTTGTGCTAGTGTAGATGTAGCCTTAGTAATTTTCAGCTACTTGTGTGTTGTTCAGAAAAATCGCCCCATCTCAAATGATTTAAGCTGTTAGTGATTTTCAGCAGGGCAAAACCACAGGCCTACCACAACTGATTTCAGATCTGATGGAGCATTTAACATAACTAAGAGCTCCCTAATTAAGTGTATTTAGCCTTTTCTTTGAAATGTGGGGGAGAGGAGGGAGGACTCTTGGGGAAGGGGCCACACCTCCTGGCTGGACACTTAATCCCACCCCTCTTACTTTCACAGATCCACTATCTGTATCATCACCTTGTCATGGTGAGTTGGTTTGCATGTTCCAAGGAACCTGAGAGTGATGCTGTAGAGAGTCTCGCAGGGTCACCCATGTCAGCAACGTCAAGCCTGAGGGTTCAGTTGAAGGGTCCTTTCGCAGAGCTCTGACATTGCAGCCCCTGGCTTATTGAGGTCCTTTCAGCTAAGGGTAACCCCTCATTTGGAACAGGTTGAGCACAGTCGTGCTTCCTGGTATTCAAATATTAGCTAAACAAAATTAAAACAGTATTTCAGTACTCCAGCACTTAGCTCTAAAATGATTTGTAACCCAACACCAGCCAAAATTGGTTATTTCTGAGCAGCACATCTCTGTCTGCTGGATGCCTAGGCAGAGTATATTCATGCAAATTCAATCTGTTCCTGAAGTCTCTCCCTGTCCCAGCTCGCTGGCCAAGGAAAATTCATTCCATTCATTTAGACCAGGGATGCATAAATTGGGGTGTGTGTGCAAAATTTCAAAAGGGGTACACAGCACAATTGGTTCGCTGCCTTCCGGGGTCCTCCACTGATTCCCCGTAGCTTCTGTGCACAGCTGCGATGTGCTCATGTGCTGTGCTGCCTGCCTTCCTGATGGCAGAAGGATGGCTTCATTTCCAGGACCTCCCCCTCCACAGGGGCCCTCCATTGCTCCCTGCAGCCTCTCCCTGCCCCCTGCAGTCTCTGCTGTTGTTTCCGCCCCGCCCCCACCTCCAGCTTTTACTGGCACAGCCCTATGTTTCAGCCTCCCAAAAGAGTCCAATTTTTTTGTATGTTGAGCTTTTGTTTAGATCTTTTGTTCACTTTAAAAGGCTGCCTTGGAGGGCTGGAAAAAAGAGAGCGGGCGGACTCTTTAAACAGCAAAGAGCAGTTGTTGGGTGTTTTGGGGTTTTTTGCTTTTTCCTCCTAAGCTGGGTCACAATCTTGAAACAGCAATGTGAACTGCACTGCTGGACTTGGCACGACTCTTTAAACAGAGTGAATTGTTTGTTTTAATAGCTGCCTGGGAGGGCTGAGGAAGGTGGCTTTTCAGTCATGCTTTTCCTCCATCTTTATAGTGAGTACAGTATTAGAGTAAACCCCCGCAAGCTAAGCTCACGTTGAAATCCTGGGGTTGCCAGGGGCTGGAGGCTGGCAGGAGAGCAGCTCCTCTGTCAGCTCCCCACTCCAGCACTCAGGTCCCCCAGCTGTGGGAAGCTGAGGAGAAGCCACTCTGCTCTGGCTGTTTGTCTGCCTGGTTTCCCCCAGCTGGTGGAGCAAAGTAGGCAGACAGCTGCAGTGGCGCAGCTGGAAGAAGCCAGGGAGAAGCCATGCCTGGCATCCAGAGCCAGTTTCCTGGCTCCTGCAACCCCAGGGGAGCCAGGAACAAGGCAGCAGCCTGGCTCCTGGCTCCCCTGGGCTTATGGGAGCCAGAAAACTTACCAGTGCACCAGCATTAGTCAGAACAGAAATTACTGTTGGATTGGATTTTATTGCACAGGCTGGTGGGCGGTGGGAGATTTAACTCCACAAACTCTCACTTGGGTGAATGAGTCTGTGTGTCTAAATTCCTTAATGTGTTTTTGATAAGCTCAGTCACAAGAATACTTACCACGAGCACTAACATCACAAGTAGAATCAATGTATTGAAATAGAATACAGCTTTAAATATAGACACCTGGACACATTATAAAAGTCTGGTAAGGAATGTTAAAATAATTGAAAATTAAATGGAATTTATTTTTCACAAAACAAGGCACAGATTGGAAAATACATGTGGAGAAGATGCAAGGGTCTGGAGCTATTTATCAATCAGCAGAGGAAAGTGTTATCCAAGACCATGGCCGCGTCTACACATGCACGGTACTTCGAAGTAGCAGCCCCAACTTTGAAATAGCACCCATCACGGCTACACGTGTTGGGCGCTACTTCGAAGTTCAAATCAATGTTAGGCGGCGAGATGTCAAAGTCGCTAACCCCATGAGGGGATGGAAATAGTGCCCTACTTCGAAGTTGAACGTTGAAGTAGGGCACGTGTAGACGATCCGCCTCCCACTACATCGAAATAGCGGGGTCCGCCATGGCGGCCATCAGCTGAGAGGTTGAGAGACGCTCTCTCTCCAGCCCCTGCGGGGCTTTATGGGCACCGTGTGCAGCAGCCCTTAGCCCAGGGCTTCTGGCTGCTGCTGCTGCAGTTGGGGATCCATGCTGCATGCACAGGGTCTGCAACCAGTTGTTGGCTCTCTGGCTCTTGTGTTGTTTAGTGCAACTGTGTCGGGGAGGGGCCCTTTAAGGGAGAGGCTTGCTGTTGAGTCTGCCCTGTGACCCTGTCTGCAGCTGTTCCTGGCACCCTTATTTCGATGTGTGCTACTTTGGCGTGTAGACGTTCCCTCACAGCGCCTATTTCGATGTGGTGCTGCCCAATGTCGAAGTTGAACGTCGACGTTGCCAGCCCTGGAGAGCCGTGTCTATACGTGCACGCTACTTCAAAGTAGCGGCACTAACTTCGAAATAGCACCCATCACGGCTACATGTGTTGGGCGCTATTTCGATGTTAACATCGACGTTAGGCAGCGAGACGTCGAAGCTGCTAACCCCATGAGGGGATAGGCATAGCGCCCTACTTCGACGTTCAACGTCGAAGTAGGGACCGTGTAGACGATCCGCGTCCCGCAACATCGAAATAGCGGGGTCCGCCATGGTGGCCATCAGCTAAGGGGTTGAGAGACGCTCTCTCTCCAGCCCCTGCGGGGCTCTATGGTCACCATGTGCAGCAGCCCTTAGCCCAGGGCTTCTGGCTGCTGCTGCTGCAGCTGGGGATCCATGCTGCATGCACAGGGTCTGCAACCAGTTGTCGGCTCTGCGGATCTTGTGTTGTTTAGTGCAACTGTGTCTGGGAGGGGCCCTTTAAGGGAGCAGCTTGCTGTTGAGTCCGCCCTGTGACCGTGTCTGCAGCTGTGCCTGGCACCCTTATTTTGATGTGTGCTACTTTGGCATGTAGACATTCCCTCGCAGCGCCTATTTCGATGTGGTGCTGCACAACATCGATGTTGAACGTCGACATTGCCAGCCCTGGAGGACGTGTAGACGTTATTCATTGAAATAGCCTATTTCGATGTCGCTGGATGGAAATAAGCTACTTCGATGTAGGGTTCACGTGTAGACGTAGCTGAGGACGTGTAGACGTTATTCATCAAAATAGACTATTTCGATGTCCCCACATCGAAATAAGCTATTTCGATGTAGCGTGCACGTGTAGACGTAGCCTAGATGTTCCCTCACAGCACCTATTTCGATGTGGTGCTGCCCAACATCGATGTTGAATGTCGACGTTGCCAGCCCTGGAGGACGTGTAGACGTTATTCATCGAAATAGCCTATTTCGATGTCGCTACATCGAAATAAGCTACTTCGATGTAGGGTTCACGTGTAGACGTAGCTCATGAAAGACAAAAATTACTCAGTAGAATTCACCTACTAAGCCATCTAATCCCACTTTTGCCTATTACTCACTGTTCCAAACATTTTATTTACTGTCCACATTGCACAAAGGATAGAATCTGTGGCTGCAATAAAAAGGGGGAAGGATTAGGTAGAGGGGAAGAAGAGGAATTAAAAAGAAGATAAAGAACATTAGAACAAACTGTATGAAATAGAGAGTGATCCTTTACCACATGCAAACATATGCCTGCCAATGCTGATTTAGATCCTTCAAACAATTCAGTATGGACACACTCTTCCAGCTATAAACAAAGGGTCACCCTGTGCATGGAAGATTGTGGGCCCATAGATGCAGGCTATGGAAACATATGCGGAAGATAGAAAATATATTACACTATTGCATTAGTGATTGTAGTGTTTCTACAGACACAACAATAATTATACTTCAAACATATTAACAGCCAAAATGGCCCTAAAAGGACCTCTCATTTTAATTAACTTACCCTATGTTCTCCCTTTCAACTGCCTTTAAATTCCCATCCCTTCTTCATCCTACAAGACTTGAGAAAACAAAGGTCATCAAGTGCAGGCAGCCTCTGTTAAACAAAATCAAGAATGAGTTCCAGACCATGCATATACACAGGTCAATAAGTACTTTGCCCATTGACTGAGTGTTTCAAAAAAAGGCTGTATGTCCATAACCATTGGCCTAACTGTGCTCCACTGAAGTCCTGACATGTCAATATTAAGTACTTTTGAAAATATTACCCCTAAAAGTTAGATTCTAAAGTCTATACAACAAACCCTTGATTTTACGGACCTCAATTTAGCGGACCTCAGGAGCAACAGACATCTGCCAGCTTCTCCATTGTTCCCCAAGTCTGCTTAATCAGAGCCTGTAAAATCCTAAATCCTGACCCTACCCCTCCAAAAAGTAAGGCAACTTAGCCAAGCCGCCATGGCTGAACCCTTTCCACTGTGGCCTGGACCACCACCACCGGAGCCACCATGCGCTCATCCCACCACATATGCAGGCAGATAGCACTCATATACATGCCCCATCACTGGTGAGAGGTGTGCATGGTGGCTCCTCTGGCAGTGCAGGGGGCCAGCCACTCCAGCCCCGAGTGGCAACAGGCTGCGGTGGCTCCAGCCCCAAGTGGGAGTGGGCTCTGGTGCTCCAGACACAGTGAGTCAGCAGCTCCAGCCCCAGGCAGCAGCGGGGCCACTCTGGCAGCTGCAGTGGGGTCCAACAGCTCCAGCTCTGCATGGCAGCAGGGCAGCTTTGGGGGCTCCAGCTGCAGTGGGCTCCAGCCACTCCAGCCTTGTGTGGTGGTGGGGCTTCAGCAGCTTCTCCAACAGTGGTGGCTCTGGTGAGTTGCTAGCCTTTTGGGGGAGGGGGTTGGAGTGGGCTGGGGGAACCTGGTGAGGGTGGGTGGGCAATAAACCCTCATATTTAATGGACTTTTGGGTTTAACAGACACCCCCCATAAGCCCATTAAATCAAGCGTTTACTATATTTAATTATGGTTGGCCTAAATATCTTTCATTTCAATCATTCAGGGACTTTTCAATCAGGCTTTACTTTCAAGAACTGAGCCACTGATTATTTACACAGGATGATTCTTGTGAAGCAGGCCCTTAATTGATATTCTTAATTTTGTTTGTTTATCCTTTAAAAATATTTCTACCTGTTTGATGCCCATGGCATTCTATTCATGAAACTCTTTTCTTATTCTTTTCTTTAGCCCTCAAGTGCAGGAGAACATTGGCACTCACTGTTCCTACTGAAAAACAGTTTGCATTGAATGTCAGCTTACAAATAGCGCACCGCCTCTGAAATGGGCTAGCTTAGAATTCCAAAGCTCTGTTTTCAAAAGACTAATGTCCCAAAGAAGGCCAGTATCTCAGGTAAATGACATGAAAAACCTCACACAATGGTGCTCTCCTGTGTAACTTGCAGAACACTGCAATTTGTCAGCATGGACGTTTGTTGTGCATTGGACACGTTTTCAATACAAGCTCTCCTTTCCAAGTCCAAAAAGGACCAGAGAGAGAAAATCTTCCTAAATAACCAGGGCATAAGTGCAGAACAGGTTATTGTGCATATATTAAAAGCAAAGGTCATGAACTGAAAATAACCCATGGAAGGGAAGCAACATTCTATATCAGTTTATAAATCCCTTATTTCTTTTCCACAGGGAAACCTCTGTAGTACTCAAGTACCACAGTGAAGCCTGCAAGCCTCTGGTGATGAGTGAGCATCTGTCTGGAAGTTCCATTATCTGTGGATGGAGATTGATTTTGCGTTTTGGCATGTTCATGTGCCAGAATGCCCAGGAGTCTGCAATGTAGTTAACATTAGAGAATGCACAGGCAGCTTTTAAGACTTCAAAAGTGAGAATATCAGGAGTGTCATCAGGTTCTCACTCTTGTGGCATTCTTCCTGTCTAATTCTATTTTGATAAGAATCCACCTATAGGTGATTAGGATTCTCCTTTGCTGACGTTTAAGTGCAGACTATGTGCAGGCTTTCCTTTTCTCATAGGCCTGCACTCTACATATATATAAGCATTGGGTATATTATGGAAAGGGCCTTGGGCTAGGTCGGCAGACTTAGCAACTGACAAGGGTAAGGACAATGCAGGCTGGATATGAAAGGACCAAAGATTAGTGGATGATCTGCTAAAGCAGGACCAGGTACCTAAAAGCTTTTTTCTCCCCTCTTTTTCTTTTTACAACTTCTTTTAACTTGACCCCATCAGCCTGAAATACAACTTTAAAAAAAATGCCACTTCAAAGTGGTATCAGCTAGTATACCTTCCTTAGTCTCCACCTGGCATTTCTGTAATGCTATAGACATAGCTTCACCTTCTTAAAAATGTCCTTTGCTCCCTGGTGGATGTCCAAAAGGCTCAGGAAATGAACTAAGTACTGGAGTGATCACAGAAGAAGAGCTTTGAGAGTAATTAGGCAGAAGGGCCAAATCTTGAAAAGAACACAGGACCCAGACAACAGTCCCTTTGGCTCCTGATACACTAATTGCCGTGGAAGCTGCTGGTTGTGAGCGTTTCTGAAAAATCTGGTTACTTATTTAGGAGCCTATATGGGAGTTAAGTATCAGAGACGTAGCTGTGTTAGTCTGTATCTTCCAGAAGAACAAGAAGTCCTGTGGTACCTTATAGACGAACAGATATTTTGGAGCATAAGCTTTCGTGGGCAAAGACCCATTTCATCAGATGCAAGAGTGGGGGGGTAAATACCCCTCTGAACCCCCCCACTCCCACTCATGCATCTGATGAAGCAGGTCTTTGCCCATGAAAGCTTATGCTCCAAAATATCTGTTCATCTATAAGGTGCCACGGGACTGCTATATGGGAGTTATGTATCAGAGAGGTAGCCGTGTTAGTCTGTATCTTCGAGAACATCAAGAAGTTCTGTGGCACCTTACAGTTGAACAGATATTTTGGAGCATAAGCTTTCAAGGGTTGAGACCTTTGGAAAATGTAGTGCATTGTATCCAGCTGGCATGGGTGTGGAATGAAGATGTTGCCTGGGGAGGTACTTTCCACAGCCTGTAGCCTCACTCATACTCCCAGGCCCTGCCTCCTTCCCTCTGTACCACTCCCTTTCTTCTCTGCTCACCCACCAATCCCTGGATCTAAATGTAGCAAATGACAATAAAACATTAAAAATACTATGGAATACATGATGCAGCCCTTCTCTGATTTACTTTTTCTTTGTCAGAATTTCTAATGTGATTTTATCGTTAAATATAACCTTAAACCTTCATAAAGTAATCGTATCAGATTGCTAAGTATTTAAAACTCACTGAAACAAAGACATTATTTTAAATTAATCAGTTGGAGCAGTTTGGTTTGTTCATAACAAAATTCATTGCTTTTAGAAAAAGGGACGACTAATTTATTTGGTGTGATTTTCATAACAGGACATGTTTATGAAATTTCACTGTACATTTTTGTTAAAATATGTTTCCAAAGGCTTTAGGCACATCAAAGGATTTTATATGTAGTAAACTACTGATTTTGTTGGAGGGTTCTCTTTAAAACAGTTAATCAAATAATCTGAAGTTAAAGGGAAACTCACTTGTCCAGCTATCTGAGCAAAAAGGAATGTTGTCCCTCTAAGGTCTTGCCTCAATGGGGATGAAAGGAGAACAGGGCTGAATAGAAAGGATAGGAAGACTTTGGAAGCAGTTTTTTGTAATATAGCAATTAAAATTAAAGAGTTTATTTTAGATAAGTGTGGTCTTTTGAAGAATGTATTTAAAAAACTATATGTCTGAAGATCCAACCATTTAAGGCTAAAGTTGAATACTCAGACTGTATACCTACAGCTATGCAAGACATATTTAGAGATATGATTTTATAAACTTCAGACACAAACTAATGAAAATTAGTTAAAGCAAATTTTAAACTAAAGTCACGTAGACATAGTAATTCTCAACTATTTGTGTCAGTAAACAGGATTGGCAAATGCAAGTTAAATGTCTTCATTACCACTTAATGGCTCTTTCACAGGTTCAGTGTTATGTTAATAGGTCTGGTAAGCTGCAGAACTTTTCACTTTTAATAGTAACAGAAATGTAGCTGTGTTAGTTTGTACTCCAACAAAACAAAGCATCAGAAATGTAGCATTTTAAAGACTAACAAAATAATTAATTAGGTGATGAGTTTTTGTGGGACAGACCCTCCACTTCTTCAGATCAATTTTATTTCCAATACAGATGGACATTTATAAGTTCAGAAGACCCAAAAAATTGCAATAAAAACTAACAAATAAAATAGGATTGAAGGAAGGAGGTGAGAGGTGGGGGAATCTTAATTTTCCTGTCTGAGATAATTACAAGCATCGAAGGAACACAAAGTTGCATTCTAGTCAATGTCACTATTAGAAATGAGTGGAAATGGGAATTTCTATTACATGAAAAAATAAGAGATTTTGGATTTTTTTTTCTTTTTATTCCAGCTGTCTCTAATCAGGATGTGGAATAGAAAGTAAGCTGGACACCAACATAATGCCATTTTACAAATAGATAATACAAGCCCACCTTATACAAAGGGTGGCCATATTTCCCTATGATGTGGGCCAGACCTCCACAAATAGCTCCACCTTCTGATTCTCAAGATCTGGGATAGGGAGAAGATGCCACAAGATTTCAGAGAAACACTGATTGTCAGTCTTTTGAAGGAGGGTAACACATTGGATTATGAAAACTATTGTGGCATCTCCTTTCTGGCAGTTGAGGAGAAAATCTTAGCTCGAATCCTTGCAAACCAGCTCCTACCACTCTCTGAAGAAATTCTCCCAGAATCCCAGTGTGGCTTCCAACCATTCTGAGAAACAGCTGAGGTGATCTTCACTGCTCAGCAACAGCAAGAAAAACATCATGAACACAACCAAGGCTTACATATAAGTTACACTGACCTGACCAAAATATTCTACTCAGTCAATTGTAGCACCCTTGGGCCACACTCTCAGATTGGCTGCCCCAGAAAATTTATTAGCATTTTAAGGCTGCTTAACAACACCATGACTGCCACACTATTGAGCAACAATGGATCCCAAAAGAACCCCTTTGAGGTCAAAATAGAAGTCAGGGAAGGTTGCATCATTGCCCCATCACTGTTCTGCCTTTTCATCACCATGACCCTTCACCTCATTGATGGCAAGCTTCCAGATGGTGTGAAAATTGTCTATAAGATGAATGGGAAGCTTTTCAATTTTTGGAGACTGAGGGCCAAAAGCAAGACCTACATAATCTTGATCTTGGAGCTCCAGTCCCCAGATAACAATATGGTTACTGTGCTTTCTCTCATAGCCCTTCAGACCATCTTAAGTGCCTTCTCTGAAGCATACAAGAATCTCAGCTTCACACAGAACATCAAAAAAACCACGGTGCTCCACCAGCCTTCAACAACTGGACAATCCCATGCACCTTCTATTCAAGTCAATGGAGAACTGCTGGAAAATGTGGAACACTTACCATACCTTGGAAGTTATCTTTCCACTAAAGTTGACATTGATGCAGAAATCTGGCATTATGTGAGCTGTGCAAGCTCTGCTTTCACCCGCCTGAGACAAAGGGTCTTCAAGAATGGGGATATCTATCCCAAGGCAAAGCTCCTTGTATACCTTGCAGTGGTTGTTCCAATGGTACTATATACATGTGAAACCTGGACAACATGCAAGCATCATCTGAAGGCACTTGAACAATATCATCAACACTGCCTCAGGAGAATCTTAAATATCTCTTGGGATAATAGGCACACAAACACTAGCATTCTGGAAGAGTTGAATACGGCCAGCATTGAAGCCATTATCATTCATCAACAACTTCGCTGGATGGTCACATGGTTTAGATGTCTGATCATTGCCTCCAAAAACAGATTCTGTTTTCCAAATTGGAGGTAGGACAGAGAAGAGTTGAGGGCCAGTGGAAGCAATATAAGACCATGCTGAAGGTACATATGAAGGATGTGCTGAAGCATCAGCATGTACACTTGAGAGAACCTTGCCCAAGATCATCCCCCGTGAATGGTAATCTGTGAGGTGGTGGCACAATTTGTGAGGTCCTGCTGCAGTGCAGACAAGGAGAGGCAGAGAAGAAGAAAAGAGTGGCAAACACTGCCCCATGCCCCTCCAGCAGTTGCCTCTTTTGTGATAAGATTTGCGGTTCCAGAATTGGGCTGATCAGCCATCAATGGACTCACAACAAGGAGGGTGACATGAAGACATCCTACTCGTTATCCAGTGACCACCAAGAGATTCCAAATATGGGACACCTGGTAAAATTGCTCGGACTTCAACAAGTTCAGCAGAAATCAATCAGACCTCTGCAGTACAAATGTTTAAAATGACATTGTTGACTGAGCACACATTAAAAAGACATATTACATTTTTATGACTAGTAGCTAAAAACATTAAAAGTACATATTTTAACTGAACTGAAGTTAGCCAGAAGTTTGTAATGGAGAATGCTACATGTTCATGGTTTCTAATTCAAAAGCTTTCCTCTTGTCTTACAACGAGGTATATATGATGTTACAAAGTCAACATTTATCAACTGTAACCATCAAAACAAAGCAGCAGAAATGTAGCACTTTAAAGACTAACAAAATGATTTATGCAGTGATGAGCTTCCGTGGATCAGACCCACTTCATTTTGTTAGTCTTTAAAGTGCTACATTTCTGCTGCTTTGTTTCATTGGAGTACAGACTAACATGGCTACCTCTCTGTTACTATTCAACAGTAACCACATACATGCTACAGGGAACTGGGAACAGGGCTGCAGCTCCATGGAGGTAGCTCCTGGATGCACTGTGCTGCAGGGAGCCAGGAACAGGGCTGTAGCCCTATCCTTGGGGAGAGGCTCCCCACCTGTGGAAGTCAGCTGCCCCACAGGGGGTTCCCCAGATCCACAGGCAGCTTCCCTGCAGCACAGCAAGGAAGAGGCTATCTCTCCACAGAGTTCTCCGTGGCTGGAGGGGCAGCTTCACCAAAGAGGGGCACCAGGTCCCCTTAAAGTCTTAAGCAAGGAGCTAGTGTGGGACACACACTACCTCCCTACTTCAACATACCCTGCCTTACAGTATGGCCAGTACCCAAGCTCCCTTTCCTGCTGCTGCCTGCACACCTGGACAGTCAGTACATGCTGCATGTGCTCTCCAGCCAGTGTCTGGTGTCTGCAACTACAGCTGTTCTGACTTAGGGAAGGACATGTTAGCAGGGGTCAAGAATGCAGAACAATTAGCCCTTTTGTTAAAATAAGTTGGGACGCCTTCCTGAAACCTGACATACGGGACTGTCCCAGTGAAAACAGGACAGATGGTCACCTTACTTATCCTGGCTGCTTAGTTTTGGTCTCCCTGTCTATGATAGGTAGCCCTCTTCAGACTTCCAAACATTAATACATATATCCTCAAAGTAACTGTCCAAGGCAGGTAATTATTAGTGTTTCCATTCTGCAGACAGGAATGGAGTCTCATAGAGATTGTAACTACACAGAAAACAGACCTTCACTGGAGGGGGAAAAAAGTAAAAACTCTGTCTGGGGCCAGTGTTGTTCAACATCTTTATTAATGACCTGAATGAGGGACTGGGTTGCATCCTCAGCAAGTTTGCAGATGACACAAAATTAGGGGGAGAGGTAGATACGTTGGAGGGTAGAGAGAGAATCCAGAGGGACCTGGATAAATTGGAGGACTGGGCCAAAAGAAATCTGATGCAATTCAACATGGAAAAGTGTGGAGTCTTGCACCTGAGGCAGAAGAATCCCAAGCATTGTTATAGGCTGGGGATTGACTGACTAAGCAGCACTACAGCAGAAAGGGATTTAGGGGTTATGGTGGATGAAAGGCTGGATATGAGTAAACAGTGTGCCTTGTAGCCAAGAAGGCTAACAGCATATTGGGGTGCATTAGGAGGAGAATTTCGAGCAGATCTACAGAAGTGGTTGTTCCCCTCTATTTGGCACTGGTGAGGCCACATCTGGAATATTGTGTTCAGTTTTGGGCCCCCCAGTATAAAAAGGATGTGGATGTGCTGGAGCAGGTTCAGTGGAGGGTAACAAAAATGATTAAGGGGATGGAGCACAAGACCTATGAGGATAGGCTGAGGGATTTGGGCTTGTTTAGCTTACAGAAAAGAAGACTGTAAGGTGATTTAATAGCAGCCTTCAACTTCCTGAAGGCGAGATCTAAAGAGGAGGGTGAGAAACTGTTCTCAGTGCTGTCAGATGGCAGAACAAGGAGTAATGGTCCAAAGTTAAAGAGGGAGATGTGTAGGTTGGATATTAGGAAAAACTATTTCACCAGGAGGGTGATGAAGTATTGGAATGCATTGCCTAGAAATGTGGTGGATTCTCCATCCCTCGAGGTTTCTAAGTCCTGGCTTGACAAGGTCCTGGCTGGGATGACTTAGTGGGAGTTGACCCTGCTTGAAGCAGGGGGCTGGACTAGATGACTTCCTGAGGTCCCTTCCAGCCCTATGATTCTATGAAAAGGAAATATGTGATTTTCCCGTGGAACTCCTTTCTGCAAGAAACTAAGGTCATCAGCTTAGCAGGATTTTTAGAGGCTTAAACATTGGTGGATAATAAGGTACATTATCTAGGATAAAGCTCATGATACAGAGCATATATCAACCACTAATTGCCAAGATTGGGGAGGAAAAAAACCTTCCTCTATGGCCAGGTTATTATGTAATTAACTATTAATGATTTTTCTGTACAAGCCCCCCTGAATCATCTAGTATTAAACACTATCATAGATCATGTCATGGACTAGATAGACCTGAGTCAATATGCCAATTTCTGGCTTCCTCGCACCTGTTGCTAAAACAAAAGATGGTCAGATAGATCTGAATTTTGAAGTAGATGATGTGGGTTTAAAAAAGAACTAGTGTGTAGAACATGATGACATTTTTTATATGCAACATTTTTTTTCCCAAAAACCTCATATTTAGGTCAGGTCTGAGGTCAAATTATGCTGCTCAATTACATATGCATATTTCATCTAAGTAATGTCAACATAATTCTTTCCAGTATTTCCACTATTGAAAAGGTATACCTTATTCCTACATTTATTTCTTCAAATTATGCAACCAACTAAAAGTAGCATGAAGAAAAATAGCATTTACTGAATTGCAAAATGTTCAGTTTAGGTATGTGATAAGTGCATTCCAGATTCCACACTTTCACAAAGTAAAATATTTAAGGAAAAATTTGTTCATTTATGGATCATGATATCTGACCTGAGAGATGATAATTAAATTAATAGTGTATGAATGAACATGGATAACAAATTCCTGGAAATTCTACTGTTGCCTATTTCTGCTTGAACTTACATGCCTGTATTTTGAATATTTTTCCATAATTTTCATGTTTTTTAGCCAGCTACCAGGGAATTCCTTTTATGACTCATGTGACTCGGGTGCTCCATCTGCATCTGCTACAATATTTTTATTATACATTTTTAGTGCTTGTGATAATCTTGCAAGAATTCTAGATCAAATTATGCACTCTGATACATATCACTGACTGCAATCAATGCAATCCAAACCCATACTTCTAAAGGAAGAATTTGGCCTTAAAACAAAACAAATCAAAACAAGGAGAAGAACTTTGGGAGAAGAGAAGACATCCTGATTGTTATGAGGTGAAGTGATATGAAAACCAGGTCCATACACAGGGATTTCTGGTGGGTATATGCACACATGCGTGCTGTTCTTGTAACTGTGGATCACCCCTTGCCTCCACAGTGCACCCATCTCCCACAGCCCCAGCTCTCCAACTAGCCCTGCCCCTCCCTGCACCCTTCCATCTAGCTGTACCCCCTGCTCTCCCTCCAGTCAGACTCCTTCAGCATCCCTGCTGCTGGTGGCCACACCCACGTACACTACAGTGACTGCTGTCCTAACCTTCTTGTGAAAGATCATGACCACACACAAATAAGCAGCTTGAAAAAATCAATCTGCTCTTTCAATAGAGAGTAGCCACACCCCCGCTGCTCTTTCAAAAAAATGGGCCATGAAATGCCGCAGATTGAAAAATCCAGCACCATGGAGGACTGCTTTTTTGAAAAAATGGGCCCCTGTGACATCTACCCACTTTTTGTTCTGAAAGACTCTTCCCGAAAAAGGCACTCTTCCTCATCTGGGAGCAGAAGAGGGCTGCAGAAAATAGTGCCACATTCTTCTGATTTAATATCAAAAGAACGCATTTTGTAAGTAGATGTTCTGCAGGAATTTTCTAAAGACCCCCAGCTGTTTTCAAAAAAATTGCTAGTGCACACATAGCCCCAGTGAGGAAAATAGAAAGGAATATAAACTTTGGCTAGTTAAGTGTAAAAGTATAATAAAGCAGGCCAGGAAAGTCTGTGAAGAGCAACTACCCAAGATCACAAAAACTAACAGAAAAATGTTTTGTTAAGTACATCAGAAGCAGGTGGCCTGTGATACACTCAGTAGGGCTAATGGGGAACTGGGGCACTAAAGGAGCAGTGGAAAAAGGCAAGATCACTATGGAGAAATCTTTGCATTAGTCTTCACTGCAAGCTCTAAATGAGATTCCTCTACCTAACTCATTCTGTTTACGTGTGAAATCTGAAGAACAGTAGCAGACTGAGGTGTCAGATAGAGGAGTGTTTGGAACAAACCGATTAGATTAACTAAACTATAATAAATCACTAGGACCAGATGGTATACACCAAAGAGTCCTGCAGGAACTCAGGTATGAAATTACAGAACTGCCAACTGTGATATTTAAATTGTCCTTTAAATCAGCCTCTGTACCACAGGACTGGAAGGTAGCTACCACAATGTCTGTTTTTAAAAAGGTGATCCTGGCAATTCAGGCCTGTAACCCTAACTTGGCTACAGGTCTGTAAGCCTAAATTAGTTGAAACTATAGAAGACACCAAAATTATCTCAACAGCTTCTGTAGGAGGAGAGATTCAAAAGACCAGGTCTTTTCATCTTGGAAAAGAGATAACTACGGGGACGTAGGAGAGAGGTCTATAAAATCATGAATGATGTGGAAAAAGTGAAAAGGAAAATATTTTTTACCACTTCACATAACTCAAGAACAAGGAGTCACCCACTGAAATTCATGAGTGGCAGGCTTCAAACAAAGAAAAAGGAAATAATTATTCATACAATGTACAGTAAACTTGTAGATTCTATGTCTGGGATATCTGGCAGTTTAGTTAGATAAGTTTATGGTCTGTCAATGGCTATTAGCTAAGATGGCTAAAATGGGGAATATTACTTATATACTGGAAAATGTTTAATCTGGCAACACGGGGAAACATTGTGTGTTGGATTAAAGAATTCTCCAGGCCAGAGAAGGCACAGCGGGGATGGAAGTGCACTGCTCACCTGGCACTCCTGGGAATGCATGTTGTTCTGTGCCAGAACCCAGGCACTGCCCTTGCTTCTATGGGAGCAGCAGGCAAAAGCCTCAGATGAAGCATTTTGCTGTGCTGCCATTCACCCCGCTGGGGAGGAGATGGGGGGCAATCCCATGCTGTCGGTGTCTCTAAACCTTCATCTTCTAGAAACTGGGACTAGATGACAGGAGATAAATCATTCATTAAATCCCCAGTTCTGTTCACTCGCTGTGGCTGCATCTACATGAGATGGTCTGTCAACAGAAGACACTGTCGAAAGAGATTTCCCAGCAAAACTTCTGTCAACAGATTGTGGTGACACATAAAAGCAGATGAAAAGAGCAATTCGCTCTGTTGACAGAGAGCAGTCAGACTTCCCAGCCCTCTCTGGACAGAACAGCTGACTGGAAGCTCGGCAAACAGGGCTGCCTGGTGAACTGGAAGCCCTGTCTGTTGACAAAAAGGCCCCGGAGTGTCTACACAGCTGTTTTGTCAATAGACACTGTCAAGAGAGGCATTATACCTGAACAGGGAGAGATATAAAGCTGCTATTGGATATGCTGGGTTTTGTCAACAAACTGTCAGCAAAGCACATTTTGCGTATAGACGTTCTGAGGTTTTTCCCGATAGAAGCCCAGATTTTCCAGGAAAAGCCTTTCGTGTAGATGTAGCTTGTGTGCCTAGTGACCAGAGCTTCGAAAATGGTCATCTCCACACTTGCACTTGCAGGTTCAATATTGTAAGTGCATCTTGGATCTCATAACCCGCAGGCTGGGTATTTAAATGGCCAACTAATCTAATAATTTAAAGCATGTAAAACTGCTGGTGAAAAAGAGATCTAGCTAAGGCCAGGCAGAAAATTTGACGATAAGTTTAGTGAACTGCAGTGAAATGTCCACTCCCCTTTTTTTTTTTCTAAGCTATTTCTTTCTACAGGTTGTCCAAGCACCTTGGAGCTCTCGCGTATATCAGCATTTCTGTTTATGAACATTTAATTTCCAGAAAATGCATATCATGCTGAGCTAAGGTTTGCTAAAAACACCTTTTTTTCCTTAAATAAATTCAAGTACAGGGCCAATGGGCCTAGGTTGTCAGGAGAAAGGAGTGAACCTGCAAACTTAGGGGCTAAACCATCTGTTCTACTGCATGAGTTCACACTCCCTAGTCAGTGGTCTCAGTTCCTCTGGGGTTATACATTTATTCAGTATTTTATTGGGCACTTGCTATAATCTGTTTTCTTTGAATGACTGTGGTAGGAATTTGCATTAATTATCTTTCCCCTTAATAAAATAGCTGTAAGTGTCGCTGTGCCCAAGATTGGCTGTGAACCCTTTTATGCCTTTAAATGCTTGGTATATCACATCTAGAAAGAGGCAGGAGAACAAAGGAAATGAGAGGAGAGTAAAAGAAGGAAGGAAAACAGAGTGAGAGGAAAAAGAAGACAAAGGAACAGGATGGAAAGCAAGAAAGCAAAAGAAGATACTGTAAGAAGAAACTTAATGCAAGTCCTTGTCCGGAAATTCCTCTTTAGTCTCACACCAGCATTGCTAGGCCTCAAAGGCCCAATCATTAGGCCTTTCAGCCTGCTTTGGTGGCATCCTTTCTGCCCTTGGGATTACCATGCACATAGGTCATTTCTCTGTGAGCTCTAAACTTTCATGGTTCATGTTTGTCAATACCTTTCTTTTTGCTCTTCCTCCCTTGTGCACTAAGGTTCCTGTTCTCCTTCTGTGTTCTCATATCTCTCTTAACTTTATGTTCCAGCTCCCCGTCTCTCAGATACACAGTCACACAGAGAAACTAAAAGATCTCCTAAAGCTCAGGGATGAAGTCCGTGGTGGACATTTCTGCACCCTGCTGCAAAATGGCACTCTCCCCTGTAGGGATAGTGCTCAGATAATATGGTAATGACCACTATAAAAGAGCCCAGAACCAGCCCAACCAAAAGGCAAACTAGGCAGTTACCTAGGGTGCTATGCTTGAAGGGGTACCAAATTAGATGGGTGTGAATTATTTCTCTATTTAGAAATATATCAATATGCTATCTCTAATAAATAAAGATATCAAATATTGTACTTGTAAAATAGTTCATTGTTGCCATGTCGGAAGTTGAGTGATTTATTTCACATTGTAGTGCAAGGCTGTGAATGTAAATACAGTTAAAATGTGCCACAGCATAACTTCAAAGGAGCATCGCCTGGGTTTGCTGCGTAAGGGCAGGGTCTCGCAGTTCGGTTATTTTCAGTAGCCCAGTTTTGGCCGGGTATACAGTTAAGTCACCGTTGCTCTCTGCTTAGTGAAGGCCGATCAGTGACCCGCAACAGCTGTTCTGCCATGGTATGAGCTATGCTGCTGAAGATGCTGTACTCACAAGGAATTCGTATTGTGTTGGACTTGAAAAATTTGGTAAGAGATTTTAAAAAGATCGTGAAGGGAGACTCACAAGTACTTTTAAGATTAAGCTTGTGTATCTACTGTAAACTATTCCTGTTAAAGTAATAGTAAAGTCCTGATTTTTGAACACCTGATTGCTAATATTAACAAATACCACTCAATATATGCATTCTTTTCTGTTCTAATTGCAATAATGTTTGATAATAATAGAAATTCTGGCCTTCTGTTTAATTTTTAAATAGTTTTCAGTGAATGTTCAAATGACAAAGTAATTTAAAGTTTACAACATTTGTTATTATGCTGTTATTTCATGCACAGTAATCCACCAGGAAAGGTTTCGATAGGTAAAGAGCTACATTCTCTATTGCCCTGTGATATTCCAAACTCGTATTTTTTTCTTTCCATGTGTTATTTACTCAATATTTAATCATTGTTACAAAGAATTGTGATTCACGTATCTTTTATTTTAACATAAATTGTATTTTTCTTTAATGTAATTGTTTTTTTATTTTGATAAATTAGTGGAAACAGAAAATTAACACCTCAGCAGATAAGAAGAAACCATCTGGAGCTCAGTACCATAAAAGAAAAGATGAGCAGCTAAAACAAGCAAAGCCAAAAGGTTCCTTCCTCAAATATGAACATTTCTTAAAATGTATTGAATTTGTTTGATACAGTCATAAAGTAGCATTTGCTTAAAATAAGTAACCATGAAATTCATGTTCATTACCTTGGAGATATTGATCAGAATGAGCTAATTCAACTTCTAGAAAATGCTATTGAAGAGAAAATCCTAGAAACTGCCCATTCTGCAAAATACATTACATTAATTCTAGACTGTACACCAGACACAAGTCATATTGAGCAGAGGACAGTGATTATTCACTTTGCAGATGCGTCATAATCGGCAGTTGAGGATAAAGCTGAAATGATCATAAAGGAACATATATATCTGTCTGTACCACTGAAAGAGATGACTGGCGCTTTTATGACTGAATGCATTCTATTAGAGCTTGAAGGAATGTTACAATCTATTGAAAACTAACATTACCAAGGCTATGACAATGGGAGTAATATAAAGGGTAAAGATACTGATGTACAAAAGAGAATAATAGAAATAAATCCTCAGGAATATTTTGTTGCTTGTATTACTCATCACCTAAATCTGGTTGCCAATGATCCTGTGAAATGTTGTTCGGAGACAAATAGTTTCTCTGACATAGTAAAATGTATATATACTTTTTTTTTCAAGTTCAACATGCCTTTGGAAAGTTCTTCATGCTCATGTACATTCTCTAATGATGCAATCATTGTGTCAAACAAGATGAGAGAATTGAATTGATGGCTTGAAGCCTTTTCGGTGTGAGCTGGAAAATATTTGTAATGCATTAATTGAAATTTCTGATGATACTGTCCTAATACGATCCTCCAGCAATACAGCATGTGCAGATGCAGAAGCTCTTCTTCTTCTATGCAAGTTCAAATTTTTAGTTTCACTCATTTTAGGGTATGATGTCTTTTTTCCGCTAACCTTACCATTAAGAAATTTCAGCCAAAAGACTTCAGCACATTCTGCTATACAACATCTGCAGTAGACTAATAAGTTTCTGGAGGAATGTGGGAGTGATGAAGCATTTGAAAAAACACTGGTAGATGCTCATGAATTTGCTGGGAAATTTGAACTACCAATAGATTTCAAACTAGAACCAGCATGTATTTGGAGAAAGAAGTAACTGTTCACATGAGACAAAAGATGGATCAGTTCAGGGTCCAAAAACAAAAATTCAAAGTAAACTTCTACTTCTCAGTCCTAGATACTGAAATCCAACCAGTTAAAGAATGATTTGAGCAGACACTGAAGCATGATTCAACATTTGGTTTTCTCAAAGATGTCCACAGTCTGCAGAGTAAGATTTCAAAACAGATATTACAACATTGCTTGAAGCTAGAGTTGGCATTACAACATGGAAATTCAAAAGATATTGGCACAGTAGATGTGTGCAGCGAGCTGAAGGCTATTTCATGACAACTTCCAAGATGTCTTACAGCTTGGGATGTATTGAACTTTATTTCTGAACACAGACTCACAGACAGCTTTCCGAACATCTTCATTGCTCTTCGAATTCATTCTTCCATGCTTGTTGACTTGACCACTATCTCAACAGGACATGAAATAGTTTCAAAACCTTCTCTCAAACCACTTATTTCACAATTTGCAAAAGCAAAAAGACAAAAAGCAAAGTTCTAAGTGTTTACACAAATCGATGGCCCACGGCAAAAGGGTTACAACTCAAAACCAGACTTCGTTCAGCATGAAGGAATAAAGATTTTCATAGGTTCCCAAAAATCAGTCTATTTGAAAGAAAGGCAGTTACAAGTTGAAATACAACTGTTTATAGCCCTGACCAGAGATGCTGTACAACCCAAAATGGTTAAAACGTTAAAGTATCAGCTACAGGGTGGTTTACCCTATACAGTATAATTGTGTTAGACTTAATGAAAAATAGAAACGAATCAATAAAATATTTAATTTTATTTTTACATTGTTCATTTTGAATGCTGAGTAAATAAAGGTAAAATTTCATTCTACACTTCTCATTTTCCTCTCTATTCACTGTGGCTGTGTCTACATGGGCACATATCGTTGAAATAGCCATATTTCAAAGATTACTAATGAGGCACTGAATATTCAGTTTAGCACCTCATTAGCATTAGGACGCTTCCAGCCACAGCGCTTCGAAAGCATCGCTTTTAAATGCGCGTGGCTTGGCGTGGCTACACATCAGAATAAGGGGATTTCAAAAGGTGCAGGATCCTTTAGAAAAGGACCCCTGTGTAGCTGCACCGAGCCGTGCGCTTTCGAAAGCGGCACTTTCAAAGCACCGCGGTCGGAAGCGTCCTAATGTCGGTTCAGTGCCTCATTAGTAATTAGTAATTAGCATGGATATTTTGAAGATTTGTGCCTGTGTAGACACACCCTGTGGGTGCAGGAGAAGGTGTGCCAAAGCCATAGTTCACCTCGGGCAACAAAAGCCCTTTGCCAGCTCTAAAAGAGCCTAGAATAGAACTGACATAAACAAACTGCCTGAACACTTTGCTAGAGTCCTATGCTGTTTTCCTAGACACTGATCATACCTCTTCTCCTTGTACGGTGCCAGAGTGATGTAAATGGGCCTCACTGTGAAAGAGAAATGAGGCTTTCTGTATTACTTTTGCTAAACCTGTGTTTATGTATTAAGCTGTTTATGTTTATACAGCTTTGTATCTCACTCCCATCCCAACTGAAACCATCTGAACCCAGATGCAGACAAATATTAGAATGCACATGTACAATTTTAAACAAGGAAAAAATAATCTTTTTAAAGTGAAGAACCAAAGGAAAATTTTATCCTATAAGCAATCATAAGACACTAATATCACTAATAACAAGAATTCACTGGAACCAGCACATCCTTAGTATAGACCAAGATTTTCCCCGCTGGGTGACCTACCTTAACTAAACTAACTGTCAAAGAGGGTTAGATATTTTACTTACAGATTTATAAATGTTGACAATAATCCTAAATGGATATTAAGGGAACTGACAAATCTCGGCATTTTTCCTGATGTATGTGTGCCTGGGGGAACTTTGGAAGTCCCAGAATTCACTAACACAAAGCAACCCATTGACAGCTGACAGAGAGAGATAGGTAAGAAGCAAGAAAACTGGACACTATTTTTGATGCAAACTGTGGATTAAAATGTAATAATGTAGAGGACCTTTTTTCTTAGACTGATTTTCTCGGCTCACCCAAACTGCACAGACAATATAACACACTGTGCTTAGTGCCACAGTAAAACTGTTTAGACTATAAATGGCTTCATTAAAGAAATTTTAATATTGGCGGAAATAATGTAGGCCAGATTACATCTGGGATTAGTTCCAAGGCCAGCAGTTTTTTCTGGAGGTCAGCCACATGTGTAAAAACAGCCTCTTCCTAGAAAAATGGGTTTTGAGTTTGGCCTTGCAATCTTATCCTGGCATACTCGAAAAAGGAGGGAAACTGTAAACAAAGAATTTGGAGTGTTTGTTTATGATATTCCAACTGATGTAGGTCCAAACCGTGGAAGTCAATGAGGACACCATTCATCTAGTAGTCTGAAAAAGGGGACAGGATTTGTCTAGTAGTCTGAAAAAGGGGATTTGAAGAACTGTGTCTGCTATTGTGTTAATTCCATTGACTTTCCTAACCCAGCAAGGATGATTTTAAATAAATCTCCATGATCAAAACACAGTAGAAATAACTAAGTCATGTACAAGCATATCTATAGGTGCATGAAAACCATGTTTACCAAATAGGATTTCTAACTTAAAGACATTGCTCGGAAAATACAGACTCAAGAACAACTTTTTCAAAACTTCCAATGAAGTCATTGCTATTGGCAGAATAGTGAATACGTCAACACAGAACCACACCAAACAGAGGTAGAGATTGCTTTTTGCACAGATAGTCTAGTCCTATGGTGTCCAATATGTTTGCCTCTCACCACATGTGGCAAACAGGACACTGCAGTGTAGCGATTCCAGCTCTGCAGATACGTGCGTCTCTTCGAACCTTTAAATACAGCTGCTCCTAGAACTGCACTCAGAGAGTGCCATCTGCTTACTCCATGCACATGCCCCTCTGCTTGGTGGCAGAAACCTGTGGTGGCGGCTCTGGCCCATAGGCTCCGGTGGTGGCTCTGGCAGCTTTGGTGAGTTGCCGGCATTTATTTAGAATGAGGGGGATGGGAGTGCCTGGCTCTGGGGGAGGGGGGGAGCACTTATTTAGAGTGGAGGAGAAGAGTGTTACAAATATGGAAGGATGACAACCAGTGTGGCAATCTTTGAACTCCTATTAGACACCACTGGTCTAGTCTTCTGCCACTTCAGGAGTCTTTCCTACAGTAAATTTCATAATGCTTTGCCCAACAATATTCAACATCCCAAGTAATTAATCATCCCCCTATTCTACAGTTGAACAGATCTTGCTTTTCCTTCCTTTTATCCCATGACTTCCAGTTACTTTGACAAATTATTATTATTATTATTATTATTATTATTATCAACCAAGAAGAGTGTCCCCCTGCCCCATGCTAGGTGGTATAAATATATATACCAGAGATGATGGGTGTGGAGATTATGGGAATGTCACTGGCCACATGCACCTGCCCTGACCTTCCCCACTCCTGCTCCTCTATGCCCCACGACTTCCCTCCCTAGGCCCCTCATCGTCCCAACCCTGATCTGCCCATGCCATGCTTTCCTGCACCCTTGCTCTGCCCTTGTCTGCCACTTCCATGTGCATGTGAGGTAGTCCCCTGCCTCCCCTGGAGCAGCACAGCATAGGAGTAGCATGAGCTAGGAAGCTTGCACTGTCCTGCTCTCATGAACTCTTTGGAAGCAGAGCGGCACTAACAGTGAGTGCAGGGGAGGTGAGGCTGATTCCTGGGGGAAGGAGGGGCATATGGGGAGGTGCATGCGGTACCCTATGCACCCACCAACACACCACCTGTGACTATATACTGTACTCAGACAGACTCCTTGCCAGGAAGCGACTGCTCTGAGAATAGAGAAGGATAGCATTAATAGCCAATTTTACAGAGGAGGACTTGAGCATGGAAAAACTACCTGTCTTTGCCCAGGGTCATATAAGATGTTTAGAGTCTGATTTCACATCTTCTGAATCCCAGTCCTCCTGTGACTACACTTCAGGATCATTCTTACACTTTTTTACCTCCTTTTATCATTTTAAATTGTCCCTGATTTGTATTTACTTCCATTATTAATAGATTGTTATCATGACATCCTGTTATACACTCTGGCTGGGTCTATACATGCCCCTTCCTTTCGAAAGGGGCATGTTAATGAGCGGATTCGAAAGATGCTAATGCGGAGCTGCAATGAATATGTTGCACCTCATTAGCATAATGGCGGCTGCGGCAATTCAAAAGTGCAGCTTTTCGAATTGCACGCCTCCCGCGGAGGCGGGACCTTCCGATAGGACCCCCCCTAGTTTTTGAAAGCCCTTCTTCCTATCTGTGATTGGAAGAAGGGCTTTCAAAAACTTGGGGGGGGTCCTTTTGGAAGGTCCCGTCTCCACGGGCAGCGCGCAATTCGAAAAGCCGTACTTTTGAATCGCTGTGGCCGCCATTATGCTAATGAGGCGCTGCATATTCATTCCAGTGCCTCATTAGCACCTTTTGAACCTGCTCATTAACATGACCCTTTCTAAAGGAAGGGGCATGTGTAGACCCAGCCTCTGGGTAAAATCCTGCTGCATTGAAATCAATAGAAATTTTGCCATTGACTTCACTGGGGCCAGGATTTCAGTTCCAATTTCCAGCTGAGGCAAGCTATAAATTGTCTTTCAATTTATCTCCACCATCTTAATAATTTCTGTGGCCCTTTTCTAAATTCTAAGACATTTGCCAGAATCTGTCTGCAGCTAGGAACCAAAAACTGACCACACTCTCCCAAGCGAGCCTCTATGAATGCTCTATCTTTCCGCTTAATGTAATGATGCGATTGCAACTTCAACCCAAGGGCTGCTGACTTTTGAAGGCTGCACTGCAAACTCATGTCTGGTTTCCTGTCCATGCCCATCCTTAATCCATCAATCTGATTGCTTCTTCGGTTTGTACACACCTTTGAGTATCTGTGCTATTTTTCTCAGTTTTACAACTCCCCATGTAGTATATTTTCAACATATGTTTTTAACCTTTGAAATGCTTTGTCTTATTTTCCTGGCTACTATTCTCAGAAATGCAATATTGTATTGCCACAGGTATCGATATAAAGGATGGTTCTAAAGTGGAAATAAAACCATATCTATAAAATGCCAAGCCAACACTGATTTCCAGGGCCTGGGCCAGCACACAGAAGTAGTAGAATCACTTACTCTGCTTCTTTGTATTACCAGCCGCATGGAACTGAAAGGCATCCCTGCTAATAGTTTTCATAGCCTGATTTAACAGTGACAGCAGGAGGGTAAATGGATATAGTGACACTGGCAGGGCACCAGATGAAATTTGGCTCAGTTTTAATGGAACTCACTAAGTTCTCAGAGTGACTGCATATGAAAGCAACTCTTGAGCCCAGAGTTGAATGAGGTTCTTTACAAAAATTGTGCATGGAAGGTTTATTCCATGTCTTCTCTTGGAGAGGAATTAATAATTGACCTTCTGACTATTAAGCCACTTCCCTTTCAGGGCTTTAACCTGGTTTCTTTGTGGTAACCTATAAAGCTCTCATTGACTTCACGGCCAACACATAATATGCCCGATTCATTTTATCTATGAAAAATGAACATTTACACTGTGTGTTTGGTTTTGTTCTTTATTATTCCACTTTCCCTTCCTTCAACCCCACATTATTTTTGCCTTGATGCTAAGCTGGTATGGCTCTGATAACTAATGTAAACACATTTTCAGGCCCTGTGGCCCAAAGATAACTAATGAGAAACCAACTTCCCAGCTCCTGTGAAGTTTGCTACAGATGTCATGTTGCTAAGTGACATAAAAATCATCTTCATCCTCGTGAACTACATCCACAGTGCATAGGACTAGGGCAAGGCCCTCATCCTCGTGTGCGCCTCACACAGTGCCAATGTGGAAGTCCTAGGGAAAGGTCAGCCATGCAGGAGTAACTGCACAAAGACTGCACTGCAGAAAGAATTTCTGTGCCATGTAGCCCTGTACAGGGCAATGCAGAAAGTCACAAACTCAGTTAACCAGGACTGAGTCTGACACATTTAGATCATGTCTACACTGCCAGCCTCTATCGACAGAGGCCACTGTCAACAGAAAAACCTCAGCAGTACCTCTGTCGACAGATAAGCTACATCTACACTATGAGATAAATTCAAATTTAAGGTTGTTAGCTTGACATTACCACATGACTGTCTTCACTGTAAAAACTATAAGATCAATTTAGGGAGCACTAATATCTATATCACAATATTGTCGGTAACTGATGATTATAGTGTCATACTCAAATTCAGAATAGTGACAGAGAGGAAGCCATGCTAGTCTATACCCTATCAAAACAAAAAGCAGTCAAGTAGCACTTTAAAGACTAGCAAAATAGTTTATTAGGTGAGCTTTTGTGGGACAGATCCACTTCTTCAGACCATAGCCAGACCAGAACAGACTCAATATTAAAGGCACAGAGAACTAAAAACAGTAAGCAAGGAAGACAAATCAGAAAAAGATAATCAAGACAGACTTCTAACTCCCTTAGACAAAGGGTTAATGGGCACAAAACAGACATCAAAACACTCCAGATCCACAAACCAGTTAGTCAACATTTTAATGGAATGGGACTTTCTATTAATGACCTAAAGGTATGTGTGTTACTGAAAAAGAACTTTTGCACTGTTCTTCAAAGGGAAGCAGCCGAGCTGGCTTTTATGTTCAAATTCGACACATTAACACATGGTTTAAACCGGGACGGGAACTTTCTGAGTCACTATAGGGGCTCGTCTGCATACTTGGCTTAATCTAATTCTTGACCTCCCCCCCAACCCCTCCACTCTCTGATTTGCTCACCTTGATTATCTTTTTCTGATAATTTGGGGGCTTGCACCATGATAAGCTCAGGAAATGTCATCAAAAGTTGAGAGGGCAGACATTCAGGGTAATACATTTCTGAATTATGTAGCATCAAGAAATAAACGTGACAGAGCAATACCTCAGCATGGGCTTGACCCAAAGGTCTTTGAAGTCAATATCTTATCTGTAGAATTACCTCAGTATGAGCTTGATCCAAATGCCACTGAAGTCAGTGAAAAGAATCCCATTGATTTCAATGGGTTTTGGCTCATGCTTTAAGTGACACAGAATTTCTTTTCAGAGTTATGGGTTAATCCATTCCAGATCACTGATCTGGAGTGGGAAGACCTTATGAAAAACATTGAGCCCTGGGTTTAGCAGGTGAATGCTTTAACCGCTTTGCTACCCCCTCCACCCCTCCCCTCACTTATATAAAGCAAATCACTTGTACAAGCAAGATTCTGCCTGGAAAAAGGTATGTTGGCTTAACATGGCAGAGGAATGAGGGAAATGAAATGTAGAAAGATGTCATCAAATACCCACAGCCATTTGTGGGCCATTTTATTCCCATGTTACCCCAGTGAAAATACCCAGAATGCTACAGGACTCAGAGAAGTGTGGGATAGGCTCCCACAATACACAGATGCAACTGTCAGTGTATGGCGACTTGTGTATGGCAGCAGTAAGTTGAATTTGTGGGGAGCCTGTGGGAAGGTAAGGATGCTCAAATTCAAATTTATAAAACCCAGCATTAAAAAATTGATGTTAATAAAATCAAATTTATCTCGTAGTATAGATGTAACCATAAAACATGGTTTCCCAAACTGAAGGGTGTGCCCCAGGACGGAGTGAAGAAAATCCAGGAAGGGCAAGAGGCAACCCAGCCCCCTCCCCTGTCATTGTTCCTACCCAAAATAAAAACTGGCCCTTGCTTCTGGCTCTCAGCCCCTGCCATTTTATGTGGGCTACCTGGCACAGATGCTATAAATAGCAGGCAGCCAGAGAAGGCCCACATGGAGCTAGATGCCTCCAGCAAATGTGAGTGAGTATGAGTTGGCGGGGAGGAGGAGGATGGAGTTACAGGAAGAGCTGGCTTTGGGGGAAGAGAGGTGCTCAGGCAGGTGGCTCACAGGTGGCTGGCTTGGCTGGGGTGGCTGGCCCATGGTAAAATAGAGGCAGGGAGGCATGAGGGTTTCCCAAAAATCAAAAGAGGGATGTGATGCTGAAAAGTTTGGGAACCACTGCCATAGAGTCTACACACAACAGCAGGTTAAAAAGCAAGCCATTGTGTCAACAGAGAGCAGCCAGACTGTCTAGCTCTGTCTTGGAAGAATGGCTGACCAGAAGCTTTGCAGACAGGGCTGCTGGGAAACTAGAAGCCCTCTCTCTTGATAGAAGTGTCAACATGGGCAGTCTATTGACAAAACGCTGTCAACAGAGTAGTTACACCTTATCAGGAACAGGGATAATGCTGCTGACTAAACAGCTGAGTTTTGTCTGCAAACTCTCAACAGAGCGCTTTAGCCGTGTAGACGCTCGGTGAGTTTTGGTGACAAAAGCCAAGTTTTGTTGACAGCAGCTGCCTGTGTAGATGCAGTCTTACTGTAAACAGTAGTTCCAGAATTACATGCATCTTGCAAACAGGGTGTGTGGCTGCTATGGGTTATGCTGCAGTCACTCACTCTGGTCCTGGATCACATGAACATAGTCTGGATTTCACCCCATATGTATACAGCAGTATCATAGGCAATAAAAGAAATAATTCAGAGGATGGTTACATTCCAGAATGGACAGACCAGGGGTCATTTGCAATTCTTTCTCCTACAATACTCGCTATGCGTGTTTTCCCTCCTTTCTCCGTTAATGCATGTTTATGTTGCATTTTAAAATGTAACCAGAAAACATGCCTAAAATATGCATCAGACAAATTGTGTCCAATACCTCTGGAGTCCACTATCTCCAGAGACACAGCAAGGCCATATCCCCTTTCAGAAAGGAATGCAGCCAAGGAGATTTTCTGGCAATTACAAAAGGTGAGTGAGGAAGGTAAAAGAACATTAGAAATGGCTTCAGGAAACAGATATCATTATCTCTCCCAGCTCCACACAACAACAGTTACCTGGGGCATGCCAGATAATGTACTTCAGGTAACAGCTAACTAGTGATGGTGAAGACAGTTTATACCGTCCTGTCTTGTATTCTTTCCACTTCTGTCTCTCTACCATACTTAGTTGCTAATTCTAAGCTATATTATCTCATAGGATTTGACCATGCTGTGTATTCTGCAGGCACAATACACTTAAGCAAAGGCAGTGCATTTACTCCATGATGAAAGAGAAATATGTTCTGAGGTTTGGACAGTCAAAGGACATAATGTTTTCTATTTAGAAAGAAATATTTCCCTCTGCCTCTGATCCCATGAAAGCGTACCTAACAGTCAACATTTTGCTGTACTAAGCCACAAGCAGAGGCAGAATTTAGGGGAGATGCACAGGAAATGCCTGTTCCCTGTGTATAGCAGAACTGTGCTTGGGTGAACACCCAGAGCTCAAAAGTAGAAAAGCTAGAAACAAATGATTGTTAACTTTAAAACCTAAAGATGGCAATGCACAGGACATGTTTAATTGATTCAACTACTAGCCATTTCACCTGAAAGCAGGACTTTACTTTAGCTCCCCAAATTTCCTAGTGTCTTTCCAGATATGAAAATGGAACCACTTACATGAAAATTGGAGGGAGAAACACAGGTTATAAGAGGGATGCACTTGCAGCACGTAGCCAGTCTGGCTGTGGCTACACTGCATTCTGCTTTCAGAAGCAGAATGCAAATGAGTAAGATCAAAAATGCAAACGAGGCGCAGATTCACATAGCTCACACCTCATTTTCATATTCTCATGCAATCTCGCTCCCAGAAGAGCCTTTTCTGGAAGTGAAAACAGCCATGTAAACAGAGTTCCTTTGAAAACAAACCTCATTTTTGAAAGAACCATTCTTCCTTGTTTTCTTTCCAGAAAGTTTCTTTCAAAAATGGGGTTTGTTTTCGAAAGAACCCCATCTATATGGCTCATTTTGCTTCTGGAAAAGGCTCTTCTGGAAACGAGATCATGTTAGAATATGCAAATGAGGTGCAAGGAATGTAAATCCATGCCTTATTTGCATTTTGATCTCACTTATTTGCCTTCCACTTCCAAAAGTGGACTGCAGTGTAGCTGCAGCCACTGTGTGCAATGGCTAGACTGTTAAACACGGTTACAGAGTCTACATACATAGTTCTTTTAATAAAGATCCAGTTTAGTTTTAGAACCATGGAGTCATCTCATGTTGTTTCCCAGAATGTGGTACATACAGTATTCCCGTATGTTCCCTACCTGTTTGTCAAAACTTTTAGCTTCACTCCTGGTAACTTTACAAGATGGGTAAGAATTTTCAGTATAACTGTGTCCCATATAGAAGTAGTGAGAACTAGCAGCTACTGCACTGGACTGGATGTAGGCAGACCTGGGCGCTATCCCACCTCTGCTGTTGATCTGTTGTAGACAGGATTCTTCTAGTTTCTGTGCTTGTGTTACCCCTCCCACTCTTTGTCTCATTGAATTAGATTCTGTGCCTTTTCAGGCAGAGATTATCTCCTTTTGTGTATTTGTGAAATGCATAGTTCACAGTAGTCCTGGCTTCACCTGGGGCTCTGCATGCTGCTCTAACACAAACATAATAATAGAGACCACTGAAAGCGTGGGGATGGTGTAAAGCAAACGGTATTTAATATGAAAACAAGTGGAGGCTACTGTTCCGACAGCATCAGTCACCTTTAGATTTCATTAAATAAAAGCCTTGCATTTACAAATGTATCCTAAGATGTGAATTTTATCTCCAGAGATCTGCAGATCTTAGCAACTTTTAGGTCAAGGTAACTTCAAAGTACATAGTGCTTTGCCCCCATAAGCCTAATTCTCAGGCAGCCTTATTGACGTATATTTCCAAACCTTTGTTTTCTTAGATTTTTTAAAATTACAACAAGAAAACCCACACTACTTAGTCCCTTTCAAATTTGGGGGGAGGGGATGTATACCAGAGACAATATAAAAAAGGCATCAAAGGCAAAATTACTGCCTATTCATTTCTGCAGAAATAAAGATGTGTTTCAACCCAACTCTAATTACAGTTTTGTGGTGCTTTGTCGAGCCCTGCTAAGTTTCACCAGTAAATAGCTCTTTGTTGTTCCTTTACATTCTGTCACCATGGCAACAAGTATTTTAGAGTCTGATTCTAAGAAATGAGGAGCACCTGCATCTGTCATTGATGTCACTCTATGGGAGATGCATCTGCTAGCCACTCTTCAGGATCAGGCTCATCTCTGGCACCCATCAGAAAGGTTCAGAGTGTAGAAGAAACTCATTTGTGTAGAAGGAATTGTGAAAACAGGCTTTGAGTACATTGGGACCCAGTGCTGCTCTCAAATATGCATTCACAACACCTGTTCCTGGGTATAATTCAGGGCAGGATTCAGCATATGGGTCTTTTTAAAGTCATTTAATGAAATGCAGGAAGAAACAAAGGCACTATCCCGAATAAAATATTCATTCACTGCCAGTTCTTTCAGTTGAAACATTGTGGAAGGTGGGAGAGGGTCAAACTTAGGTGATAAACATCTAAGCACATTTTCCATCTTAACTCTTGAATCATGCCCAAGGGTTTTCCCTTTGTCTCTGTTGCTTACTTTGACCTCAGCTGGTTGATCTGGGTTTAAAGGAATCCTCCCATTTAATGCTGCATAGATGCTTTGCCTTATAGCCCCATTTCCTTTGAATTTGTCTTGCTGTCACAGTATAAAGGGAGTAGTTTGTGTGTCAGGAGTTAAGCAGATTGTTTCAAATTAAGCAGGTGTGAACATATCAGTTGATTTCCTTATCTGATGTGGGCTGAACCTGTTTTACCTTAGCAGATAGCTACTGTCAAACCCTGTGGTAAATTATCAACTGTGTGCAGCTGATCAGACTAGCCTCTGCCTTTGGCACCTACATACCTCTGACTAGTCCACAATACGTACACAAAGCCAAATTCTGTTCTGTGATTTGTAGGACTAGTTGGACTAGCTTTTCCAGTGTCAGAAATTTTACTAGGGGTTCCCAGCTCTAGGGCTTTGGCTTTCCATGATGTTAATCTATATTTGTGCCTGTGCAGCAGTGAGTGGATATTCAGAGTGAAATTGTTTAGGTTACAGTACACAAGAGGAAAATACTATTTACAAACATCATATCTGACACTCATTGCAAACATACATGCAATGGGCTGCAGGGGAAAGGACTTGATCTTCCTGTGCTGTTTTTTTAGACTGTAAACTTACCCGGGCAGGCGCTGTATCTCCCCATAAACACATTCACTCCTGTAACATTGTTTACTACAAGTTTGTGCAGCCTTGTTTTCACGCTATTGTTTGTTGTCCAGTCCACTGAAATCTAATTACTGACAAAGTCAGATCACTGCCCGTTTGAGCAATGCCAGGATCTCACTGTCATCCTTCATGCGTGCATAGTTTGCTTAATACATTAACTCTCAACATCTCTCTTAAGCATTATACAAACCCATCTCTAACTTCCATTTAAAACAGATCGAAACTAGTGGCTTTGGAAATGAGACAGAAGAAAGTCAGGAGAAGGAAATACCACCAGAGCCAACATCCCAGGAAACAAGGGCACTGGTAGCCAGTTGAAACATAGGGCCAGAGTCTGTTCTCCCATATACCTAAACAAATCCAGAAGACCCTCTTTGATTTCAATGGGATTGCACAGGAGTCAATGAATTGAGAATAAAAAGGCAGTCTAGTAGTACTTTAAAGACTAACAAAATAATTTATTAGGTGGTGGGCTTTCATGGGACAGGCCCACTACTTCAGACCATTGACAGACCAGAACAGACTCAATATTTTTCAGAGAACCAAAAATTGTTATCAAGGTAGACAAATCAGAAAAAAGTGTAATCAAGGTGGGCAAATCAGAAGAGCAGAGAGGTAGAAGGGGGGAAGTCAAGAACCAGACAAAGCAAATTATGTAAAAAAGTCCTTATAATGGGCCAAGTAATTGCCATCCCAGTTCAACCCTTGTATTTAATGTGTCAAATTTGAATATAAAAGAGAGTTCCACGCTTTCTCTCTGCAGGAGGTCATTAAAGTTCCTTTTCAGTAAAACACAGACTTTCAGGTCATTAACAGAATGGCTCACTCCATTAAAGTGATGGCTGACAGACTTGTGATTAACAGTTTTCTGATGTCTGTTTTGTGTCCATTTATTCTTTGTCGAAGAGTTTTTACCATCTGTCCTATGTACATAGTAAGTGGTCATTGTTGGCACATGATGGCATACATGATGTTAGTTGAGGAACATGACAATGTGCCCATGATTTTGTGAGTAACCTGATTAGGTCCAGTGAATGTGTCTCCAGAACAGATATGTAGACAAAGTTGGCAATGGGGCTTGTTGCACGGAAAAGTTCTAGGATTGGTATTATTGTGGTACAGCCTGTGGTTGTTGGTGACAATCCTCATAAGGTTTGGGGGTTGTCTGTAGGAGAGAACAGGCCTGTCACCTAAGGCTTCTGGAGTGCAGCATCCTGATTAAGAATAGGTTGTAGGTCTTTAATGTTACATTGCAGTGGTTTGAGTTGGGGGCTGTAGGTAATGACTTGTGGTGTACTGTTGTTGTTTTATTTGGGCCTATCTTGAAGTAGCTGGTTTCTGGGTATTCATCTGGCCCTGTTGATTTGTTTGTTTTTTTTTACTTCTCCTGGTGGGTAATTCAGGTTTATGAATATTTGGTAGAGCTCTTGTAGTTTTTGGTCTCTCTCAGTAGTACCAAAGCAAATATAATTTTACCTACGGGCTTGACTGTAAACAATGGATCTTGCCGTGTGTGCAGGATGGAAGCTAGAAGCATGTGGGTAAGTATAGCTGTCAGTAGGTTTCTGGTAGAGTGTGGTACTGATCAGGCCATCACTGATTTGTACTGTAGTGTCCAGGAAGTGTATCTCACGTGGAGTGGTCGAGGCATAAGTTGATAGTGGGGTGCAGATTTTCAAAGTGTCTGTGGAATTCTTCTAGAGTCTCTATACCTTGGGTCCACATCATAAAGATGTAATCAATGTATCATAATTATAGCAGGGACAATAGGGGACGAGACCTGAGGAATCGTTGCTCGAGGTCAGCCATAAATATATTAGCATATTGTGGGGCCATGCAGGTGCCCATAGCAGTTCCACTAATCTGGTGGTATAAATGGTGAATATGATCAATTGGTTCTAGACCATAAATCCTTTGATGAGTTAGATCACAGAGGTCTCCTTGGGATTGTCATCAGGAGTACTGATGAAACCACTGATGCCCACCCTTCTGTCCTCTGGGGCTCCCCACTACCTGTCCTGCTGTGCCAGAAGCTCTCATTTTTCCCAACTAAGACACAAAGTTGGGTTTAACACCTCCCGGAAGAACAACATAAATGTTGAATCAGCTTATCTCTGGGAGGACTCTGCTATAACACTTTTGACAATACCCTGTAACACAGCCCCCAAAGAAGACCAGTAACCTAAATAAATCCATCTTACTAAGCATACTAAAATGTTTGTAAGTTTGCTCTCCTTATCAATGAGAGAGAGATATGCAGAGTAGTTGTTCCCCAACCCCAAGTAACACTGAGCTTGCTAATAAATAAAAAGTGTTTTATTAAGTGTAAAAAAGTAGGATTTAAGTGATTGCAAGTGAAAACAGACAGATCATAGCTACTAAGCCAAAATAAACAAAAGACACCAGGTAAGTGGAATTCACTAGAAACTTGTTGCATGCAAATTCTCACCCTAAACAGTTGTTTTTATATCAGGACAGAGTTGATCATTTTTATGACCTGAGCCCAGCAGCTTTGCCTTCACCTTTCACTACAGTTCTTTGTTTCCATGTCACTTCACGTGTAGCCTTTGGGGGGACCAGGGAGGCAGTTTCAAAAGCCAGCTGAAGGCAAAAGACTGATTGCTTTCCATTCCTTACATAGACTTTCAACCCTTTGTTTAGCACTCTTCAACCCCATGGAAAAATACCAGATTCAAGATGAATTCCAGCATTAGGGAGCCTGGCCACATGTCACTGTAGGACCAATCACAGTCTGGCATTTCAGGGAAGACAAAATCATTCACAGGACATTGAATTAATTTCCTGAAGTATCACTAAAGGAACCTGAACCAATAAAACAGATTCCCACCTAATATTTCTAACTTCACATACAAGAAAGATACATGCACAGAAATACAATATACATGTCTAGGAGAATCTCAGGCTCTTGAATGATTGGCTATAAGACGTGTTCTGCATAAAACATCTCTGAGTTATGCATGTTTATATTCATAAGCCAATTTTCATAAAGCCAGGTGGGTGGGTTTGGGGATGATAGATGCACTGTAACTTTTCCCATTTCTTACTTGTATTTGATGTGAGCCAAAGCCACAAAGTTGAATCTGGATTCTGATTTTAGTTCTCCCAAGGTTCAGGGATGTTTTGATTTAGGTCATTTTAATTAAAATGTATGAAAAATAAGACTGTGAGGAAGGGACTAGTGTGATCATTTAGCTTGGAATAATATAATGGAGACCATAGAGGTTCCCCCAAGTAATTCATTTTGAACTAAAGAATTGAAAAAAAAAGTCTTGATTTTAAAGTTGCCAGTGATGGAAAATCCATCATGACCTTTGATGAATGCAACAAGAAGTCCTGTGGCATCTTGTAGACTATCAGATATTTTGGAGCATAAGTTTTTGTGGGCAAAGACCCACATCTGATGAAGTGGATCTTTGCCCATGAAAGCTTATGCTCCAAAATATTTGTTAGTCTATAAGGTGCCACAGGACTTTTTGTTGTTTTTGAAGACACAAACTAACATGGCTACCTCTCTGATACTTTGATAAACGGTTTCACTGATAAACCACCCTCACTATTAAAAATTATGACTTATTTCCAACCTGAATTTTTCTAGTTTCATCTCCCAGCCATTGGATCTTACATCTGTTTTCTGCTAGCGTGAAGAGCCAATTAGCAAATATTTGCTCCCCATATGAGTACTTTTAGATTTTAATCAAGGTCTCCATTATCTTCCACTTTGTAAAGTTAACAGTCTGAGACCCTTGAGTCTTCACTATAAGGCATGTTTTCCAATGCTTTAATCACTTGTGTAGTTCTTATCTGACCCCTGTCCAATTTATCAATATTTTCTTTCAGTTGTGGTTACCAGAACTCAACTTATTCCAGCAGCAGTCACACCACTGCCAAGTACAGGGGCAGTATAAATATTCTACAGCTACTTTATATGGCCCTGTTGATGCACCCAGGATCACTTTAAACCCTTTTGGCCAAAGTACCATATTTGGAGCTCATGTTCAGCTTATTATCTTCCTTGACCCCAAGTCTTGTTTCAGTGTCACTTCTTCCCAGAATAAAGTGCTCTATTCCATAATTATGGCTTATATTCATTACATCTAGCTGTATTAAGCTATTGTTGGCTTGTGTTCATTTTACGAAGTTTTCCAGCCTTCTACAATGATCTGTCTTGTAATTACCTACCACTCCTGTAATTTTCGTGTCATTTGCATATTGTGTCATTGATGGTTTTATATTTTTTCCAAGTCATTGATAAATGCATTAAATTGAGTAGGGACAAGAAACTATCCTTGAAATTTTAATACATAGCTGTGTGTTGTGATAGGAGCAGTGTTGTGATGGTGGTTTAAATGTCTTGTTGTTGCAACATTTGCAGAAGAACATGAAATATGAGAGAAATGAGGACACCTTAAAACTGACCGAAATCACACATGGACATATACTGTCACTGTACATCAGATAAGGAGCAAGAGTCTGAGTTACCCCTTCAAAATATTGTAAAGGGGCAACTTAGCAGGCCATCTGTGGCAGGAGTTGAAATGTGTAATACTCAGCACAGGTACATGGCCCACATGACCATGATGTTCAAACAATCCTTTATGATGGCAAATAATCCCCTGGTTTCACAGTGCTCACACAGATTATTTTTGCCCTTAGCAGAGGAAGTTTGTGAGACTGTTGATAGTAAGCATATGGTACCAGATGTGTAATAATCTAGAAGAATTCTTTGTCTGGTTTGATGCCTTTTGAAATCAGTGGAAAGACCCCTATGGACTTCAAGGGTCTTTAGATGAAGACCTAGGCCTATTTCCAGATTTCTGTCAGAATTGGCCTAAAAAACCAGCAAACTCCTTAACAAGGCTTTGTTCTAGATATTAATATAACCTGGGAAACAAATAGAGATGACTGCTGAAGAATGCAGGGGGTGGCACCAGTCATGTGAAGAGGGGATGGGTAGCCCAATGACTAGAGCATTAGCCCTGTAAACCCAGGTTTGTCAGTTAAATCACTGAGAGGGGCTGGGGCAAATAGTTCTTTAAAAAAATCTGTCAGGGCTGTAGCTTGGTCCTTGGCCCTGCTGTGAGTGCACGGGACTAGACTCAATGACCTATGAAGGTCCATTCCAGCTCTATGAGATATGTTTATCACTGACTACTCCCCATGTGACTCTTCCATATGCCATTTGGCGAACAGCTAGTACAATGTTCCCTTCCTGAGATCTTGCTTCTTCCTCTAAGACTTCTGCCCCGAGTGATATGGCCCAGGAGATTAGGGAGAGTCTGGTACCTGGAGAAGGGGCCCAGCTCCCATGCCCCATCACTGGTGGTAGTGGGAGAAACAGGGCAATGTGACTCCATTCTCCAGCTGCCAGCCATGTTGCTCTACTTCCTGCCAGTAAGTACAGGGGATGGTCCTGTTCTTCCCCTGAGTGATGTGGCTGGCAGCCAGGGAACAGAACTACAATGCTCTGCTTCCCCCGCAACCCATGGATGCTGGTGAGTGGGGCGAGGGGTTGTTGTGGGCACCAGTATGGCCCTCTAGTCCCCCAGACTGCCCAGAGGCTCTGGCCCCTTGCCCTTTCCACCTGAAGTACCAGTGGGGCAGGTGGCCCCTTGAAGCCCCCTCATGCAATCACCAGTGGACACAGACAATATTATTATCTTTGACATGAAAGATTTCAGGATTTATTGGTACTTTTATTATTTAAAGCACAAAAGATCCAATTTTTCAAGAATATGCCCACTTTCTTTAACAAATTCTTGATGTCAGATACCTACTACCTATTATTGTAATTGATTTTATTTAAAAAAACTGCTTTGCAGAAAAATTAAACATTCACAGTCCCTGCCTACAAGAGTTTAGCAAGTATGATTAGGGAAGTGAGGTGACGCCGCAGACAATTCAGTAGAGAGTGAAAGGCTTTATGATCATAGGTTTATACACATGGTCTGTATCCCAGAATAAGCGACCCCCTGTGCTTATGATAAGTTCATTATAGTATTAGGACTTCAGATATGCGTACATCTTGGTGTCTCAATTAAGTTTGGTGATTGTTATTAAATATAATGCGTATGGAACTAGAATATGCATTGAATCTTAATGTTATAATTAGATAACAGTTTAATTTAATTAACTGTATGGACAATCTTCAAATAAATATATCTGATTAATTACATAAATGTCCACCCAAATTCCAACACACACACAGCTGCTTAATTAATACATGCTAGAGTAGTGGATTGGGGGGAGGAAGAGTAGATGTGATAGATCTGATTTTAGCCAGGTTTTCCCTACAATCCCATGTGACATTCTCATAAGTAGACTTAAGAAATGCTGTCTAAAAGAAATTACTACAAGGTGAGTGAACAACTAGTTGAAAGACAGTACTTAAAGCAAAGTTATTAATGGTTTGCTGGCAAACTGGGAGGGTGTATCTAGCAGGGCCCTCTGTTTGCCATTATTCAATATTTTCATTAATGACTTTCATATGAAATGTGGAGTATGGTTATAAAATTTCAGCTGACACCAAGCTGGAGGAGTTGCCAGCACTTTGGAGGACAGGATGAGAACTGAGTACAACCTTGACAAATTGGAGAGTTGATCTGAAATCAACAAGTTGAAATTCAGTGCAGATAAGTGTAAAATACAGCACTTAGGAAGGAAAAATCTACCCTTGCCCAGATGTCCAGCAAGTTTGTCAGCCACATTCACTTGGAAGAGCAGCTGCTGGGTGCTCAAAATTAAGCTTCTAAAATGTTTGCTATGCTGTCACGTATGTAGAGATAAATCCAAAATGCGGAATAACTAGAAATACTGCTGAAAAGGACCCAGGGGTTATAGTGGATTATAAATGGATGTACTTACTAAAGGATCCTCCTTAGACAATGAATGGCTGAGATGTTCATGGTGCCATTTCCTTTGTAATGTTTTTCCTTCTTTTTTCCTACAGTTGTCTCTTGTCCTGATCTATTTTCAATCACCATATATCATCATCATGCCTATTTCTAATGACTGAAATGTTGGACAGTCTGGTAGTCATGGAAAAGTAAACAGTTAACATCTATATTAACTATCCAGTAATTAGGAGAGCTGCCTATTGAATCTTCTTTTAGCACCATTCACAAGGGGGCTGTAGCATTCAGTTCAGCTCTGTAAAGTACCTGATCCTCACTCTGTGGAAATTAATTGCCAGCTGGACACATGGGATACTGAGTGACATTCCATTCTTCAGGAATCTTACCCATTTCTTGAGGAAAGGCAAGATAAAATGGAAAGAAGACAGAGCTGTCATGCTGCTATTTATGTAGGGGACAATTTCACACAGCAGGTTGTAATCTCAACTGTCCTATTTCATTATGCTGCTGATGCAGCTCCCTGTGGAGCATTAAGGTTTTAAAATCACTTAGGAAATATGAAGATACACTGATATTAAATCTTTTCATTGAACTTCAGAAATGATAGTCTAATGCCTCATTTTTAACATGATAAATACTGTCTTTCACTTTTGAGGGCTGGTAGGTTAAATTAAGACTGAGTTTCTGACATAACAAGATTAGTATGAAAATGAAAAGAAACTATAAATAATAGCTAAGATGATTTTGTGTTGAACATGAACTACTGCAAGGAGTCAAGGAAAAGCTTTCTGAAATTCAAGCGTTTATTTCCCAGCCTGTGAAAGCATGGGTATTTCTACCAGAGGATGTTGTCATTTGTACGCAAATTTTATTGGGTTAATATTGTTTCTGTAATGGAGATTTATTGATAACACTTTAATCATCTGGTTAATTAAGTCTGAATTACCATTCAAATCCTGTCAACAAATGATATTCACATTAATAATATCAAATAGACTCCCTCTGATTAGTGCTGGGTCATGCAATTAATTTTTTTTTGCAGGTATATGTGTGACAAAATCACTTTGCCCAATCTTCCAGTGTTTATATAAAAAGTGCCAGAATATCTGGTCAAAATGCAAAGTACTACACAAAGATCTGTCTTCTGTTTTTGAAAAGCAAAAATTGAAACAGGTACAAAAAGCATTTTTTTTGCTTGTGAAAATGTGATTTCCTGCTTTATGCCTGTTGCAAATGTGCCATAAACAGTCTGGTCTAATGTACACATGCAGCTAGGTAAACTATTATTCTTGCTATTATTTATAATTTTATGGCAACCACATTCTAAAAGTTGTACAGATTTAACTTTCCATGGCACTTCAGTACCTCCCAGAGTACATCTTACCAAATTCCTATGGTGAGGAACTATGTGCTTATCATTATGCACAGCTTGTTTGTTTTTTTTTTTGCAGGACAACTTGGACATGGAGTTGACAGATTATTCAACGAACACAAAGATTGCCACAGTATAAAAATATTGAGCATATTCATAAATGAAATTTGCACATTTATTTGTGTGCACAAGTTGGGCTCCCTAGTGATCAGCTTTGGAGATGCTGGCTATTCATCTCCTAAGCAGGACATAGTGATATCTACATGAACAGTTGGGGGGAATTTAGAGATGTCATGGTCTCACAGTCAAGAAGCATTCAGGCAATACCTACTTCACCATTCACATCACAAGCCCCATCTCACAAACATACCAGTCTCTGGCTGAAAACATGCATGGATGAAAGACAGCCTGGTGATACTTCACTCAAGTAAGATGGAGGTAATATTGATATTTAAAGGGAATGACACTGAAGACAGATCTCTTTCATCACCTGACCTCTGTTGCTCCATTTTTAGATTATGTATTAATTGTATAGATTACAGAAATAAATCCAGTTATTACTGTGAGAGTTAATACATCCTTGTCCCAAGATCAGGAATGATATCATTTAAAGTATCATATAGTTGGGAACACAGGGTGCACAGTTGCAACACTCACAAGGTAAGAAAAAGTCAATATTTTAAAATATAGTTTATTAATATGTTTAGCACACTCCTGTCCGTAAATCAGATAATGATACTACAGAATATACATCTGCACCTCCATATGCCTGCACCACCCCCTGCAGAACTACCTAAAGTGTTAGCTACCATCCTGCTAAACCCAGGGTTGTGAGCTCCTTCCCTGAGGAGGCCATTTAGGGAGCTGGGCAAAACAGAAAAAAAAAAGTTGCAGGGGATGGTGCTTGCTCCTGCCAAGTGTGCAAGGGACTGGACCTGATGACCTCCTGAGGTCCCTTCCAGTTCTCTGAGATGTGTGTGTATCTTCCTAATTACCAGAGACACTGGCACTTCCCAAGGGTTAATTACATTTCCTTCTCCTGCTGTTCTAGGCTGGGATGCCACTTTTATAATATGTTACCCTGATGCTGTCATATTGAATGCATATTAACAGGGGATTCCTCACTTTTCCTTATTTGTATGTTCTCACCTTAATAAAGTTGGAGTGTTTTTTTTCTATAGGTTAGTATTTAAATAATCTTATAATCAATCATATATCAATTCCTTACCATGACCCTTTTGCAGTTAGGTATCACATAGGGGTTTTTTTTATTTTTTTTTAATTTTTTTCAGTCTTTCAAAGTTCCCAGGTGTGTTGTACCTTTTAAATTTAAAAGAGCAGGAACTTAGGAAGCCCACTGTGCCAGCCTACTTCATCTTATCCTCTGTGTTAAAGGTCCCAGCCATATATAGGCTTTATGCTTTAACTCATTTAGGTGAAAGGTCCTGAACACATGCATGATAACTTTGACTTAGCTCAACATATTGGATGTGGAGGGTAGGTCCCTTGAATTACAACCAAATATACTTTCATATAAACTTATAAACCTGTTATAATAAAACAATCAAACCATAAGAAAATAACACACTTATAAGAAAAGACATAAAGGCAAGCAATCAGTCGTGATTTCAGACCATATATTTATCCTGTACTGTAAGAACTAAACATACTACAGCTAAGGGTGTGGTATCTTCATCTACTTCTGCAAGCCAAAATTAATGGTGGCAAAGATATTATTTATTTCAGCAAACTAAAAGGGCAATACAGACAATTCATAGTGTACTAAAACTTCCATATTCTTTGCCTTTACCCGCAGACAGGAGCACCGCTAAAGGAAGTCAGCCTCACCACATTCTGTAATAGAGTTTTCAGCTTTGCCTGATTGCATTACAAACACCACACATCTTGAAGCACTCTGGCAGTTTCCTAGTGTTCACAGTGAGGGACCTGAACCTTTTGACCTCAAACATCTTATTAAAGCCTATGTAGGACTGTGTCTCCACAAGGGAAAAAAACAAGAAACTACTGGACTTATTCTCTTCTATAATTCATTCAAGTAAGCCCTTGCTGAGTGGAGGACCTTGGCTTTGATGTTAAAGTCTCTTAATTGGAAGGAAGTGAAGTGTTAGCCTGGCAGGCTATTAGTCTCTCATCAAATACATTAAGAGGTATCAGAACACTGAAGTTCTCACACTGGTGCAAAGAAAGCAAAGAGTGGCCTGTTTTTTGTTAAAATGTTTAAACTTTTCATCTCTAAAAAAAGTTTAATACACATGGAGTTGTCCCTTGATTTTTCTTTCCTTTTATCGCCACCCTTTCCCCTTCAGAGCCTCCATCTTTCTATTGCGTACAGCACCTCAGCCCCATTAGTGCTATAAAGTCCCAGGCAATACATTACAGCTCTGATTCAAAGCTAACTCTTGCATCTACAGTGTGATCCAGCTCAGTATTGTTTGATCAAATGAAACACCTACCCCGTTAGAGTTTTTCTTCCCATGAAAGTAACCTCGCTAAAGGGTGCCCATACACCAAGAAAGCACTACTCTGTGGCGTTAGAGCCTTGATTCAGAACAGGACTTAACCACATGCTTAATTTACAGTATATGTTTATATGACGTTGATATAACGTTAAGCACATGCTTAAGTACCATACTTCCTGTGTGTACTTTCCTGAATTTGTGCCCTTGGCATACAATCTGGAAAGGTGCCTAGTATTCTTGACCCCTACAGCTATGTCAAAATAAGACATTTCAAAATAGCTATTTCAAAATATTGTATTTCAAAATTACATGACTACACACAAAATGCATTTTGAATTAGCACTCAGCTATTTTGAAATTGCACTTCTGTATACATAACATTTTTTCAAAATAGTGTATTTGGAGCCCTTTATGGCTTGTTTCAAAATAATGCTATTCCATGTTTTAATAGCACAGAGATTTTGAAATGGGCATTATTCCACCTGCAATGAGGGTTACAAATTTTAAAATAATGCATCTGCTGTTTTGAATTTATTCTGAAATAATGTGTGCATAATGTGGACACTAGCACAGTTATTTTGAAATGAAAGCTATTATTTTGAAATGACCCTGTGGTATAGACATAACCACTGAATCCCACAAATTATTCCAGAGTGATTTGGAATGAAGGGCACTCAGCACGTTCCAAGAGCATCCCTTCTCACTGGTTGTAAGGTCTAGATTTGAGTAATTTATGTTCCCCAAATTAATAGTGTTCTCCCGACACTCAATTTAGGAAGTGCTATAAAATTAGTGAAGTGCTATGAAAATTGACTCCTCAAGAGAAAACAGCAGAATAATTTTCTGACCCACAGAGAAATGTGGAAGGAAGGTTGCCCAAGTGGAATAAGAAATTAGAAACAGAAAAGATTAAATATATTTTAGACAAAATTATGACATATTAATAATACTGCCGGAATATTAAAAAGGAAAGATTCATTGAAAGCTATCATGTTATTAATATTTTCTGCAACATTATCTTTTCATTTCAAATTAGAACTAGTTATACCACAAGAAGGGTGTAAGGAAAGACCTCATCTTGTGGGCTAGAGAACCTGAGGCCACGCCAACCAATGTGGTCTGAGCCCCACCTGCAGGGAGTCAGGCAATTCCCTCTAAAGGGAAGAAGAAGGTATGACATTATTGGATTGTAATATGAACACTGTTGCAACCACTGCTATATATTTGCACCAAATTATGTACAAATTGGGCCAAGGAAGAAATCTGATTCTGTCTATATGTATGCATCATTTTTGTATTTGAAGTTTTGAGTATTGACTAGGTTCTTGTTTTTCAAATATCTGCTTCTGGGAGATATCTGCAGGAGGCTTGGCCAACCTATTGTGAAAGGGTTGCTAGTCAAGAGAATACCAGTGCTTCACTGACAGTGCACATCAAGTGGTGCCAATCCATATCTGATGAACTTTGCTGTGAACATTCAGATCTGCATGTAAGAGATGGCTGCTGCCTAACAAGGACTGAGTCACACGTGGACAGATGACTTGCTCATGTGACGAATTCCATCTTGGGACATGCTTTCACAAAGTTAGAACAAATGGATTCACCACATGGGTAAGGGTATAAAGAGAGCCCTTGGGGTTCCCCCATTTTCTTCATTTTAGCTCATCACCTCTGGACCATCTTTGCTATGAACTAAGTTTCAAAGGACTGATGACTCTTCCTCACAGAGGATGTGCTCCAGAGATTTGTTTTAAGACAGCAGTATATTCTATCTCTGCCATAAGCCTGCACCAAGAACTTTGCAATCAATGTATGTATTTGATTTCTTTCTTTCTTTCTTTCTTTCTTTCTTTCTTTCTTTCTAACACTTTAGATCTTAGAGTCTAAAAGATTGGCTAACAGCATGCTTTTATGGGTAAGATCTGAGTTACAAAATGACCTGGGAGTGTGGCTGGTCCTTTGGGATCAGAAGAATCTATTCAGTTTGATTTAGTAGGGGTTGATCCTGCTTGAAGCAGGGGGCTGGACTAGATGACCTCCTGAGGTCCCTTCCAGCCCTATGAGTCTGTAAGATTGTGTTTCATGATTGCTCATTTGTATTAGGAGTGGTACTGGTGGTGGCACAGGAGAGTTGGATTGGTATATGACTTCTTGCTGGCCAGTGTGGAGAATCATAGAATCATAGAACTGGAAGGAACTTTGGGAGGTCAAGTCCAGTCTCCTGAAATCATGGCAGGACTAAGCACTGCCTAGACCATCCTTGACTGGAATTTATCTAACTTTCTCCTAAAAATCTCCAGTGATGGAATTTCCACAAGCTCCCTAGGCAATTTATTCCAGTGCTTAACCACGTTGGAAGTTAGGAAGTTGTTTTTTGTTTGTTTGTTTGTTTTTATTATTCTGTAATATCCAACCTAAACTTCCTCTTACTGTAATTTAAGATAATTGGTTTTCATTCTATCATCAGAGGTTAAGGAAAATATTTTTTCCCTCTGCCTTATAACAACCGTTTAGGTACTTGAAAGTTGCTATCATGTCCCATCTCAGTCTTCTCAGTGGAATTCTGTGAGGGCATGAAGAATTATCTTCATGGATCTATTGGAAGGTTCAGGCATATCTAGGGCAATAAAACTGCTTAGGGAATGATTCTCCACTGCCTTGATGCTTTTCATTGGCATGTGGAATGAAACCTGTTAAGATGCGTAACATGAAAACAATGACTACACAAGGTACCAGGTCAGAAAGAATCAAGCCCTTAATGTTTTTAATTTAACTTCCAACATTTTTTTGCCTACCAGTAACTGACTTTATTCCATGGCTTTTGGGATAATCTCAAGCACTTCCTTCTCCCACATTTCTTTGGCCTGACAGAACCTTAATTTGTTGAGCTACAAGGCACTTAAACAAAAATCAAACAAAACAATTTCTTTATCAGCAAGAAAAGCATAGATCCACCCACTTGGTGGTGTCAAGCAATACACGTCCCCTGGGCTTTTTTGCTATCTTACTAGCATCTCATTCAGCATGGCTGCAGTCTTATGCTATATCATACCTATTTCCCCTCCAAACTTTCTGTATTTTCCTTTTGGAGGAGGAGGAGTAAACTGAAAGGCCAGGGTGTTTGTTTTTGTGGGGTTAGGAATGTCTTTAGTTGATATAGAGTCAATTAAATTTTTTTCTCCTTTAATTGTTGAAATTTGTATTGATAATGAACCTACCCCTTTCGATAAACTCTGACTACAATAAAATAAAAAAATACTACTTAAATGATACACTCCTGGAAACTACCCACCCCCTGCCCTTTTTTTTTTAACACAGCTGAGATCAAAGAACTAGTTTACTCATAAACATTCGATCATTTACCTATTTTAATAATGTAATAGGGCACATTATTTTCCTCAGATATAAAGCTCTTGAATCAGATCCTCAGGGAGTGCACATTTGTATAATTCCATCAACTGAATGTGTGCTGATTTATACCTGCTGAGGATCTGTTTCCTTGTACTTAGGTTTATCGCACAGCTGGAAGTTACGTCAGTTGTAGCTTCAATATAACCAGCTCTGTTTAAGAATTTCTTACCTCATTAAAGAAATAATCCAAACATGAGTGTTTTGAATTTTCTTTGATTTCTTTTAAATATTATTCACCCACTTTTAGCTCTGATTGAGGAAATGAAGACAAATCTCAGAGGTACAGCACGAGTTCAAGATTAGGAAAAGGGTTTGTCTGAGAGGCAAGAATGTTCTAATTGTAGTACAGTAGAAGAAGTCAGCTGCATATGCTCATATCCTATGGAGTCTTAGAAGGAGGCTGAAATTCCCATGGACCTTCTTTGAGACAAGATGTTCTCATGGTTAAGGCAAATGAATAATGGCTGGGAGAACTGGAGTCTATCCCTGCCTTCTCCACAGAGTTCCCGTGTGATTCTAGGCAAGTTGCTGAAGTCAAACTGTTCACAGGTGGCCAATATTTGTGTATTCCTTGTTTTCAGGGTGCCTGACTAGACCCAGTGGACTAATAGCAGAAGTATTGAGTACTCACAGCTGCAACTGAGTTCATAATGGGAGCTGTCCTCTGAAAATATAAAAACCATATAATACTCCTTATTCAGAAAAATCAGATCCTTATCACCTCAGTGTGGAGATCCAAAACCATTGAGTACTTTGACTGTCATCAGTGTATAGGTAACTGCCCCTCTTTTCACATCATATCACCTCATATCTTATGAAGATATATTTATTAATATTTGTATAGTCAGGGTGAAATCCAGAAAGAGATTTCAGCATTACAATACTGAGCATCATTGCATCTAATTAGCAAGCCTGTGAATAAGCCTGTGATTCACAAAGCTGAGTTAGCCATGTAGGCTCACTATCCAATGAACAGGAGGAGACAGACATCTAAAAATGAGCACCACAAAAGCCAGCATGCTAGATGGGAAGCTATCTAACCTAGCTAACAGGAGATGCTGACACACATAGTGAGTTCTCTGGCCCAGCCCTGCATCTCTCTCCACATAGAAATCTTCTTCGATTCTCCTGCCTGCCAGGTGTGTTCTCTAACTGTGGAACTACACAGCCCCTGACCCTTTCTGTGTATCTGTTTGTTTCTCACTCTCTGGTTCAATGACTATTTAAGCATTTATCTGCAATGAAGACACTGGGACAGAGAAAGGGGACCTTTGTGAATCTAGCCTCAAGATATCTAATAGCATGTGACCAAATGTCTTCTTTGTCATTTCTATTCTGCTGTCCCCAGCTCATTTATTAGAAACTGAAATATTACAGAAGGTATGTTACACTGTATTGGTACTTATTGGTATTTATTGGTACCAACTTGGTATTTATTCCATTAGATAATCAAGTTCTCTGCATCTGAAAAGTCAAGAATTTCAATACAGCTATGTTAACCATTCCATCATCAAACTGAAAGCTGCAAAAAAATGACTTCTTTGAAATGGCAGTCTATCCCTGCAGGATTTGAAGAGAATGTCTGGCTTGCTGAGCAGGGAAAATTTGTTTAGAAAAAGCACCAAAGCCTCCTTTGGCTAGATATTTGCAATTGCAGTCTCAGCCTTTCTGTATTTTGTACATCAGGATAATTGACCATTTATTCAGTGGATCATCAGCAAATGCTTGACTGTAATAATGATTGGATGTACACAAAAGAATTGCAAACACCAAAGTCTAGCAATTACATTACTTCATTATAATGATAAATGTCTATCACCACTCAAATTTGCTATACCCATTGGAATATTTATACATTCGGAGTGCTTTATATGAAGTAATCAATCAGTCCTCTTACCCTATTCAGTAATGTCATGTTTACCATATTATAAATTACTATAACCACAGTGTGGTATGAAATCAAAAGGTATAGCCTGGCTTATTCATGCTCAGTACAGTTTGGTGCGCTTAATTTGCTACTGGACTGACTATTTCTCCTGAAAAAAAAGATTTTACCTAGAGTTACGTTCCTGCTATGGTATGTTTATGGAAACACTGGATTTTAATCTTGAATAAAGTTCTGTAATAATATCTTACGGAAATGTGGGAAATGAAAAGTCAAAGACTGAAGCTTGTGTAGAGTTTTCCATTAAAAATGGCCTTTTACTGCACTGAGGTATTTTTCTTTGCCATGGAATTTACTGTATTCCGTATACTGAGATTCAGAAATACTGCAAATACCACAGTACATGTAACTACTTCTTGTATTTAATGCTCGGTTTTGAATGGCATAGACACTAAATCTTTACACAGTGGTCTATGAACCAGAGTCATCCCTCACACACCTTTGTCTGAAGTTGGCGGAAGTTCCAGACCTTTCAGAATTTGGCTCTGTTATTTTTCTTAAGTGTTCTGAAGATTGAATTTAACTTCACTCCTCTATTTCTGCCCATTGTGGGCTAAATCCTAAAATGGTGTAAATCTCCAGATTTCCAGTTTGCTACAACACCAGCTAGATGACATATGCTCGGTTTGGGAAAATTTCAGTCACTGAGGAGATCCCACAAGACTGGAAACATGGTTACCTTATCAAGCATTCAAAGGAATGCAAGAACTGGAGGGGCAGCACGTTACTGTCTATTCCAGGAAACATGTTCAATAGAATTTTCTTGGAGAGAATGAAGACAGAAATCAATAGACAGCTCAGGAAAGAACAGGCCGGCTTCTGAAGAGAGAGATTTTGTACAGATCTAATAGCAACACTGAAAGGGATCATAGAACAGTCGCTTTGAGTGGAACCCCTGCCCTGTACATAACGTTCATAGACTTCAAAAAAGCTTTTGACAGCATTGATAGAGACACTTTGTGGAAACTGATGCTATATCATGGCATCCCATCTAAAATTATTAACCTTATCCATTCAACATATAAACCCTCAACATTCCAAGCTGTTCACGTTGGTGTCTTGACAGAATCCTTCAGAATTCTCTTGGGAATAAAATAAGGAGGATGGTTGTCACATTTCCTGTTCTTGATAACAATGGACTGGATTATGAAGAGAACAACAGATGTCCATCAATGGGACATTCAGTGGATACTTTTCAAACAGCTAGAGGACATTGATTTTGCAGACAATGTTGCCCTCCATTTACACTGACATGAGAGCAAAGGTCACAACACTAGACAAAACTGCCTCAATGATGAGCTGATCATAAATAAGGGAAAACCAAGAAAATGGGGATCAACCAGTCCAACACCACCACCATCACATTGGGAGGGGATGACCTGGAAGATGAGGAGTAGATCACCTACTTAGGGAATGTTATGGGCAGAGATGGAAGAACAGATAAGGATATCAGTGCCAGGATAGAGAAAGCAACAGCTGCATTCCTTGTCCCATGTGGAGTTTACAAATAATATCTGCAAAGATGAAACTGCAGATCTTCAACACAAATGTGAAGAGTGAACTCTTGTATGAATGGAAGGCCTGGCAGACTAAAAAGTCTTCAAATCACAAGCTATGGACATTCACAAAAAGATTCCTGAGGTACATTCTCCACATCAATGGCAAGAGCTTTTCCACAAATGAGGAGTTTTGGAACACAGCAGGACAAAAACCACTTGACATTCAAATCAAGAGAAAAAGGTGGAGATAGATAGGACACTTTCTCAGAAAACCATCATCCAGCATAGTCCATCAAGCTCCCAGATGGAACCCACAAAGGAAACACAAAGATGAAGATGATAGAGAATTTGGAGAAGATCTACTGAGACTGAAGGACAACAATTGAGGTACTCCTGAAGTCAGCTAGGAGTTTTATCCCAAGACAGGGTGAAGTGAAGGAGATTTGCACATGACCTATGCTCTATTTGGAGTACAAGGGTTTAAGTCAAGTGAGTCACAACACCAGCTGAGGAATTGGTTTCCAGTGAAATCAGTGGAAACTATTTCTCCATATCCAAGGACAGATTTGAGGACCATTTAATAAGCACTAAGTGACACAAGGGCCTATCATTCAAGTCAGCTGATGGGATGATCATTCCAAACTGTTTATTCTTGAATTCAATATAGGGGGCAAAATTAGAATATAATTCTATGCAGAGTTAAGGGGAATGTTTTTGTTCAGTGGGCTTTGAATCAGACTACACTATTGAACACTCTGACGTGTTAATATGGGATACAGTGTGTGATCATATCCCAGAACAAAAGTGGACCCAAAACACTGCACAGGAAACTTAGAGCCTATTTTGAACAGAGCCAATGGACACACGATGGCTTTTTTCAAAATAGGCTCTATTCCCTGGCTTAACAGCACCTATTTCAAAATAGCTACTTTGAAATAGGTGCTATTCCTTATGCAATGAAGTCTGCCAATTTTGAAATAAGCCCACCACTATTTGTGGAAAGGAGCATGAGTGGTTTCTTGCACTGTTTATGCCAATCAAAGCCTTTCTTTTTGAGAAAGGAAATCTGGACAGTTTTTCTGCTATTGAAGATAAGCAGTGGCAATTTGATTTGCAATTCCTGACTGATATCATCAGTCTTTTGCATGAGCTCGGTCTGAAACTTCAGAACAGGGGAAGGTGATTCATGATATGGCCCAGCACATTCGGAAATTCACCTTCAATCTGCAGCTATTCATCATTCAAATGAAGGCAAGAGAATTTACCCACTTCCCAAATTTGCAGAACATTGCTGGAGATAGTGAATTTCAGAGTGGTGACCTTGATTCTCAATGTTATGTGAGATGGCTTCAAAACCTGGGGATGAAATTCAGCCACCATTTTGCAGATTATGAAAGTTTCATGTTGGTATTTCAATTCATGAAAAATACACTTCAGTTTGACGTAGCTAATTCTCAAGACCTTCAAATTCTCACACTTCAAAGCCAGCTTGATCAGTCACAAAATGATTCAGTTTTGGCAATGTGGGATGTACTTTTGCAACAGAATCAGTTTGCTATTTCAAAAACTGCAGTTGCCAAACTTTTTTCTGTGTTTGTTTCAATGTGGCTTTGTTAGGCTTTGTTTTCCATCATGATGTACATCAAATTAAAGTATCACTTACTGGATGAAAATATAGAGGCTGACTTGAAGTATGCTTTCAGTGAAAAGTTTTTGCCTCATTTCAGAGGTTTAGAGGTGGAAAAATTATTGTGTGTCCCATTGATTGAATTTCAACAAAATGTGATGATTTCTGTTGATAAAAACAAATGTTAAATCACTCTTTGGGCATTAAAAGACAAAAATTGGTATGTTAGGAGAATCTCAGAAAGCTATTTACCTTTTAACAATAAAGTGGCTAGTTCGTTACAGCAGTAGTCACTATAGTGGATATCGCTTCAGTACTGGTTGGATACCACGAGTCTAAGCTTATTGCCAAAACACGTTTTCTGCCAGCAAAATTGGTATTATTTGTGCAATCCTAAAGTTTGTTTTACTGTGTGTATTTTTTGGTCCTTTCCTTGAAATTTTTCAAATGGATTCTCAAAATGTCCACAGGATGGAATCATTGGTGGCAGTTTTGAAACTGCTTCATAAAAACAACATTTCAATAGCACCCTGAATGTTATAAACTGCAGGTGCCCAACACACCTTTTCTAAGGATATTTCTAAACTCCTGATAAAAGCTATAATATGTTGGTATGGCACGTTATAACAGGCAGTGCTATTATGCAGTCTAAGTTGTTTTTCTTAGCATTACACAAGTTTTTTTGTTTTGGAAGAAATGCTCGTATTAGTTTTGTTATACAAGTTTCTGGGTGCTTGAAGTTGTATGAGGAGCAGAAGAACTTTTCCATCTTCATCTCTAATTAAAGTCCATTTTTCCAGCAATATTGCTTCTTGGGATCCATGTGCTGGTATTGGGCTGAGAGTCCTTAAAGAACCGGCATATGTGTCATTAAATAATGCTATATTTAAAATATGTCAAGAATTTGCCTCATTTTTTTCTTCTCCACTTGGAAGACAACCTGCAAAGTCTCAAACACCTGGTACCACCTAGCAGATGCTGATGTTGATGTCATAAGAAGTGACAACAATATTAAATGAGACTATGGGCCTGACTTTCATTTACTGGTGTAAATCAAGAATATTATTAAAGTCAGTGGAGTTATGCTGGTGTCACTCTGGAGTGAAAGAGAATCAGGATGGGTCTACACTTGTCAACAACTTCAAAGGGGGCATGGTAATCCATGCGATGGAAGGTTACTAATGAAGTGCTGCAGGGAATACACAGCACTTCATTAGGCTAGTTCTCCCCTGTGGCAACTTCGAAGTGTCAAACTTTGAAGTGCCAGTATGCATGTAGCTGCGGGCACTTTGAAGTGCCCGCGCTACTTCAAAGTGCCTTTACTTCTTTACTTTACTTCAAAGTTGCCGCAGGGGAGAATGAGCCTAATGAAGTGCTGCGTATTCAGCACAGCACTTCTTAGTAATCTCCCATTGCCCTGATTAACATGCCCCTTTCGAAGCTGAGGGCAACTGTAGACTCAGCCTCAGAGTGTGTGTGTGTGTGTGATGTTTATATCTCTCTGTTTCTCTAGCTTGGTTTCTTTGTCTAGTCAACTTGTTTTTATTTGGTTATTAGGCTTTGGTTTTCCATGGATCCTCTGTATTTCCACTATTTTCTGTGTAGTGCTATTTTCAATGTAGGAAACAGCAAGCATTATGTAAGGGAACAATTTACAGTATGTAATTTTATTTCAGCAGGGTGTGTGAGAAATAATTTGGGTCATAGCAATAACTGTATTCCTCTGTCATCAGTATCTTCTAATTCAACATACAAACATCATTTCAATATAGTGTTCTCATTGGAAACAAGTAATGTACAGTACCTCTTGTGACTAACAGAACTGTATCTGGTAGAACCGCAAAATGCATTAGCTCAACAAGAATATGGAGTGCAGTTTGAAATGACATTTGGGTATCACTATGGAAGGTCCCAAAGGACAGCTTCTGCTTAGGAAAAGATTTCTTTTTTCCTTTCTCCTCAAAACAGTGAAAACCATTTGTAATCCTTTGCTAAATTGCACATTATTTTGCTAGCAGAATGGTAGATGGTTCATATACACTTCAGGTAGATGACTCCTCCTACTTTAAAATAATTCAAGAATAATGATATAACAGAATTGGTTACTTTCTTTTAGATCCTTAGATGGTTGCAATCCTGACTTCTAGCTTAAGCCTCCTTCATAGAAAACCAAGTCCTCAATCTCACCAAACACATGTGCTCAACTTTCGTCAAGTTATTAGTTCCATTGACTTCAATGTCAGTACTGTTATACTTCCCTCCTCCATGCTTTTGTGTCTCCATCTGTAAAATGGAGATTGTATGGACCTCCTTCGAAGAGTGCTGTAAGACCTAGATGGTTGGTTAGTTATTTATTTTATTAAATGTTTCTGTAAGTATGGCAGGATCAAGAATTTGGTTTGCTTACAAAGAGTACCAGTGGAGGCGGTAAAGAATTTTCTCCAACTCTCTTTTCACTGGTCCTTGACTCTACAATGCCCACTACCAGTCCAACAGGCAGGTGCTCCACTTTGGATCTGTCACAGAGTAGAACTGGCTCTTTAAGAGACAGGTGTCTGTGTACCCTAGATCTGGTCAGCTGACCTCAATTATGTTCAAAAGGGAACACCTTGGTTTAGAGGAAAGAGAGAGATTGTGAGTTAGAGTCATGCAAGATGTATGAGCATCGTGTGTTAGGTAAAGGTGGGGAAACCCTGGACCAGTGTGTAGGCTGATGATTTTTTTTAGTTGTTTCCCCCTACATCCAAGAAATTAACTGGGAAGGGGCTCAGGGGGTAGTAGAGGGCCATTTGGGTGCTGGGGAGAGGGGCAACTTGTGACAGGCATGATATCATTAAATATTTTTGTGGCATAACTCAGAGGTCCACAGAAGCCTGCGTCACTTCTAGCATTTGAGGCCCCTAGCTATAGCGGAGCTAAACATAATTTGAATATTCTTTTAATTTAACAAATGTTTTCCTAGCTGTTTTCTTTGCAAATTCACTAATTATTGAGGTATGTGCATAAAAACAAGTTTCCAAGTGTATCAAATGCCAAAGAATAACAGGTGTCTATATTAGCAGCCCCTTTTGAGCTTAAGACCAAAGGCTTTTCCCCCTCCTTCCTCCAATTGGCCGTGGGTATAACACCTCACACGAAAAAATATTCAAATATGTGTCTGTACTAAGCAGTCTACCCACACAGAACAGATTCCACAGCCTGGGACTAAAGCTATGCTTTATTTTGCTATATGACATTTATTCCTTACAGTTCATCTCTTGGGCTATGTCTGCATGCACCTTAAGCTTGAAATAAGTGATGCAATTTGCACTACATAAATTGAATTTTGAGTAGATTTCAAAATAGCCTATTTTGGCATGTGGCACTGTATAAATGGTGATACGTGCCAAAATAAAGCCCTATTTCTAGGCAGCCTATGTTGAGGTGTAGAGGGATGCTGGAATAGTGTTTCCGTTAACCTGAAAACTGTTTCAAGACAACAGGAATGTTGCTTAGATGCGGGCAGCTATTTCAGGATAGAACCTGCCATGTAGACATAGCCTTAATGTCTACTGCAATCAACTTAAAAGACAAAAATACACTCAGGATCTCTTTTACTACGCATCTTGAATTGTCACTATTTTGCTAAGTAAAGGATTAGTGCATTCTGAATCCAGAAAAGCAAGACTATTACAGTCATATTGACACTGGATAAAATCATGGCCCCTTTGAAGTCAATATCAAAACTCCTATTCACTTCAAGGCTGTGAGGATTTCACCCATGAGGTCTTCATATACATAGCTGCATATTAACACATTTAGCATGAATGAGACATTTTGTATAAAACTCAAATAGCCGTAGAGTTTAAAGCCAGATGAGACACCAGATCATCTGGTTTGACCTCTTGTATGTTGCAGACTACCTGTATCCATATGCTAAGCTGGTTATATACAATGCCAAAAATAATTTTTGATCATCCGCATATGCTGTCGAGAATCTTAGAGCTTATTTCTTCTGTGGTCCCAATCGTGTCCTTTTTTTTTTTTTTTTGAGTGAGTGAAATCACTTACAAATATAAGCCTTAATCCTCTGTCTTACCTTCCTAGGGCAAATATAATTTCTCTCTAAGCAGCTGAGATCAAAACAGTGTCCTGACATCTCAGGCAGAAAAATACTAAATTGAGTTGACAACATTAAGCCTGAAAGGTGGCAAAGCTGAAATAAACATGCACTGATTTAATAAAAGGACGTACTGTATTGGATTAGTCAGTTCATCTCTGTGCCAATGCATGATCATTTCCTACTATACATTTAGTAGGGTTTGAGTTTCAAGAGCTCCAAGGAATATTGGGGCAGGGGAGCTCCTGAGGCAGAGTGTTCCATAATGTAAAACATAACTTATAACCTGAGACAGAATTCGTGCCGATGTTCCCTCTTCACAAGAGCAGTTCTGTGCTTCACCTAAAGTAGGTTTGTGCCTTAGCCACATGACTGACTCAGGCCTTTTGGCATCTGACCCATCACAATTTATTTAATGCTCACCTGGGTGAAAGCAACTTAAATTTCATACAAATGCTGTCCTACCACATCCCCCTCCGCTCCAACCCCCAAGGGTGGGGCAGTGATAGGGCAGTACCTGTAAGAAATTTAAGTGTGGGAAGGAGTACACAGGGGGCAAGGGAGCTCAGAACAGAGTGTAGGGAGGGTAGGTATGGGAGGAACTGAGGACAGGGTGCTTGTGGTGTGGAGGAGCAGAGAGCAAGAGAGGAAGCATGCAGGAGTCCAGGCAGGGAGCTGGGACGTGCAGGAGACTCAGAGCAAGATGTGGTGGATTCAAGACAGATGTGGGGGCCTCAGAACAGGGGGTTGGGACTGTGGGAGAGGGAACTTGAAGCTGGGAGTGCAGCCATGCTGTCCAGCTGCTGGATCCTTGGGATAGTTGGGACCATTTTGCCCAGCTGCCCAAGCACCAAGGATAGTGAGGAGCATGGTGCCCCAGCTGCCCAAGCACTGGGTTTGGGACAATGGCAGTCAGTCTCTTACTGCACTGGGGCACTTTCACAACTGTCGTGCACTCCCTCAAGAGAGTTACAATGGCAACTGTTAAGAAACTTCTCAAGCTGAAATGGAATGCCATCAGTTTCCCAGAAGAAATGAAATCTGTGACAAAGACAAGGAAATTGCTCCTGGAAAAAGATGGATAATCTGTACATTACTGGAAGAACTTAAGAAGTAGTCCTGTTCACAGCTTTGTGTTTCCTGTCATCAGGAGAAAGTGTGATGCTCAGAAAAGCATTAACAATTTGTTTGAGCACAAAGGTGAAGGAGGAACAGTTATATAAATTCTCTTGGACTGTTCCAGGGAGCAACTTCAGCACGTATCATGTTAGATCAAATGGCAAGAATGAATCTGTGAAAGTGCGAGAGTATTTTTTGTGTGAAAACGCAGCCATGACTCAATGCTTGTTTCTATCAGAATAGAACATGTCGCTGTTTCTTTGAATTGGTCCATATGGGTAGAAAAGTGGAGAAAAGACAAGTGGAAAAGATCTATGTAGCCGGTGACCAGAAAACAAGTCTGAGCAACAGAGAGAAGGAAACGAATTTGCTGTGGTCCATGAAAACAGATTTAAAGAAGTACCTCTGAAAATGAGCTCAGTTTAACTCACAATAGTAATCAAGAAACCCAGGGTGATAGCTGTGTGTTTTGGAAATCTGAGATATGTTTCAAGACAAATGTGGGGAGGATGAGGATTTAAATGTAGGGATTTGCTTAGCATAACAGCCCAGGGGGGACTCAAACCCAGGACTTCTAGAACTTACTGAATGAGTTTCTATAGCAGGGTGTCAGCAACCCCTGGCCTCCATGCCAAGAGTGGCACACAAGCTGATTTTCATCATCATGTGAGGTGGAAGCTCAGCCCTGCCTCTTCTCCTCCATGCAGCCAGGAGCTTGCCTGTGAATTAACAAAAAACCCAGCTAATTCGATTTATTAATGAAGCTGTGGTAAGTAGAGCTATTAGTGACTTTAAAAAGTATCACCAGCACTCAGACTGTACATCGAGGTGAAAAGGTCAAATTCTGGCACTCTGCCTCGGAAACATTGCTGACCTCTGTTCTACAGTTTGAGCTAAAAGCCCCCCTCTGCCAGCTAAGGCTGCAGAGGAGAGCCATTCTTTATGGCTGTGGTTACATTTTCATTCCTCTTTCAAAAGAAGAATGCAAATAAGGCACTGATTTACCTATATCATGCTTCACTTGCATAATCTCTTTTCATAAGAGATTCTTGCAAAAGAAAAAAGCGGGTAGATGATGCTCTTTCAAAAATAAACCCCATCTTTAAAAGAACCCTTCTTTGGCCATGTCTACACTAGCCCAAAACTTTGAAATAGCCATGCAAATGGCCATTTCAAAGTTTACTAATGAAGCACTGAAATACATATTCAGCACCTCACTAGAGTGACGGCAGCTGTGGCACTTTGAAATTGACACAGCTTGCTGTTGTGTGGCTCATCCAGACGGGGCTCCTTTTTGAAAGGACCCCGGAAACTTCGAAATCAGCAGATGATCAGCAGATAGGAATAAAGGGATTTTGAGCAAATGAAGCTAGAGCAAACGAGAAGTAGGAGAATTACTGATATAATGTTTCTGAACATGTTGGTGTTCTAAACTGGCATTGTATTGTGTTGTGGTAGTGAAAGAAAATCAGTCCAGACTGGGAATGAAATAGGCTGTTCAATGAGTGATCACCAAATTTATGAATCTGGGGATTTAGCCATTTTAGATATTATTAAAATTCATATTTTTAAAAGGAAAGTATCTGGCAATCGTGGAATGGGGACCAAACAGAAACCATGTGACAAAATAGCTTTTTTTTTCCAAATCTCTGCGGCAAATACAATTTCTGCCAAAAAGAAAGAAAAAATAGCTATAAGCATCCAGCAAGCTTAAATTGTCTTAAGGAAGCCCCATTTGTCTGGATTTCAGATTTGATGGTCTATTAGATTTCTTGGGAATTATAAAACGGAATAAAATGCAAGCCAGTTAGGTAGATTGTCTGAGCAAGGTCATGTATCTACCTCCCATATGCCTATTGAAAAGGCAGATTTATTGTCCCCCTGATGATCATTTGCTGCTGAAGCAGATATACCCTATATTTGAAGATGGCATACTGGAGGGGAGAATTCTGATGGTGTACACGTTGCTGCTTCGGAATGAGTATTCCACAAGGGACAAAGGCAAGTCAAGGACTTTAAAATGCTTTTGTGTTAGCTGCATTTCATTTTCTAACTGCATGTCATTCAATCTTGTATCAAGGAACAGCAGGAACCACATAGAATTATAGAATCACAGGATGGGAAGAGAGCTCAGGAGATCATTGAGTCCAATCCCACTTCTAAAAGCAGGAGCAATCCCAACTAAAACATCCCAGCCAGGGGTTTGTCAAGCTGGGACTTAAAAATCTCCAGGGATGGAATTGCCACTACCTCCCTAGGTAACCAATTCCAGTACTTCACTATCCACCCAGTGAAGTAGTTTTCCCAAATATCCAACCTAACCTTCCCCCACTGCAACCTGAGACCATTACTCCTTGTTCTGTCATACGTCACCACTGTGAACAGGCTCTCTCCATTCTCTTTAGAATCCCCTTCAGGTAATTGAAGGCTGCTAACAAATCTCCCTCATATAAGTTCAGTCTTTTTAGTTTTGTTGTGGTTTGATTTACTACTTCTGCAACTCTTATTATGATGGCTTGACAGTCTGGTACTGGGGAAATATTGCCAAACAGATACCTGGCACAGACTATGTTCAGTGGTCTGTCTATAGTAGGATAACTAGATCTTCCTTTGTAGGTGCCTATGTGGTGCAGATTATCAATGTACTTGAGCCCATCAATCATGAATGGACTTTATCCTCACAACCTTGTACGAGGTTGGGAAGTGTTACTGATATTTGACAGATGGTGAACTGAGGCACAGGATAGGTGAAAATATTTACTCAAAGTCACACAGAAAGTAGACCATCAAATCTGAAATCCAGACAAATGGAGCTTCCTTCAGACAATTTAAGCTTGCTGGATGCTTACAGCTATTTTTTTCTTTCATTTTGGCAGAAATTGTATTTGCCACAGAGATTCGAAAAAAAAAGCTATTTTGTCACATGGTTTCTGTTTTGTCCCCATTCCATGATTGCCAGATATTTTCCTTTTAAAATATGAATGTTAATATCATCTAAAATGACTAAATCCCCAGATTCATAAATTTGATGGTCACTAATTAAACAGCCTATTTCATTCCCAGTCTGGACTGATTTTCTTTCACTACCACAACACAATACAATGCCAGTTTAGAACACCAACATGTTCAGAAACATTATATCAGTAATTCTCCTTCTTCTCGTTTGCTCTAGCTTCGTTTGGTCAAAATCCCCTTATTCCTATCTGCTGATCATCTGCTGATTTTGAAGTTGCCGGGGTCCTTTCAAAAAGGAAATTGAACCCAGGTCCTGATTTATACAGCCTTCTACTCTGGTTTGTTCAGGGATGTTGTCTGTCGATTCTTAAGAGCTCAAGTTTGCCAAAGGACTGTGGGGGAGGTAATCTACAGAAGGTGCTTCAAATGTATGTTGTCTGTGATGTCAGGGCTGTTTATCTTTGCTGATCCCTAAATAAGCCCCCAGGAACTACCATGGTACATATAAATTACATTTAATTTCCTGTGATCTCACACTCCTTGGCGCTCTAGATCTAGTGCATGCTAATTATGAAGTCTGTACTTCATGGATTATCTACCTAAGTAGGAGACTTATTCCAAAATCTTTTGAGATTTTAATTACACTTCCTGTTATTGAAGAATTAAAACCTCTTACTGGCCATGACAATACTAGTAAAAATAATGTTTCAACTGAAAATACAGTAACGTGCTAGACAGAGATGAGTAAAGAGAACACAGAGGCACAATCACTAGGTCCCTCAGACTAAAGGTGACTGTAAAGGAGACAATCTCTTTGGTTCAAAAGTAATCTTCTCATTCTCCATGTTATTCTAAGCTCGAGTTTCTAAGTGATTTCCCTATTGTATGATTTCATAAGCTTTTTATTCTGTAACATAATAAAATGTGCCTGTACTTTTCCTAAGTATAGAGTATTGAAGTAATGCTTTCCAAATCTAACGCTGTCTAAATCCTAGGAAACTGCAAAATTTATTATAATACGAATTTAAATTCAGTGTCTTGGAAAAACTTAAAGGAACTATCAATAGTGCTGGCATGACTGTATTTTCATTATCAAAACTACCCACCCTTCATCTTACAGTGATGCAGTCTAATGTGACTTTCTTTAAAAAGTCCATTTATTCTTCAGGCTAGTCATATTTGCATTTCATTTGGCATGGGAGCTGCCTGTGAATTTCTGCACAGCAAGGCATGAACAGATTAGCAAATCACAAATTGTCCAGAAATGTAATACATTCATGGAAGCATACAAAGGCCTGGTTTCTTATTAGATAGTTCCACTCACCCCAAACCTCATTGGTTTTAGATAAATCCTATCTGGATGCTGATTTGAACGTGCCATAAAAGTAGCCTTCCTTGTAATATTTTGATATTTGATTCTGATCATATTTGACATCAGGTGAAGGAAGAGAAGTTGGCCAAAGTTATTGAAACTTCAAAGAAGGCTTTATTCTGAATTTGGATCAAAAGTGAGAGCGAATTGTTCAATAATCCAATCCAACTGGCCCATTCTTTGAAAAACACTCCCTTAGAATTCCAGATAAGTTTTATGTATTGTAAAGATTTCATCCCTGCCCCAAAGAGTTTGCATCTCAAAAATTCAATGTTATGGAAAAAAGATTGGTGGTAACAATAAAAGCAAGAGATGCAAGGACAGACAAGAATTAAAGCAATAACTCTGTACTCCTATGAGGTGCTGTTATTAATACTTGACATACTTTTTTGAATTAAATTATTAACAAAGTGTAACAATAAAGGAAACCTAATATGGTTTCAGAATACAGCACATGTATCGTAAGCTTGCTTTGTACAAGCAAAATAAATATATCACTTAGGGTTACCAGATTTCTGATTGCAGAAAACCAAGCACCCTTATCCTATCCCGGGGCCCTAACACTGCCCTGCCTGTCATCTGAGGCAGTCCCCACTCACATTCTCTCTTCCTGTCTTCCCTCCCTCAGCACAACTCTCACTCACTTGCTCTTTTTAACTGGGCTGTGGCTAGGTGCTGGAGGCAGGAGCGTGTAATGGCTTTGGCTGGGATTGAGGGCTCTGTGGTGGGGCCAGGGATAATGGGTTCAGTGATGAGTGAGTGAGCATTGGGGGTTGGGGCAGCTGGGCTTGGAGGGGGCCCTGACTGGGGAAGGGGGCTGGGATGTAAGAGAAATTGTAGCTCTTGTTGGGAATATGTGCTGTGGGACTGGGCTAGGTATGAGGGGTTTGATGCTCAGGACAGGACTCCGGGCTGGGGCAGCGAGTATGTGGTCCAGACTGGGACTGGAAATGAGAAGTTCATTGTACAGTAAGGGGCTTTGGGCTGGGACAGAGTTCTGGGGTGTCAGAGAGGACTTGGGGTGCAGGCTCTGATGTGGAGATGGACCTGAGGGGTTTGGGGCACAGGAAGGGTCTGGCTCTGGAAGGGTGTTTGGCTATGGCAGGGGGCTCAGTGCTGGGGCAGGAAGTTGGGGCAGACGTGAACTACACACCACACTAACCCCTGACTGGCACCCTATCGACTCTCTATTACCCAGCACTCCCCTGCCCAGAGACCCCCATACACCCAGATACCCCCCTACACCCAGATACCTATTTCCAGTGCCTGATGGCTGACCCCGCCCCCCAACCAGACCCATATGTCCAGTGTTTCCCACGCAGAGCAGAGACAGGACTGGAATCCTGCAGTGTGGCGTAGGCAGGTGGAACCCTTTTGTGGGACCTTTTACATTCTGCCTGTTCCTTTAGCCAGTGAAGAAAAATTGGAGCCAAGGAAGTGCAGTTAGTTTCAGGAACTCACTCACTCTCTTAAAAACAAGCTTATAACACCAGAAGTGTATTTAGTTCAGTCATGTGGATTAAAATGCCCTGGGTTTTATTCTATTTTTTTAGAGGAGGGGACTGAGGGGGAAAGAGGTGCAGTAAGGGAGGGAGAGGGCAGAGCAGGGTCAGGGTAGAGGGGGGCTGGAGTGGAGAGTGGTTTGTCCCAGGCCCCACGCCCTCCTAGGGACAATCCAGTGATCCTCTTTGTTATAAATTATTAGTCATGGGGTCAGAAAAAGACTGACTTTATAGCCTGGTGTCTATGACACACATTTGGGATGCAGAAAAAGGGTTTACGTTCCTGACCTGAAACAGTAGGGATCTGATCCTGGTTCCCTCATAACCTAGTAATGGCCTAATGAGTGGGCTACTAGGGCCCATATTTCTGGCTTGCAGCAGAAATTCCAACACATACCTGAGAAGTAAAGCCCTTCAAATCTGTGGATATCTGCTTTATATCCATGGGAATTCACTTATACAAATGTGGATGCAGATATCCACAGCTCATTGTTGTGGATACAGATGAGTGTGCAGATACAAAATTATTATCTGTACATGGCCCTACCTCACCCCTAACCCCCCACCCAAATTGAACCTCATGTGTTCCCATGGAAAGTTCTAATTTTATTCCATTGGGATTTTCTGTTAAAAAATTCCCATCCAACTCAGAGGCCATATAGAAAATACCTACTGCAGGAGAATGATTAATACTTCTAATCAACCTTTGGAAGTATCTAGGGGGACAGGCAGATATACTGGAGGGTAGAGATAGGATCCATAGTGACCTAGGTAAATAGGAGGATTGGGCCAAAAGCAATCTCATACGGTTCAGAAAGGACAAGTACAGAGTTCTGCACTTGGGACAGAAGAATCAAAGCATTGTTACAGGCTGGGGACCACTGGCTAAGTAGCAGTACAGCAGAAAAGGACCTGGGGTTTACAGTGGATGGGAGGCTAGATATGAGACAAGAGTGTGCCCTTGTAGCCAACAAGGCTAATGGCATATTAGAGTGCATTAGGAGGAGTATTTCCAGCAGATCTAGAGAAGTTATTCAGCTCTATTCAGCAGTAGTGAAACCACATCTGGATTATTTCATCCACTTCTGGGCCCCTCAGTATAAAAAGAACATGGATAAATTGGAGCTTGTTTAGCAGAGGGCAACCAAAATGATTAGGGGGCCGGAGTACATAAGCTATGACGAGAGGCTGAGGGATCTGGGCTTATTTAGTTTGCAGAAGAGAAGAGTGAGGGGTTATTTGATAGTAAGCTTCTACTTCCTGAAGGGTGGTCTTTAAAGAGGGTGGAGAGAAGCTGTTCCCTGTAGTGACAGACAGCAGAACAAGGAGCGATGTTCTCAGGTTACAGAAGGGGAGGTATAGGTTGGATATTAAGAAAAACTATTTCACCAGGAGAGTGGTGAAGCATTGGAATGCATTACCTAGAGAGGTGGTGGAGTCTACATCCCCAGAAGGTTTTAAGTCTCAGCTTGACAAAGTCCTGGCTGGGATGATTGTTAGAATTGATCCTGCTTTAGATAGGAGACTGGACTCAATGACCTCTTGAGGCCCCTTCTAGCACTATGATTCTGTGGATCACTTATGTCTCTTCCTTTTGTGTGACTAGAACATTCTCTTGGGGAAAAATATCAGTACCAGTCAGGTAGACACAAGCAAATTCAATATTTGCTCTGAAAATATTTTAACCATGACCTTGGATTTCAAGTGAATGTATCATTGTGCAAAGATTGTGTGTTGTTTGATGGAGCTAAATTTTATCTAGAGTAGAAAGGAAGAGCTTTGCAGGCCTGAGGGGAAGTTAGTTGACAACTAAATTAAATAAATAGAATACAGATCTTTGAATGTACCACTTTCCTTTCTGTTATCAGTCTTGGCACTCAAGATCTTTTCCCATAAAATCCTTGCTATGGTGACGGTTCAAAGGAATTGCATAGCTAGGAGGAGAATGGCGCAGGTGTCTGACATGAAATTTTATCTACTGAGGAAATGAATCCATAGCAGTTTGATCTGAAGTTGGTGTAGAAATAGTAGTATTGGGATCTGCCAAACAGACTTGGGATTTTTGAGCCTGCCGGGGAAAGCAGAATGAAACGGAGGACAAGGAGGTCTCAAAATGAGCTCAGAAAAAGCTTTGTGTAGAGCTTTAACTTGTCTAGCCAAAAAACTCTCACTTAGTTGTAAATGAATATGAGTAAACTTGCCAGTAGCTGTTTTCAGATCTGTCTGTCTAACACCCAAGTATTCCCCCTCTGTCTGGAATCACTATACCATGTACTTCAACAATGAGCTTGAAGCTTGCCCTTCTCACTGCAAACAAAGAACGATCAAAGGTTATAAGAAATTCCAATGAGGAACAAGTGTTCTAATGTAATGAAACACTTGCTGTGAGCTCCTGGCATTGACTTTATTTTTTGTTTGTAATGAGTGACATTGAGACAAGAGGTACTGGCAAGAGCATGCGGCAGCCATTCAAGACATCTATTGCTGGTGCTGGTTCATTCATTCTTACTCCTGTACCTTCTACTGAGACTTCTCTATTGGTACCACCCAGGCACAACTGAATGACACAGAATCTTTTAAGGACAAGACTAAGCTACTGCCACAAAATGTAAAAGTAACACAATCAATTGTAGAAATCACTGAAGTGGATATTCCCTCCTACCCCAGCCTTCTGTTATATCTTGTATTGGAAGGATTAGATTTTTTGTCAGTAAATATTGAGATCACCACACACACATAAATTTGTGAAAAAATACTTGCCTCAATAATACAAATTTACACACAGATAAATTAAGAAAAATCCTGCTTAAAGTCTTAGAGTCAAAATCCAGTGAGGTAAACATTTGAGTTAGGCTTGTTTCCATGGGACCAGTGAATGAATAGTAAAACCAGGTATGATTTGTTCATATAAGGATGTCTACTTTGTGTATTTTGGCTTTTGATGTGATCAATGTGTATTTTAATGGTTTTTAAAGTTTTAACTCTTTGAGATTACATCTAGTCTCATTTGCTAATTTTCAGCCACCACCATTACTTCCTGCAACTGCAAAAACTTCAAAGCAAGACTCTTTAAAAATCTTAAACTTCAATATTGTCCTCATTAAGAGGAAATGATATCTGCTCGCCTAGGTTTAGTCAAAGATGTCAGGGGAACTCTCTGATCACTGTCTTGTTACAAGTGCATCATCAAAGAAGGATGTGAATCTGTTACATAAGCTTTTTAATCCTGATAGTTATTTTCAATGAAAGGGAGACTTACTGATATTTTCGGTCAATTTTGCTGAATTGTTTTGGACAGAGAAAAAAAACTTATTTTTTCTTTCAATTTTTGACATTTTCTAAACAAATTATTTAGATTATTTTGATTCAAAACAACTCTTCTGAAATTTCCTTTAAATCATGTGCTCTAAATGAAGTGGTTCAGGTGAAATGAAAATGTCATTTGATCCCCAATGATTTTTCAAAAGCTTTTCAATTAACTACAAATACAGAAGAAAATAATTTTTGCTTCAACTCAAAACATTTTTTTCGGTTTTTTTGGAATTGCCAGTGAATAGAAAAATACCTTCTTATTCTACATAGTCCTCATTAGCTTTCCAGGTGAACTGAAGAAAGGAATGTTTTCAGCTCTGTAAGCTACTTGTCCAGTCCCTTGTGACACCTAAGATGATGGCTGCAACATGTGGTTTAGAAGACTGTCAGAAATTTTAAAACCTGCAAAGACGGAATCAGTCTAATAGGAAAAAAATGGCTTACAGTTGGAAAGGGAAGAAACAAACCCAAAGTAAGTATCCAGAATTGTATCCAGAATTGAAAACAATAGTTACAGGATTAATTTGTCTTTTGTGTGTCTCCACTGAGGAGCAGGTGTGTGTGTGTGATGCTTTCACTTTATGTAAGAAGACTTATAGCAACCTGTTGTTACTTCAACTGATGCTTATACTATTTAAGGAAGCCAAAGAGAAGAGAAATGTGTGCTCTGTGGAGTCACTTGTACAAAAGATGAGTGAACAATTCATGAAAAATGTACAGTTTTTAATCCTTCCTGCAAATTTTCTCAAACAGAATGGCTCATCAAAATTGTGCCTGAAGTAATTCTAATAAACAATTCTTGATCTGCATTTGGATTGTTTGCACATATTTAGTATGAAAGATATAAGATGTATTTGTTGATTTCACACACCTAGAACATGTGATAAGTTTCAGATCCCTGATTGCAAGGATATACTTCTGAGTCAAGCTTCTCTAGTGAATATTTCTGAACACAAACTCAACATTTGCTCTTTCCTTAATGTGACAGGTTACCACAAATATTCCTGACTCCTTTGCTAGGAAATAGATGGAAAATGGGCAATCAAAGACAATCAATTTACAATTTTCTAAAGTTGCTATGCAAAAACATTTGCACAAATTTTGTACTTTTTAGATGCACACATAATGGGTGTTCTGCCACCCATATACTGTAATGAAAGATATATCTGTGTAACTAAAAATAGTGGAAGGCAGGCAGGAGAATGACACAAAAAAAGCAAAAGCTAATCAAAACAAAACAAACAAACAAACAAACAAAACCCCAGATTCATGCCAGACCAGGTTAGGCCTTTCATAAAGTAGTATCAAAGCTTTAGTAAATTACAGATTAAACTTCTCTAGTCCAGCATGGCACCATCCATGGTCCAGTATGATATTAGTTAACCAGGTGTTCATTTATCATACATGTGGCCAAGTTTCCTGTAGTCCCATTAAGTTTGTTTACAGTCACCAGTCCTGGCTCTCAGCATTCCTTACTGTTATTTAGCTCTAATTTACCCATAAATTCCTTCTAAGAGCCCAGTTAGCAGTAGAAGTGATGTTAATGCTCCCAGGCAATGTTGGGCTCCCATAGTTTGGCAAATTCTCTGGTTCAATACTGGCCAGGTCTCTAGAGTGTTGAACTAGAGAGGTTCATCTTGTAGCTGAATAAAAACAAAGTCTACAATTGCTGGAGGAAGACGATGTTGTCAACCTTCTCTAGGCTAGGAAATATCCATATAATATAGACATATGTGTATCATAACTTAAGTTCACGTGTATAGACAGCTTCCTGGACATCAATGGATTTGCATCAATTTACATCTATTGAGTATCTGGCTTTTAGAGGACTGAACCATCCATCTGCCAACCGGACCTGGAATCTCATGAGGTGTTCTGTTTACTAGGAGCTCGAATTCAGGGTGTGACTGAGAGCCTTACAAAACTGCTCAAGCCTTCAGTATACTACCCCTTCCTACTTCTGCATGTGGGAACTAATGATATGGCCAAGAATGACCTTGAGCAGGTTACTGAGGACTATGTGGTGCTGGGAAGAAGGGTCAAAGAATTTGGAGCACAAGTGGTGTTCTCGTCCATCCTTCCTTTTGAAGGGAAAGGGCTAGGTCGGGATCATCGAATTGAAGAAGTAAATGCATGGTTACGCAGGCGGTGTTGGAGAGAGGGCTTTGGATTCTTCGATCACAGGACACTGTTCCGGGCACAAGGATTATTGGGAAGAGACAGGGTCCACCTAACCAAGAGAGGAAGGAGCATTTTCACAAGTAAGCTTGCAAACTTAGTGAGCAGGGCTTTAAACTAGGGTCACTGGGGGACGGTGACCAAAACCCTGAGGGGAGAAAGGAACTTGGAGGCCAGGAAGAAATGCAAAGAGGAATGTACAACAGAAGTGGAGCTCTGCTTCAAGTAGAGAGGGCAGGAAGATCAACCGGTTATCTAAGGTGTTTGTACACCAATGCCAGAAGCCTGAGTAACAAGCAGGAGGAATTAAAAGCCCTGGCCCAGTCCAAGAACTATGACTTGATTGGGATAAGAGACTTGGTTGGATGATTCGCATGACTGGAGCACTGCCATGAAAGGGTATAAACTGTTCAGGAAGAACAGGCAAGGGAGAAAAGGAGGAGGAGGTGCACTGTATGCAACAGAGCACTATGATTGCTTGGAACTCCAGTACAAGGAGAGAGAAAAGCCTGTTGAGAATCTATGGGTCAAGCTTAGTGGTGTAGGCAGCACTGGAGATGTGGTGGTTGGTGTCTGCTACAGGCTGCCAAATCAGGATGATGAGGTAGATGAGGCTTTTTTTGGACAACTGAGAGAAGTTTCCAGACCGTGCTCTTGTGATCATGGGTGGCTTTACTTACCCTGACATCTGTTGGGATAGCAATAAGGCAGTACGCAAGCAGTCCAGGAAGTTTCTGGAGAATGTTGGGGATCGCTTCTTGGTGCAAGTCCTGAAGGACCCAACCAGAGGTCGTACATGGCTCAACCTGCTGCTTACAAACAGGGAGGAACTAATAGGGAAGGTAGAGGTGGGTGACAACCTGGGAAGCAGTGATCACGAGATAGTATAGTTCAGGATCCTGACCAAAGGAAGGAAAGAGAGCAGTAAACTGAACACCGTGGACTTCAGAAAAGCAGACTTTGACTCCTTCAGGAAGCTGAAGGGCAGAATCCCCTGGGATGCTACAATGAAGGGAAAAGGAGACCAGGAAAACTGGTAGTATTTTAAGGAAGCCCTATCGAAGGCACAGAAAGAAACCATCCTGATGCGCAGTAAGAGAAGTAAATATGGGAGGAGACCAGACTGGCTTATTGGGGAAATCCTTCGAAAACTTAGGCACAAAAAGGGAGCTTACAAAAAGTGGAAACTTGGACAGATGTCTAGGAAGGGATGTAAATGTATAGCTCAAGAATGTAGGGCAGTTATCAGGAAGGCAAAAGAGCAACTGGAATTGCGACTCGCGAGGAACATGAAGGTGCTTTTTTTTAACAAGAAAAGTTTCTACATGTGTGTTAGCAAGAAGAAGGTGATCAGAGGGGGCTTGGGGCCCCTTCTGGATGAGGGAGGTAACCCAGTGACAGATCATGTAGGGAAAGCTGAAGTACTTAATGCTTTCTTTGCCTCTGTCTTCACGGACAAGGACAGCTCCTGGACTAATGCGATAAGTGATGCACTGTGGGATGAAGGTGGACAACCTTTGGTGGGGAAAGAACAGGTTAGGAGCTATCCAAAAAAGCTAAATGTATATAAATCCAGGGGCCTGGACCTAATTCATCTGAGGATTCTGAGGGAGTTGGCATATGTCGTTGAAGAGCCCTTGGCCATTATCTTTGAAAAGTCATAGAGAGCGGGAGAGATCCCGGATGATTGGAAAAAGGCAAATGTAGTGCCCATCTTTAAAAAAGGGAAGAAGGATGATCCAGGGAACTATAGGCCGGTCAGTCTTACATCAGTCACTGGAAAAATCATGGAGGTGCTCCACAAGGAAGTCATTTTGAGGCACTTCGAGGAGGGGAAAGTGATCAGGAATAGTCAGCATGGATTCATGAAGGGCAAGTCATGCCTGACCAATCTGATTAGTTTCTACAATGAGACAACTGGCTCTGTGGATAGGGGAAAATCAATGGATGTGATTTATCTTGACTTTAGCAAAGCTTTTGATACAGTCTCCCACAATATTCTTGTCAGCAGGTTAAAGGAATGTGGATTGAATAAATGAACAGTAAGATGGATAGAAAGCTGGCTAGAAGGTCGGGCCCAGCAGGTAGTGATCAACGGCTCAAAGTCGGGATGGCGATCAGTTTCTAGTGGAGTGCCCCAAGGTTCGGGTCTGGGTCCTGTTCTGTTCAACATATTTATCAATGACCTGGATGAGGAGTTGGACTGCACCCTCAGCAAGTTTGCGGATGACACTAAGCTAGGGGGAGAGGTAGAGACACTGGAGGGTAAGGATAGGGTCCAGACTGACTTAGACAAATTGGAAGACTGGGACGCAAGAAATCTGATGAGGTTCAGTAAGGACAATTGCAGAGTCCTGCACTTGGGCCAGAAGAATCCCAAGCATTGTTACAGGCTGGGGTCCGACTGGCTTGGTAGTAGTTCTGCAGAAAAGGACTTGAGAGTTTTAGTGGATGAGAAGCTGGACATGAATCAACAGTGTGCCATTGTAGCCAAGGAGGCTAATGGAATATTAGGTTGCATCAAGAGGAGCGTTGCCAGTAGATCCAGAGAAGTGATTATTGCTGTTTATTTAGCTTTGGTGAGGCCGCATCTGGAGGACTGTGTCCAGTTGTGGGCCCTCAATTATAGGAAGGATGTGGACACACTGCAGAGGGTCCAGCAGAGAGTGACCAAAATAATTAGGGGGCTGGAGCATATGACCTATGAAGAAAGGTTGAGGGAATTGGTTTTGTTTAGTCTGCAGAAGAGAAAACTGAGGGGGGTACTTGATAACAGCCTTCAACTTACTGAAGGGAGGTTGCAAAGAGGCTGGAGAGAGGCGGTTCATAGTGGTCACAGATGGCAGAACATGGCACAATGGTCTCAAGTTGTGGTTGGGAAGGTCCAGGTTGAACATTAGGAAAAACTTTTTCACTAGGAGGGTGGTGAAGCATTGGAATGGTCTACCCAGGGAAGTAGTGGAGTCTCCATCCCTGGAGGTGTTTAAGTCTCACCTCAACAAAGACCTGGCTGGGCTGATCTGATGGGTTTGGTCCTGCCTAGGGCAGGGGTCTGGACTTGATGGCTTTTTAGGTCTCTTCCAGTTCTATTGTTCTGTTATTCTATGACGAGTAGAGGGGTTGTCTTCTCGTTCCCTTCCATTTTAGAAGGGGACCTTGACAATAGCTGTAACTCCTGTTCTTTATATTAATAACAGCATAATGAGCAGGAGAGCTGCAAGAGTGAATTATACTGCAGTAGCTGCCAGTAGCAGCTGAGGTCTGGATATGCCAAATGTGTTTCACGCAGCCAAATCATTGACCATTCTTCATTGGAATCTGAATATACAATACTAGTTTACTCTTAGATACTGCGCTGCTATGTATACACATCTTTTAATGAGTTCATCTTGTCTTTCTTGAAATATCTCTTATGTCCAGATTACACTTCTCATTTTTCGTGATTCATTCCTGATTCATAACACTGCCATTTATGCAGATGTTAATATTGCCTTCTGCCAAATTGCTACCTAAATTGCTTCCTTTTTTCTTAAATGGGGATGAGGGACAGCTACTGCACTGCTAGTAAATTGTCCTTACCTTGGATCTGAATTGAATAGTTCCCCTTTGTCTGATTAGAAACTGAAATAATGCAAGATATTTTGGAGGTTAACTTAATCATCATTTTCTAAAGTTCTCCTGCTGACTGCTAGTTTTCTAATTTTTCTTGTCCGTTCAGGTGACTTCTCAAGAACTGAGTCACTACAGTCAAAATTATGAAATATGTCTGCCGAGACCCAGGAAGTGTATATTTTTCCATGGAGCTTAGGTTGCATCTCCAAAGCTTCCACTGTAGCTCACATGGCAAATAATTTTAAAGTCATGTATATTCGTCATTGGGTCTGGTAATAAGTGAGCACAGGAGAGGTATAAGTAATACATGTTTGGCTGCCTCCATTGTTCCCTCTTTGGTCTCACAAATGCCACAGGCTTATTGAATGATTGTCTGTTGATCCATCATTGAATAATTTGAAAATATAAATGGTTGTGTAATGGTGGAATCGTACTTCAGATATCTTTGCACCTCACTTAGCTCCAGTTTTGTGAACAGAAATACAGGCTGTTGCTTTCTTGGGCTGAGTGGCTATATAAAGTTAAACCTTGGCTTCAATAATTGCCTAGGGACCTTGTGGAATCTCCATCTCTGGAGATATTTAAGAACAGGTTAGATAAGCGAACAGGGGGCAGCAGCTAACAGGGAAAGGAGTTTGCCTCTGGGCAAAGTGTCCTAGAGGAGCTTGGCTTGATCAGCTGCCTGGGTGCCTGAGCTTGTGCTGTTCAGAGAAGAGCAGTTTGCAAGGTGTGAATTGGGGGAGTTCCCTGCCAGGTATGATGTTCTACCTGGGCCCTTCAAGGCAGCACTAACAGGAAAAGGAGTCTCTGAAGAGAAGAGCATGAAGAGCAATGGGGGAAGGTGGACCTGGGGGCACTGAGAGCAGCTGGGGGGAGAGGGGCCAGTGCAGTGAGGAGGGTGGACATGGGAGCAGATGGGGGTAGTGGGTTGGGGAGGGTCCTATGGTGATGGTAGCTGGGGGGAGGGGCGGTGAAAGGTGGGGAGGAGTGTCCTGGGGATATGAGGTCATTGCTCTGCAGGGAGCTATGGTGACTCGTAGTGGGATCCTTAACCACATTCTCCACACCCCACTGCCTTGTGGGTTATCCTGGGAAGGAGCAAGGCTAAGGGAGTAAACCCTGACAGAAAATCCAGAGTGGAGTCCGAAGGCGGTTCGGTGTCAACTTCTGGCACTGTTCCAGCAACTCCTGCAGCTGAGCTGGTACTAGATGTGGAGGTTATCCTCTCCTTTGGACTATATCAGTAAGGCCAAGAGGGGGACACCGGTGTCTGGGCAGCCCAGAGTCTCCATAATAAGTGCCCAGGCTCGCGCCCAGAGAGGTACTCCGGCATCGCTGAACAGTGTTGCATCAACACAGGAGGCAACAGATACCGGTTATAAGCTCTTGCTCGATTGGCATACAGAACGAGCGCCAGAGGTTGCCTTCGACGGTGGGAGAGATCCTCGCATCTCACTGGACAGTCACCAGCCGCCTCAAGCTGGGCAGCCCCCAGCCAATAGGGTACTGTCCCGCCACAGTTCACCTGCCTCGCTGGGTGCGTGAGGCTTAAGGTTCCTGAACCTGACAAGTGACTGAAATTTGGGCACCAGGCAAAACAATAAGAAAATCAACAAGAAATGAGAAACATCAACAATTTAAGCTTGCTTGCTGGAATGTGCAGACCATGCTGACCGGCTTGACTGAAGATCTTCAGGCCATCAGTGACACCCGAAAGACCGCTGTCATCAACGAGGAACTGAAGAGGCTCGGAGTTGATATCGCTGCACTGCAAGAGACGCGACTCGCAGATTCGGGATCTCTAAAGGAAAAGGACTACACCTTTTTCTGGCAGGGTAAAGCCCAAGAAGAACCCAGAGAGCATGGTGTTGGCTTTGCTGTCAGAAACACCCTTCTACAAATGGTTGATTTAGTCATGGGCGGATCAGAAAGACTTCTTCGGATCACGCTTCAAACTTGCGCCGGTCCCGTACACCTGATCAGCGCTTATGCTCCAACCCTGTACGCCACACCAGAAGTAAAAGACAAATTCTATGACGTGCTTAGTGCTGCTGTAGTGCAAATACCTGCTCATGAACAACTGTACATCTTGGGTGACTTCAATGCAAGAGTTGGAGCTGATTGGGCCTCATGGCCGTCCTGCTTAGGACACTTCGGTGTGGAAAAAATGAATGACAATGGACAGCGTCTCCTTGAACTGTGCATGTACCACAATCTCTGCATCACGAACACATTCTTCCGAACGAAGCCACAGCACACAGTGTCGTGGAGACACCCACACTCGAAGCACTGGCATCAACTAGATGTGGTCATCACTAGGCATAATAACCTCAAAAACGTCCTTCTGACACGCAGCTATCACAGTGCTGACTGTGATACAGATCACTCACTAGTTTGCTCCAAGCTCAAGCTGAGACCCAAGAAGCTGTACCGCTCTAAACCTGCTGGAAGGCCCCGCATTGACGCCAGAAAGACGGCAAACTCAGAGAAAGCTGAAAAGGTCAGAGACACCCTCCAGGAAAATCTGCGCAGAGGCGCTGGGGGCGCCGATGCGACATCCAAATTACAGCATCTGAGGGATACAGTTCACAACACGGCCTTGTCGGTGTTTGGAAGAAAAGCTAGAAACACGAAGGACTGGTTCGAAGCTAACTCCGATGAGATGATTCCAGTCATTGAAAAGAAGCGCGCTGCACTCCTGGAGTACAAACGCTCACCGAGCCAGAGTACACAGCAAGCACTTAGAGAGGCCAGAAGAACAGTACAGCAGACAGCCAGGTGCTGTGCCAACAACCACTAGGTCCATCTGTGCAGCAGCATCCAGACCTGCGCCGACTTTGGTAATCTCAGAGGAATGTACGAGACTATGAGGAAGGCATTAGGACCCACCCAGAACAAGATGGCACCTCTCAAATCCAAATCTGGTGAAGTCATTGCTGACAAAGCCAAACAGATGGAGCGCTGGGTTGAGCACTACTCCGAGCTGTACTCACGCGAGAAAGTTGTAGTTGACGCATCCCTCGATGCCATCGAGCTCCTACCAGTAATGGACGAACTGGATCAAGAACCGACCGTGGATGAACTGAAGACAGCCATCGACAGCATTGCAGCAGGAAAGGCCCCTGGTCAGGATGGTATACCACCAGAGGTAATCAAATGTGCCGTGGACACACTCCTGGAACCCCTACATGAACTACTGTGCCTGTGCTGGAAAGAGGGTGAGGTTCCACAGGATATGCGCGACGTGAACATTTGAACGTTGTATAAGAACAAAGGAGACAGAAGCGACTGCAACAACTACCGTGGAATCTCCCTCCTAAGCGTCACTGGTAAACTGTTCGCTCGCATCATCCTTGGCAGACTCCAGAAGATTGTTGAGAGGGTGTACCCCGAATCGCAGTATGGATTCCGCGCAGAGAGGTCTATCGTTGACATGGTCTTCTCTCTAAGGCAGCTGCAGGAGAAGTGCAGGGAGCAGAGAAAGCCACTCTACATAGCCTTCATCGACCTGACCAAGGCCTTTGACTTGGTCATCAGGGATGGTCTGTTCAAACTGCACCACAAGATAGGCTGTCCTCCATGGTTACTCAAGATGATCCAGTCATTCCACGAAGACATGAGAGGAACCATCCAATATGACGGCGCATTATCAGATGCTTTCAGAATCAGGAGCGGCGTCAAACAAGGATGCGTGCTTGCTCTGACATTGTTTGGGATCTTCTTCGCACTCCTCCTGAAGCATGCCTTTGGATCTTCAACAGAGGGCATCTTGCTGCACACAAGATCTGATGGGAAACTGTTTAACCTTGCAAGGCTGAAAGCTAAGTCTAAGGTGTGAGAAGTCCTCATCAGAGACATGCTGTTTGCAGACGATGCTGCTGTAGTGTCTCACACAGAAGACCAGCTGCAAAAACTGTTGGATCCGTTCTCCAAAGCATGCAAGGACTTTGGGCTTACCATCAGCCTAAAGAAGACAAACATACTCGGTCAGGATGTTGTTGAATCCCCATCAATCAACATTGACAACTATACGTTAGAGGTCGTCCACGAGTTCGTTTACCTTGGGTCCACCATCACTGACACCCTGTCATTGGACACTGAGCTAAATAGGAGGATCGGAAAAGCGGCCACAACTCTGTACAGACTCAGCAAAAGAGTGTGGAATAACAACAAGCTGTACACTCACACCAAAATGCAAGTCTACAGAGCCTGCATCCTCAGCACCCTCCTTTATGGCAGCGAGACTTGGACCCTGTATGCCCGCCAGGAAAAGAGGCTGAACGTCTTCCACTTGCGCTGCCTCAGGCGCATCCTTGGAATATCATGGAAGGACAGAGTGACCAACACCACCATCCTCGAGCAAGCTGGAATCCCAACCATGCACACCCTCCTCAAGCAGCGGTGGCTCCACTGGCTTGGCCACGTCCACAGGATGAATGATGGAAGGATTCCAAAAGACATCATGTATGGTGAGCTAGCCTCTGGCAAAAGACCTCCCGGACGCCCCCAACTGTGTTACAAAGATGTCTGCAAGAGAGACCCCAGAGAGGTAGACATCGAGCTGGACAACTGGGAAGAACTAGCAGACGACTGCAGCAGATGGAGGCAGGGATTACACAAGGGCCTTCAGAAGGGCGAGATGAAGATCAGACAGCTAGCAGAGGAGAAGCGAGCACACAGAAAGCACAATAAGGACTTGCCAGACACCCACTACATCTGCAAGAAATGCAGCAAGGACTGTCACTCTCGTGTGGGTCTTCATAGTCACAATAGATGCTGTAAATGAAGTCCTCAATTGAAACTTTAAAGGGCGCGATCCGTAGTCTATGCAGACTGAAGGATGCCTACTACTAAGTGTCTATCAGGGATGGTCTAGACAGTATTTGGTCCTTCTGGACTCGATGACATCTCAAGGTCCGTTCCAGTTCTCGCATTCTATGATTCTATGATTCAAGAGAATATGCATATATGGTGTCAAACACCATAACCATTAATAATGAGGCAGCTGTTGCCATGTTTTCTTTCTTTCTTTCTTTCTTTCTTTCTTTCTTTCTTTCTTCCCCCCCATGTAAAACTTAAATGTTCCCCAGCTGTGTGGCTAGCTTTCTCCAATGTATATCTTGGGAATAATCAGATGTGCTAAAAAAGGTGGTGTCTTCATGTGCAAATACCCTTTGGCCATATTAAAATGCTCAAGAGCTTTGATTTTTAACAGCATTCTCTTGTACAGAATCTGTGCTGAGTATTCAGAGGCATGGCAATCTGCCAGAATGGAATACAGGCCAGCTGCAGACCTGGTGTAAGCTGTCATAGCGCCATTGGTAAAGTGATGACGCTTTACACCAGCTGAAGATCTGGCCTATTATTAAGTGGTAATGACAGTGCTTACACATTATGTGTGACTGATTTCTCAGATTTGTGCTAAGGGGGCTGGGGGAGGGTCATGCACTTCTTTTAACTTTCCAATGTGATCCCTAAAATGTTTCGTATTGTAAAGAACATTTAAGATAAGAGGGCTTTGATTCAATTATGCATAACTTCTTGCAGATAATTTAATTTCTAAAGCAAGAAGAAGAAGAAGAAGAAGAATGCTTTGAGGTGAACTAGTCCACAATAAAATGTCAGCAGAGCAAGAATGATATTAGTTCAATGTGACAGAGACTATCAGCCTTCTCTAGCCATGGCATGAGTCACCAGCACCCTGACACTCCTAAGTTCAATAAAACAGTTAGCCTGGGCTAACTAGACTTAGTCCTCCAGGTTACATCGACACAGCATTTTTGAGAGACTCTCCCAACCTAAGCTGACAGACTTGGGCTAGTGTGACTCAAGCTAGCAGCCTAAGGATGTCTCTGTAAGTACAGTACCACGTTGAATTTGGAATAGATCTCAGACTCTGAAATCTAGATATGGGGTTGGGTTTCAGAGACCAAGCTGCAGCCTAACCTGCAACATCAGAAGCCCTGTCAGAAAAAATAGCATGACCCTCTGTAATGCAAATTTGTCGATTCTGGCTGGGAGGTTCTCTCCCACTCATTCCCAACTGCCGCGTAGACACAAGCCTAGGAAGGCCAGAAAGAGGTACTGATCAATCAGGAGCCAATGGGGTCAGTGGGCAAGCAGTACAGAGTGAGATTGGGGCACAGGACAAGGTTCTCCATGCTGGCCCAAAGGTTAGGTCAGTGACTTTCACTCAAGTCCTGCGACTAAACACTTGCCTTTGAAGGTGTATTTATTTACATAAAGGCACAGATAGACAAATTCTGAAATTCTTGTTTTGGTTTAACTGTTAGAGACTGAGGCCAAGCTGCAGGCAGAGGATATAACTTGAGGACATAAGGCAAGGAGTGTCTTCAGTGCCACACTTGCCCTTACAGGGGTCACTGTGCAGCAACCCCCCACATGACTATCACTATCATGCAGACAATGTTCAATTAAAACAGAAGAGTCCATGCTGCAGAGTCCTGTGCAAATGAGACTGGGCCCAGCATGGAATCCTCCTCCACACCATAAATAGCTAGAGGAATGGTTACTAACATGAAAAAAAGTTCACTTGCCAAAATTAAAATGTGTAGCTTTGTGCCTGTCATTAATTGAGTTTATTATTAATACCTATTCAAGTAACGTCTAGATGCTCCTCTTAGATCAAGAACTCTAGGTTTCATGGTAGTATAAATGCACATGCAGAACGTATAACAAGCTCTCCCATGAAGAATATACACACTAAAGAAGCAATCGGGCGGCAGGAAGGGAAGGAACCGTTATCTCTTATTACATGCCAGATGACTGAAACTGCATCCAAAAATAATTTCAGGAGCTAAAAAGTGAGGCCCGCTTAAAGTAGAACATCTTTTTTTTTCATATGGTATTTGAAAAGCAACAGGCTGATATTATAATTGAATCTTGAGTTTAGAAAGCCATTCTAATGGTTTTGGGGTAACTGGGTGGGTTGCCCTTGTGCCACTACTGTTAGAGTGAATAGGACACTTGTCTGTGATGTGTTGCATGATTTGTACTTAACCATAGTCACAATTTGATGATTATTTGACTTTTTCCATTTGTGCAGTTGATATCCATACTTTCTGTGTATTGGCTGAATTCAACTGAATGCAGTCCACTGCCCAAGGGGAAGGCAGAATTTTGGAAGCACTTTTGTTGTATCTTTGATGAAGTCTTTGTTTAGGACCTCACAAGCGTCCCACAATTTGAGTTAATGAGCACTGGTATCTTTTCTATTTGTCAGCAGTGTTGACATAGGGATCCAGGAAGGCTTCCTGGATTTGAGTTGGGAGGGTAATAGTGAACTGAGGTCTTGGTGTCTCTGCAGGGTGTGTCCATGAAGTCTGCAGACCACAGCAACATCTCTCCTGATATTGACTGGCATACTAGTACCGAAACTGGGAGCCACAGTATTGGCATTGACTTGAGAGAGTGTGGCATTTATTTTAGTGTCAACAGATTGATTTGGGAGTCTGCAATACTCAGCTGTTAGAAAACCAGAGCTTGTACAGACATTCAATGAATGCATGAATTATCTTCCAAAGATGTGTCTGTCAGCTTCTGTTAACCCTTGTCTTTATCTTCTTTTTGGAGTTGTCAAGGTATTGGTGATATCTCAGCATTTGATCAAAGGTAACCCTAAGGTACCACGGATTGTGGCCACAAAAGTCAACTTTCACTTGTACTTTGAAACCTCATGGCTGCTCAAATGGAGGGCAGAGACAAATGTTTTTGAAGCACTGGGTTTCATTCAACAATAAAGCTTTAAAATGTAGGTGCTGTTGTTCATGACCCTTTTTGTAGCCTTCAAAGATTAGAAATATCATCTCCATAGAGGAGTATATGGGATGATGTAACTGGAATGTCACTGGAATAAAGACTGAAACAGTGCAGGCCCTGATATGGTTCCCCTGGGGGATGTGGTGGCTATTGTTCAGTCTCCAATACACCAATAAATCTGTTAGTCTATAATGTGCCACAGGATTTCTCGTTGTTTTTGAGTGGAGATGGTGTCTGCACTTACTTGAGGTGGTTTGTAGTCTTCTGGAGCTTCCTTGCCTAGAGATGGAGGTGTTTCCGTGCTTTTCAGCTTGATTTCATAAACTCAAGAGCCATCACAGTTTTACATCATCTCTTATTTTATTTTATTTTATATTTTATGAGTTCCCAGACTCAAGCAATGACACTGCTGTTTTGGGGGTTTGATACTGCTGGCATAATGCCTTATTGTCTTTGGGCCAGCAAAATACAAAGCTTTGGCTACGTCTACACTAGCCCCAAACTTCAAAACAGCCATTCAAATGGCTGTTTTGAAGCTTGGCGCTAGTGTAGACATGGCCTTTAAGTGTCTTGAAGTGCTCAGTTTTTAGCAGCTAGTATTGCCGGAAGTGAGCCACACATGGTGGAATCCAGCACATCAAACCTTCTGTGATCACTGCAGAGCAGGACAGGTCAGCCGACTGTAAATTACTGTGTGGTTTTAGGTGAGATTGAATGAATGGAACTTGTAGGTCAGTGCCAATCCCTAACAGGCTTTTGGGAAGAAAAGTTAGGGGTGTAGCACTTCCTCTGTTGGGCCCAACTGAATATGTCACAACTTTTGGCATAACAGAGGACGTGCTGGCCTTCCATGAAAAATGAGGATGTCAGCTGTTCTCCAGCACAAGCATTGTTATAGCTATGGTAGCTATTGAAATTGCCAGCATGAATGGTAGGAAGTCTTGATGCTAGTAACAGTGAACATGGGAATTCTATTGATAGTGGTTTGTATGCATTTATGACTGTCCGATTGTTGATCTTCAAGGTGATTGATTAGGGAAATTTGAGAGCCATGTTCTGGATGAAATCCTTAAGATCTTGTTTTATGTACGTGGAGAATTCATATTTAGGGTGAAGTCCTGCAGATCTGAGAAGACAGCCATTGATTTTTTATCAACAGCCTTCAGTCTCCAGATGTTTTTCTTGTGTAAGGAACATGTTAGCAGGAGCTCAAAGCTGATGAAGGAATTTGATAAATGTGTCTTTTAGAGCTCATTTACATGAAAAAGCAAAGGTGTCCATATGTAATACTTTGCAAAAAAAGCCTGATGGGTAGCAGATGAAGGAATGGGGTTTCATCTACAGTGAACAAACTGTTGTTGTAAAGTCACAATTTATGCTATTACCCAGGCTGTGTCTACACTACAAGATAAAATCAATTTTGTTAAAATTGATTTCTTAATACTGGGTTTTATCCATTCAGTTTTGAGCATCTTCACCTTCCCACATGCTCCCCATAAAATTGACTTACTGCTGTCACATACAAGTAGCTTAAATTGAGTACTGCAGCAGTGTATTGTGGGATTTGTGGGAAACTATCCCACAGTTTCTTGAGCCCCATTGTATTCCTGCCCCACAAGTAGATGCGGATATATGACAAGTTTCCACATTTCATTACCCTCTGTCCCCAGCCATCTTAAGTATGTTTAAGTAAACATGGGTGCTACACTGAAACAGCATGCCTAGGCTTTATTTTGGGCTTGGATATTGATTTACACGTCCTGGGAAAGATGACTAGGGCGATACATTGAAACTTATTTAGAAGAAAAGCATGTGTAGAAAGGGCAGTCCTCATGGTGCCAGATTTTTCAAATCCTGACCTACCCTTTTCTGGTGGAAAATGCTCGTATTGGGTTTTTTTTTTTTTGTTTTGTTTTGTTTTGTTTTTTGAAGTAAAAATTGAGGGATTTTAAAAAAGGGATTTCAACTTGAAGAAAATGAGATGTTGGCACTCCAACTACTGGCCCACAATGGTCCTGTCAATTTCACTTTCTGGCTGCAGAGAGAAAAATGAAACTGACAACAGCCTTCAGGCAAACTCCAGAAGGTCACAGCTATGCAAGCGGAAGAGGTGGGAGGCAGAGATGTGGTCTTCTTGTAAGCACTAAAGGAAATTGATGGTGACCTTCTAGGTGAGCAGTCAGCAAAAGGAAAGATTCTGTTTCCCAGAATGGAATCTTACGGAATTTCTGTCCCACCATAAATGTCAATGTCTGCGATTACTGTCCCTAACGATGATCCTTCTCCCCTTACCCCCAAAAAACCCTCAAGTTTCTGCAGGATAAAAATTGATTTTAAACTGCTTTAGATGTTGCAGCTCAGGCCTCCTCCTGCAGCAGCACACTGGTGTGCTATGAGGAATGTCCAAGTGTGCTGTGAAATTTCATCAAGTTGATGACCCTGTGCCAGCTTGGTTACCCCTGGTGCAGGATTCATCAATTTCACCTCTGCGGTGGCTCTTTGCAGAGCTACTGTGAGGGGAAATGCTGACCCCACAGGACTCTGTTTCTGCCAGGAGGCAGCTGAAATGCTGTTTCCCAGCCCAAATGAGCTGGTGGGGAGCCTACCTCCACTCCCTGCTGTGGCAGGGGGAAGGGAGGCAGGGCAGGAGCCTGTTGGAGATGGGACATGTTTTAAACGCTGTGTCCTAGCTCCAATGGACTGGCAGGGAAGGAAACCTGCTTTCAGTGACAACAAGAAGTCCTGTGGCACCTTATAGACTAATAGATATTCTGGAGCATACGCTTTCATGGTTAAAAACCCACTTGGTCAGATGCTTTCTGTGGTTACTCTTTCACCCAATATTCCTAGTATGACATTGAGCAAATTTTGAAAATGTGTCTGTGTTCACTGTCCAAGATGGTCTATTCTGTGGTGGATTTGAAACATTAGTGCCTTTGATCCTTGTTTAGCTTCTTGTATGCACTGCTATGTTGCAAATCTCTCTAGTAAGACTGTAACCATAGTAAATATAAGTAAATGTGATGTTTATGACCAATTGATTCAGCTGAAAAAGTGAGTGTGTGATGGAATTGTTTGTCTTATTGAAGTGTGCTGTGTTATTGACAAGGTTGGAAACCACTGGTATAACTTATGCATCACCAGTACCTACAAGCTCAATCTACCCATAATACATTTGTCATAATCGTGCTAAGCCTCATGTGTGTTTCAGAGAGTAGAAGTCAGGGTTCAAAATGCCTTCCTGCTTTGAAGCCTATGGAAGCTGGAGACATTCTGCAGTTACAGAGGTACTGAGTTTATTTAAAGCTCCAACCCAGTGAAAGGCCTGGTTCTGGTAGAGTTCCAGCCACCTACGGGCTGTCCATAAATTATATGACATTTATTGGTGATTTTTACTGGACCCACCCACCCTGTGTACCATTGAAACACACACACACAGAATTAAGGACCCATCCACTACAGCACATCATGTAATTTAGAGACAGCATCATAAAACACACACATATATATGTAACATAGTGAAATGTAACATACTTGATCTTACCTGAGGAGTGACTTAAAAACAATAAAATCAGACTAATCATTAGATATTTCAGAGCTATGGCAGCTAAGATCAAGTATGTTGATCATTTCAGCTGAAGAAGGAGACCATATCAGGAATGTCTGAGTTATGATGATTATAGCAAGTGTCCTTGAAGTATGCTTAACTACAGTTATCAGCATTACTGTGCATAGTTTTTATAATAAAATGATCAGAAAGAAGTCAATTGTAAGTGCATTCATCTTCTTGCTTTCTAGTATATGTGCCTCTGTAGAAATATTGCAGATTAAACTATTAAAAAACAGGCTGTGTGGCCTATTCAGACTTGGGACACCTGGATTTACTTCCTGGCTCTGCTACAGATTTGCAGAGTGACACTGGGCATGTCAGAAGCCCTCTCTATGTCTCAGTTTCCCAATCTGTAAAATGGGGGAAATGATACCAATTTCCTTGGTAAAGCACTTTGAGGTCTATGAAATCAGAGTGCTATATAATAGCTAAGTACTATAATACTAATGAATTCACATCCTTCAGAATAAGAAGAAAAAACTTTTTTTCTGCTTCTTTAGGTTTTTTTTCCTAGAAACAATCTACACACAGTGAAAAGTAGGACATTTTATAAAGCACTTAAGTGTTGTAGGAGCCTACATTGTATTTTCAAAAATAACTTTGGCCACTAGAAATCTAGGTGTCCCAAAAGTCAGTTTGACTTACACTCCTAAAACCCAATTTCCCCAAACAAACTAAAGCACTTGTCACCCTTTGAAAACAAAATTAATTTGGTAGGTAGGCACTTATATGCCTTTGTGGATTTGGGCCTTAATCACTTCTGAAAATTTTACTGGTTTGTATTTGTAACTTTTATAAGGGATTTTCAATGAGATTTTTTGTGGTCCCTTCAGTGTTTTTTTTTTTTAACTTGACTTCAATTAATGGATTTTGTTGCTGTTGTTGTTCAATAGGTGTGAAATCTTTAAATTATTTTGGGAACATCTGGTAAAACACATGGACCAAGTGCTGCTATTTCTGTAGGTTTCCTCTAAGGAAAATGCCCAATCAGCACTGCTTGTATTTCCTTGTTGACTCCAGGAATGTGTCTGTAAGCTCACTGAGGTCCAGAGTGAGCTGAGCATGCAGCTACACATCATCCTGTGCTACAGGGCTTCCTGCCAAATTGCAGAGGCGACAGGCAACCTTTTGTGTCAGTAGGCAAAACCAGGCAAGGCACTTTCTCACTCACTATAGCAACTGTCACAGAGAGAGTGATGGCAGTGGGAACTAAACCACTGTAAGTGAAACTGAACCTGCTTCTCTGGAAGGAAACCAACATTCCTAGCATACTTACAGGGCCCCGGCTTGGAAAGAAAGAAAGAAAGAAAGAAAAAGAAAATAAATTTCATTCCCTGCACACCATTCTCTGAGTACCAGCAGAATTAGCAACTTCAGTAGTCTTCTTGTCCACGAGTCATTTTGAAAAACGCAACATGAATTTCCATTCCGCACACATGAATCCATACCAATTTTCAAGTTTTCTGGAAAACAGTCACCAGGCAACTTTACCTGAGACCAGGCCTCCTCTGCTGGAGAAGGTACTTTTCAAGGTGCTAATGAGGTGGCTGCTTCTTAGAAGCTAATGAGATGGCTTTCAGAATGAGTCACTCTATGTATTTAAATACCTGATGCTGCCTTCTGCTGAGGAATGTGGAAGGAACCAAATGAAATAAAGTGGGATGTAGAAGTCCAAAGTCAGCAAAAGTGTTAAGTTGGGAGGTAGCAGCTCTTCTATGGCAATTCTATGTGATCAGGTTTTTGTAGTTTGTTGTGCCACTGCAGGAAGTGCTGGAGTTATCAACAAGTGCCCTTTCCATTCTATTTGAACCTACCAAGAGGCCTTTCTCAGGCTTTAAGGACAAGATTTTTATAAGTATTCAGGCACCTAAAGATCCAGTTAAGTGCCTACATTCCTTTGCAGTTATTTAAAATACAAATCAATTTGAAAAAATAAGGAACCACTTGGCAGACCACTAGAGAGACCATCAGGCATGTCAAAACTTCAAACCAATTTTCATAACAGACTGTCTGGTCCTGATTCTCATGCACACGAGGGCCCCGTTTCACCATTCTGGCCCAGTTAAGGAACTCTAAAATGGGCATCAATCATATTCAAATGGAGTCTCAAGTGTCTTTACTCTGTCAGAACAAGTTAAAGAGACCTTAATATAAATGATGTTCAGGTCCAATGTAAGCTCCATGGTGGAGGCTCCGAGAGCGAGCGAGCTTTCTATCTCTCTGTTGGAATCTGGGAAAAAAGACAGAGGGGGCCATGTTTCATATTTATTTTATGACACAATTTCATCATGAAATTGATCGTGTTGGTTAGAAGTTATTGAAGTGTTGAGTGTAGGGGCAATGAAAGAACTTTCTTTAACATGCCCTGGGTGTCGGTCATGGAGTTTGCACAACTGTAGAGGGGGAAGTGGACAAAGGCAGGAGAGAAAAGAGGAGGAATCCTTCTCTCTTTGTGGCAACACCTCAGATTCCAAGGGGGAAGACTTTGCTCAGGGCCCTGGTGTCTCTCTGCTCCCAACTAAAAGGGCCACCATCTTGAAGATGGCAAAAGGGACCAAGAGCAGAGTTGCCCTACTCTTCTTTTTTGAGAGGTCCCGAACAGACCTGCAAAGCAGAACTTCTGCCAAATTGGTGTTGACCAGAAACAGCAGAGCCAGCAGTTTAGAACACTCAACATCTTTGGAGATTGTGAGTAGGGAAGTGAAATAAATTCCTCAGAAATTCAAGTGAGTTTTCTTTATTTTGAGCTCCTCATACTCTCTTGTCGAACTTCCTCCTTTCCCCATTGTTCCAATGTGTCAAAAGTGATGGTGAGTACAAATGTGTGAAAGATGGATTTTTCAGTTCACTGGCAATTCCAAAAACTAAGTAAATGAAATATTTTGGGTCAATCCCAAAATGAACAAATTCAAAAGCAAATAATTTTGGATGGAATGAAGCATCTTCTTTGACGCAAAACAAAAGGACTTGTTTTGATTCTGAGATTTTTTCCTTTTTTTATAGCAAATGTAAGGATAAAAAATAATTTCAAATAAAAGTTTTGCATGGTGAGAGTGGGGAAGAACTGCCCAGTAAACGTGAACAGAGAAAGCCTTGGCTTATTAAGCCTCTCAGAGCAAGAATAACATGTCGGCCCCAGGGGCCAACAGACTTGTTGAGCCTCTGAGCAAGGAGGTTCTGCTGGGCTCGCACCCCTGCAGGGGTGGAGCCTTAGGTGGAAGTGGTGGGGTCTCAGCACTTCCTGGAATATGCCGTATCTAACCCAGTGAGGCTACAACAATGATTTAAAGGGCATTAGGGCTCCATTCGCCTCTACTGACACCATGGGCAGGCCTGCATGAGGGCTCCAGCCTGCACTCTAGAAATTGAGAACCACACCTTTGTGGTTCCAATATCACCTGACAGAAAGGTTACAGCCCTTTGATATTTTACTGTACAATGCTGGGAGTACAAAACAATCTGTGAACTTGGACATCTGTTTCCTGTATTTATATGAATTTATGGTCATTCCACAATAGCTCTTTCTTAAAGTATCCATGACAAAATCTTTAGATACTAACCAACAATTTCTGACAGCCAGTATGTAGCCTTAACTAATACACAGCAATGTATTTATTTGGAATCCACACAGTAACCAGAGCACAGTAACCACAGAGGTTAGTTTCTTCCTAGTCTGTTCACTCATTTAACATACACACCTCACGGAACAAAATTATCCTCCACTGCTTTGCATTGTAACATACTCTGTAGATTTCCTGCATAGTGAGTCATAATTACATGTTACTTAAATCAGTATGGTGTCAAATACTTGAATTTAGAAACTTGAGATCTTCCTGCTGAGGGCAACATTCCCTACCAAAAAGGTCCCTGCTACATATCTATCTTAATGCCTATCAGTGGAGCATGCTTTCTGAACTACCCAGTGCTGAGTTTTAATTGGGTCAGAGTGATACTGGAAACAATTTGATCTCTGTGGCAAAGAAGAGAGACAGACACCCAAATGAACACAGCTCTTACTTGTCATATTTGCAATTGCTGTTGAATTAGTGATAATTACCTCTGCATGTTCTCGGCCTTCCTAATTAGCAATCTGGCATTAACATATTTTTCACAGCTCACATTTAATTCCAAGTTATGGCAGGTAATGTCAGGGCAGCTAATTTATTAAATGACTAAAGCATTGGGCTGGAAGATCTGGAATCCGTTCCTGACTTAGTTGGCTTGTCCTGTAAGTTTGGGTAGATCACTCAACTTCTCTGTGCCTCAATTTCTGTCTTTAAGAAAGGTGATAATTGAAGCTCCTTGAAAAAGCAAAGCCTTTCTGCCTACAAATTAGTGCCACTGGCAATGGTGCTGACAGCTTCCACAGACCCCCAGGGAAGCTGTGGGGAATCTGGCTCTGGATCCTGGAAGGGTAGGTCCTCAGGTGGAAGGGGTGGAGTTGGAGGCAGTCAGCCCTCAGCGCCGCCATGACTGCAGCACTGCCACCACCTACGCCTGAGAGCCATACAGGTGGGAGCCCTGGGCCCCTTTGCATTGCTGGGCCCCGAAGGAATTGTCCCCTTTGCTCCATCCTGTCAGCAGGCCTGGTCGCAGGAGCCCATCAGTGGAGCAGGAGCATCTGCACTGGATCTTCGAGTTATAACACAGTAGTGGCAGAGGGCAGGGCTTTCTCTCTGAGGGTCTGAAGATTCTGGAGCTTGCTCAGGCTTGGGTCTGAAACAGCCTGAGTTCCAGACTTTCAGTGAATCATGAAAAATGCCTGAGTTTGACAGAGTAGTGATGAGGGACTGGATTAGGAGGTCTGCTGGATGAGTTCCTAAGGAACTGATAACATTAACACTATTGAGGTGTAATTTCATCATGTTTAATCGCCAAATTAGTTATTTTAAAGTGCCTAGAAACTTGACTGTGCATCCCTATTTTAAATCTAAGTAAATAAATTATTACTGTTAAAGTGAGCTGAAATATTTTGTCTGACACATTTTCTCCTTGAAAACATGGTATAACTGCCATCCACAATTTTCATGGGGAAAATGGTGAGTTTAATTAAACTGATTTTTCCCCACTTAGGAAACTCTAAACAAACCCCCTCCCCTTCCCCCCACAAAAAATACCTTCCAGTTTGGAATCTTATTTCAAAACAAAAAGGTGTCATTTCAGCAAGTTGACTCATTTCATTTTGAACAAATTTCTAAATCAAATCTCTTTGAAGTTTAATATATAAATTGATATTGTACATTTCTCTTCTGATTCCAGATGGAAATGGACTTAAGAAATGTCAGATTTTTCTTGGCTGAAAATTCTATTTTCCAAACAGCTTTTTATTATATTAAATTTAAGTTGCAATTTAGTTAAAGATATGAAATTACAACCAGTATGGACACACACACACACACACACACACACAGAGAGGTAAATATGATGGTACTTCCTAAATTACAAGGCTAGAAGAGCCCTTCGTAATCACCTAATCTGATTTATTTCACTCTAATAGGCACTTTGACCTGCCATACTGTGTATATTTTCCCTTGTGCAGTGGTGCAGGTGGTCATCATCTTGTAGACCAGTGCAGAAGCACAAAGATATGATGAAGGGGTATCCTCTGTCATGCAAGGCATCCGTTTGCATGAAAACAAGAAAGACCCACTTCCTCAAAGGTATTTGGGACACTAATTCTCTTAGGGCTTGTCTACACTACCACCTTCCTTCTAAGGAAGGATGGTAATTAGGGTGTTGGGCGTTTACTAATGAAGTGCTGCCGTGCATAGACAGCACTTCATTAAGCAAATTCCCCCCGTGACAACTGCAAAGTTTTAAACTTTGAAGTACTGGCACGTGTCTAGCCATGGCTCATCTGCCAGTACTTCAAAGTGCCGTGGCAACTTCGAAGGCCCCTTACTCCTCAAAATTTTGAAGTGTAGACATGGCTAGACATGTGCCAGTGATTTGAAGTTTAAAACTTCGTAGTTGCCCCCGTGGATGGGGGTGGAAAATTTGCTTAATGAAGTTCTGCCTATGCAGGGCAGCACTTCATTAGTAAACTCCCAACACCCTAATTACCATCCTTCCTTCGAAGGAAGGTGGTAGTGTAGACAAGCCCTTAGACTCTTAGGTTGCATCTACACTACAGTGATCTTTTGAAAGATCTCTTCCGGGAGATCTTTTGAAAGAGCATGTCCCACACACAAAAAAGCAGATTTTTCTTTTGGTAGAGAGCATCCACACTTTCAAAAGAACAGGCCAGACACTGAAAAATCTGGCACCATGAGGACCTCTCTCTCAAAGAAAGGGCCCCCAGAGTACCTACACACGATTTTTTTCTGAAAGAATCTTTCAGAAAAAGGCATTCTTCTTCATCCAGGAAAGGAAGAAGGCCTTTGGAAAAAGCGCCAAACTCTGGTGAAAGGAATTCGGAAGAGCACTTTTTGTGTGTGGACGTGCCACTCGTTCTTTCAGAGTAGGGCCTGACTTTCTGAAAGAACTTGCTAGGGCAGACATGATTTTAAATATTTTTGAGGATTATGAGAACTGGTTCCTGTTAGGTGGTGTGCCTGAGAGAAAAACAAGCCACCAGCATCAAAGAAACTCCCCAAATCAAGATACATTTATTCAAAAACCATTTTTCTAATGCTGATTTGGCATTCTCCCCATATTGAAACATATGTTAACCAAATAACAAGTAGTCATATACCTTAGAGACTAACACTTTTTTTTTAGGGTCAAGAGCTTTCTTGGGTAAGCCCAAGTGCCTTGTACCCACTAAAATTCATGACCTAATAAATTTCTTAGTCTCTAAGGCACAATATGATTGACCATTTCTTGTGAAGCTATAGACTAACATGACTAGTCTTCTGAAACTATATATTAAACAGAAGAAAAAATAAAAAGCACAGTGCAAAAAGTGAAATCCCGGCAAGTTGCATGGAAACTTTTTGAATGAAATTATAATAGAGGCTCAACTTAAATGTATACCCCCACTAAAAACACTAAAAAGAAAACCAAAAAAGTGTCATGGTGGCTAATCAACAGAATAAAAAAAGTAGTGAGAGATAAAAAGGGATTGTTTAAAAAGTGAAAGTTAAGCCATAGTGAGCAAAATAGAAAGGAACACACAACTGTTTAAGAAACAACTATATAAATTCATAGAGGGTAGATCAATCAATGGCTCTTAGCCAGAATGAGTTGGGTTGGAGTTCCTAGCCTGTTTGCCAGAAGCTCGAATTGGGTGATAGGGAATGGATCACTTCATAATTATCTGTTCTGATCGTTCCCTTTGGGGCACCTGACATTGGCCATTTTTGGAAGCCTGGGTACTGGGCCAGATGGACAATTAATTGTTCTACCCTAGTATGGCTGTTCTTATTTGTGTTTATCCAGTAAGCTGTACCACATTCTGATCTCCAGAAGCATGCTAAGATCAGAGTCTAGACAACAGTATTTTAATTACTCTGAATGGTCCTTGGTGGGCTGCTCAGGAAATGGTATGTTGGGCCCTGTTCCTTAAGCACTTTGTGTCTCTGGAGTGCACCATTCATCACTCAGAGTTAATGGTTTAAAGGTCAAACACCTTGATACCCAAAAGCTAATCAGCGGTAAAGAAGATTCAGCAATCAATTTATCTATCTCCCCGTGTACCTTATCATTACTATGTATGTTGGAATGTAGAAAATGAGAGGGAGAGAAAAAAAAACTTTAAAGACTTCATTCCAGTCCCTGTTAAGACCATGGAAAGGCTTCTATAGACTTAATGGGACTTACATCAGGTCTTAAATCAACTCTTATGGAGTCCCAGGTATCTTGTTTATGCTGTACCATCAATCTTTAAGACTAGAAGCTTCATGCTTTGTCTTTTCTTGCCCTCACAATGCATTTGTAACACAAACGTCAACAAGCATGGTTTGTGGTTGTTGCTGTTGTGGTTTAGTGAATTACTAGATGATGGCAAACAAGCTACTGGAAACTCTAAACCAGCTTTTGTTTTCTGGAATATGTTTAATGTGGAGGTTTTCAAGTGTGATGGATGCTTCTTGCTGTAATTCAGCACAGAAGTGATGGCACAGCAATGTCTACATACTCTCTGTCAATTCCACAGGGGATCTTTTTGGTTTGTTTTAGAGTTGACAGCTTTCTCCTTTGGACAAAACGGATGCCTTTACAATGAATGGCATCCAGTCCATCCGGTTTACGAGAGTTGGCAATCCTAGTTTCTTTGTTTATTTGATATTAACAGGATCAACCAAAGCATTCCACAGCTGTTCCATACAGTGAGGCTGTGGCCACACTTGGCCAAAACTTCGAAATGGCCATGCTAATGGTCAAATCGAAGAATACTAATGAGGAGCTGAACTGAATTTTCAGCACCTCATTAGCATTAGGACAATTCCAGCTGTGGAGCTTCAAAAGCGCTGCTTTTGAATGTACACGGCTTGGTGCAGCTACACAGGGGTCCTTTTCCAAAGGACTCCACACATTTCGAAATCTCCTTATTCCTCTCAGCTGAAATGTGTGAGGTCCTTTCGAAAAGGACACCCGGGTGGCCATGCCGAGCCGTGTGCATTCGAAAGCGCCGCTTTCGAAGCGCTGCGGCCGGAAGTATCCTAATGTTAATGAGGTGCTGAATATTCAATTCACCACCTCATTAGTATTCTTCAATTTGGCAATTAGCATGGTCATTTCAAAGTTTTGGCCAAGTGTGGCCACATCCTGTGTGTCGAATCTAAGCACTAGGACTAGGAAAATGGGACAGATAGAGCTTTTCTTGCTGTTGTTTGAAAATACAGAATGTATGTTCCAGGCTGCATTTTGCCTTTACTGAATCCCAGGCTGCCTGATAGAATGTCATCATTCAGAAACCCTTAGCATGAAAAAAACTATGAAAAAAATGTTCCAAATATTTTACTGTTTGAATCAAAATAGCTCCTAGAGGCCCTCGCCAGGATTGGATCCCTGTTGTGATGGGTGCTATAGGCCGTGTCTACATGTGCCCCAAACTTCGAAATGGCCACGCACATGGCCATTTTGAAGTTTACTAATGAAGCACTGAAATGCATATTCAGCGCTTCATTAGCATGCGGGCAGCCGCGGCACTTCGAAATTGACGCGCCTCGCCGCCGCGCGTATCATCCGGACGGGGCTCCTTTTCAAAAGGATGCCACCTACTTCGAAGTCCCCTTATTCCCATCAGCTCATGGGAATAAGGGGACTTCAAAGTAGGCAGGGTCCTTTTGAAAAGAAGCCCCGTCTGGACGAGACGTGCGGGGGCGAGGCACCTCAATTTCGAAGTGCCGCGGCTGCCCGCATGCTAATGAAGCGCTGAATATGCATTTCAGTGCTTCATTAGTAAACTTCAAAATGGCCATTTGCGTGGCCATTTTGAAGTTTGGGGCACGTGTAGACGTAGCCATAGGAAGATAATAAGAGATGGCCTTTCCCCTGGAGCTGAGAGTCTAGGGATTGGCTATGTGGACTGTTACTGCATGGCAAGCTATGGGTTTGACATAAGAGCTCACCATCTTGCTGTGTAGTAATGTCTCATGTGCACTGAAGTTCCATAGCTTATTTGAAATAGCGACAAGAAAAGCTACTCTGCTATAACAATGCATGAGCCAGAGTCTGATGTCCCATGTATATAAGCCATGATGGTACAGGCCAAATAAGGGGTAGAAGAGGAAACAGAGGCACAGAAAGGTAATGGCTACATCTACACTAGGACACTAAGTCGAAGTAGTCTATTTCAAGGTAATGACATCAAAATAGGCTACTTCGACATGTCTTGTCCACACATTCTCCAGGGCTGGTGCCGTTGATGTTCAGTGTCGAAGCAGCAATGGGGAATGTTGAAAGGGGCCACCCCGCAGGGAAAAGCAAAGAGTCTACACACACAAGAGCCACCTTTTAAAATAAGGGGCCAGGAAAGCCTGTGGACGGGGTCACAGGGCGGATTAGCCCTTCTGGGGCAACAGCAAACCACTCCTTTAAAGGGCCCCTCCTATACACACTCAGCCTGCTCAGCACAAGGTCTGCAGAGCACTAGCCACACTCTTCCAGACTGAGTTAAAGCAGGCATGGACCGCCAGCAGCAGCAGCAGCAGCAGCAGCAGCAGCACCTGGAAGCCTCCTAGGCTGTCATCTGGGGAGCAAGCGCCCTGCTAGGTGCTGCACGGGAGGCCGCTCAGCAGCTTCTGGCAGGGGACCTCCCCAGGGGCAGACAGGGACGCCGCTGACAACCGGGCTCCCCTGTTCCTCCCCCACTGGGTGCTCCACTGCCTCTGGAGCTACCCCACCAGCTCCGAGTGTGGGAGCAGCTGGTCATGGGGGGAGTGGGACGATGACATGTGGCTGCAGAACTTCCGCATGCACCAGCAGACCTTCCTGGAGCTCTGCCAGTGGCTCATCCCCAGCACAAATGCACCAGGACACCTGCATGAGGTGCTCCTTCCCCGTGAAGAGGCCACAATAGCTGTCTGGAAGCTGGCCACTCCAGACAGCTACCGCTCCGTGGGCCATCAGTCTGGAGTGGGAAAGGCCATGGTCGGGGCCGTTGTCATGGAGGTAAAGAGGCCTGGGCATGCACCCACTGGGGGGTTGGGGGCAAGGGAGAGGGGGCCAGGTGTGGGGCTGTGGCGGAAGGGGCCAGGCAGAGGCCTGGGGAGGGAGGAGGGCCGGGGAGGAAGGGGCTGGATGGGGAGTGCCCAGGAGCGGGGTCCCTGGGGGGGCCAGAGGCACCCTGCACACCCTCATGGGCACTTGTGTCCCCTCCATACAGGTGGTCCATGTGCTCGGTGCCTTGCTGCTCCAGAGGGTCATCTAAGTCAGAGACCTGGATGTGGGCATTGCAGGATTCGCTGCCAGGGGGTTCCCAAACTGCTTTGGGGCTCAAGATGGGACCTATATCCCCATCCGTGCCCCGGACCACAGCAGGGGACAATACATAAACCTGAGGAGCTACCACTCTGTGGTTCTGCAGGCTATGATGGACAGCCAGGGATGCTTCCAGGATGTCTACAAGGGCTGGCTCAGCTGTACACGCGATGCCCACGTGTTCCGGAACTTGGGCCTGTGCCGCCAGCTGAAGGTGGGGACCCACATACCCCAGAGGGAGATCTTCCTGGGGGACACCACCATGCCCCTCTGCCTCATGGCAGATGTGGCCTACCCACTCCAGCCCTGGATCATGAGCCTGTACACCAGCCACCTCAATACCAACCAGGAGTGGTTCAACAGTGTCCTGAACCATGCCCTCCAGGTGGTGGAGAGGACGGCCGCTTGAAGGGCTGGTGGCGGTACCTCCTCTCCAACCTGGACGTTGGCCTCCAGAACATCTACCAGGGTATGGGTGAATGCTGCACGCTCTACAACATCGTCGAGAGCAAGGGGAAGGCCTTCATCCAGGGGTGGGCAGTTGACGTGGGCATGGGCTTCCCCCAGCCAGCTGCTGCAACCAGTTGCCAGGCTCACCAGGAGAGGGTACAGGTTCAAGAGGCCCTGAGGGCCCATTTTGATCAGGAGGCCCCCTGAGTACCTCCCTGGCCATCTCCAGCAGGCCTCCCACACACCGCCCCTACTACCTGCACACTATCCCCTCAACAAGCACTTGTGTCACAGGGTTCTTTGAAAAATAAAACTGTGAGCTATTGAATAACTGATAAAACTGTCTAGTATGGCATGTGCACAACAAATTGGAACTATGGGAAAAAAGGGAGGAAAACTATATACAAATGGGGGGAAACAATATACATGGGGGGCAGTGGAAGGCTTGGCCATTGGCTCATCACTCTGGGGTGAGGGTAGAGGGGCATGACACCCAGCGGGTTCAGGTCACGGACCCCCTCTGCCTTGTCTACGGTCCCCAGTGCAGAAGGCTGGGAGCCAGGAGGACCAGCAGGTAGGGCCAGGATGCCTCCCCCGGCCAGTATTCAGCCCCACTGAGCTCCAGTCCTGGGGAGCTGGCAGCCAGGGTGGCAGGCAGGGCAGCAGGTGGGACAGCAGGGGGCACGGGGGGGACAGCCAGGGTCTGGAGCCAGGCCAAGGCTTCCCAGCACAACCCAGCTATGTCCCGGAACACCCCCCTGAACTCCAGCCACACTGCCTGGTGCCATGCAGGATCCTCCTGGTCACACAGGAGCCTCTCCTTGGCCACCTCCACCTGCTGTGGGAGAGTTGCCAGGAGCTGGAGTTCCACCGAGGCCATTCCTCAGGTCCAGCAGCGGCACACCCATCCTGCGGCTGGCGCTGTCCCTGGGCTTCGGTGATCCCTGACCTCTGGCGGGTTCTCTGGGACAACAGAGGATGCCTGGCTCCCTGGGCCCTCGGATGGTGCAGCTGAGGAAAGAGGGAGAGAGAGAGAGGAAGGCTGTTAATGCTGTGCCCTGGCCCGTGGCCCATGCCCCCTTCCCCCCTTGCGTGTGGAGTCCCTATGGGTGGCCCCATTGCATGGTCGCCCCTCCAGGGTTAGGGCACTGCGCTGTCCATGGGTGCTGGTGCTGACAGGCTTTGACAGCCATGTTGCTGTCCTGAGACTGTGCTGTGGCTGGGGAGGTGCAGGCTGGGGTCTGCTGGGAGTATGGGGGGCCCCTGGTCATGTCAGATTCCCCCACCCCGTGGCCCAGGGGTGTGTGCCATGTGGGGTACGTACCTGACTGTCCACTGCCATGGTGGGGGGACACCTGGTGGGCAGACGCCTAGCTGGAGCTCCAGAAGGGGAAGTTGATGACGAGCCCCCGCTCCTGGCTGCTGGACTCCTCTGCTGTCCCAAGGTCTGGCTCCTTGGGTGGCCCCCAGGGTGAGGGGCTGGACTCCGGGCTGGACTCTGGCCCCAAGGCCTGCTGGGACACCTCGGCTGCGATGTCCAGTGTGGCCGGGGGGAAGCGGTGCCCCAGGGGCCCAGGAAGGCCATCAGCTCCCTGTAATAGGGGCAAATAGTGATGAGCAACCAAAGCAGCCATAACTGATTCAATGATTCATTGCATTTTCAGTATAGTGCCTGTGTCTACTTAAACGTACATTTCAGGTACAATTTCTTGTTCTGAGCGTCATCTTTGCCAGGAGGTCTAAATCCAGATGTAGTTGGTAGGTCCTGCCCCAGAGTATCGGCAAAGATCCTAGGCTTGAATGTATCACTGCTGGACTTCCTTCACCTTCACCTGGGTTTCCTCCATGGTGCAGTGGGGGGTTGCCTCAGTCTGCCATGGTGGTGGCCATCTGGCGTAGGCTTGGGCATTACAGCGTTTCATCTTAGAGTCTTGGAGTAGGTCCAAGGGGGTCTGCACCTTTCACTCAGTCCAGAAGGGACCTGCTTCTTGGTGCCCTGGGTTGGCTCTTGGGCCTTTGAGATAAAATTATTGATCTGAAGATCTTCTTTGCCAGAAGGTCTAAATCCAGATCCAAGCCTGCAAAGATCCTGTGCTTTTGCATTGTGTTTTGAAAACCTGTGGGATGGGAAACCCAAAATATTTTTTCTAACCATTCCTAAGTGCTTTACTACCCTCCTCCCACATTACAAAAAGCACATCTCTTATACAGGCAAGCCAGACCCCACCTGGGAAAAAAGGATGTTTGTTTAACAGGGCAGGGGAATGAGGGAAATGAAATGTGGGAAGATGTCATCAGATACCCGCATCTACATGCAGAGCCTTTTTTCCCCATGTTGCACCAGTGAAAATAGCCAGACTGTGATGTCTTCTCCTCCTCCCCTGGAAACCTTATTTATACAGTGCCAGCTGGGCCCTAATTGGCTGCTATATGTAGCAATATGGCTTACTCCACAGTCCTAGTCCTAAGCGCCATCACTAGGGTTTTAATGAACAACACAGCCATTGTTATTTTCTCTATAGCTATGTCTACACGTGCATTCCTCTTTCAAAAGAGGAATGCAAATGAGGGAAATAAAAATGCAACTGAGGACTGATTTGCATAGTGTGCACTTCATTTGCATAGTCTCTTTTTGGAAGAGATGTTTGCAAAAGAAAAAAAGCTGTGTAGATGGGAAGGGTTCTTTCAGAGATGGGGTTTACTTTTGAAAGAGCCTCATCTACACAGCTTTTTTTTTTCTTTTGCAAGAATCTCTTCCAAAAAGAGTTTATGCAAATGAAGCAGAAATCAATACCTCATTCACATTTTTTATTTCCTTCCCTTATTTGCATTCCTCTTTCAAAAGAGGAATGCAAGTGTAGCTGCAGCCTATGTATTTCAAATGTAATGTGCATATTATTCTGACATCAAAAGTTTTAGGGATCTCTTTAAAAGTAGAGTATCAACTTCCAGTACCACTCACAATATATACTTAAGGCCTTCAATTAGCCACTTAATTTGTAAATATCTAAGTACAACCAGTCAAAGTCTGTCCCTAGATATGTACCCAAGGTTTCTACTGACTCTTATAAGAACTGTATGTAAATCCAAGGGAAAGGACAAAATGTAGAAACACTACTAGAAGTCTTCACAATAGCATTGCACCTGCAATGGAGCACCATGTGGTTAATTAGAATGCCTATTTTCTTTTCCTGTTTTATTTTAAAGGGATACCTTACAGACACACTAACAAGAAAGAAGTCTGAAAAGGAACCTGAAATTTCATGCATAATAACCCAAAAGGGCACCCCAGAAAAGACCTATTTCCCAGAACTGATGTTTAAATGTAAAGGATCTCCTCAGACTGAACTATAGTTAAACCTTTACCAATTATATTTAAGCATAATGAAAAATAAATACAGCTGAGTTTTTTAGGAAAGCTGTTATACCTAAAGGCCTGTCAACACTTCCATTATAAACCTAGTTTGTTCAGGGAGTTATAAGTGCCGTAAAAATGTATTCCAGTCTGAAACTTGGCAGACAATCGTCCCAGTTTTAAAGCTATTTTTAAAAGGAATTCAAAATGGGGATTGGCTACTTTTAAACTATACGACTGGTAGCCATTGGAATTTTCCAACATTTTTTTTAGGTGCTCCTCTAATTCAAAAAAGCCTGATTTTAAAAAGAAAATGATTTGGGTTATTATTAATCCATGATGTGAACTAGCTGTATGCTGCTTTGCTGTTTGAACAGGGTTTTGGGCTGAACAGTCCAGTGAGTTCAAATATAGGTGAGCAGACAAATTATAGTGAGTCTTGTTGAACAGGGTTTGCAAGAGCACTCAGCACAAGCCCAGCTCAGTGCTGAGGAGGTGTGTCAATGGCTTTTGGTAAAACCACCCATAGTCTTGTGATATCATTTCTCTGCTTTACCTGTTCTGTTGCACCCTATCTTTGGGATACAGTGTGGTTCCACTCTTGAATCTTGGGTAGGAGACAGTACAGCCTAAGCTGTTAAGTTCCCTCCTTGCTACTTCTTGCTATTGGCGTATACCAGGAGGAAGATAGCAGCCACTAACCTGACCAGTGCATGAAGGGCAGCTTCTCATCCATTCCCAGCAGCTTACCCCTTGGCTATGTCCACCCGAGAAGCATCTGCCAAGAGCAGTTATTGTCGACAGCGAAATCTCGACAGAATCTCTGTCGACAGATTGCTGCTACACAACACTTGCTCTGTCGGCTGAGAACTGCCAAACTGTGCTGCCCTCTAGTGACAGAAATCAGAATGACAGCTCTGCAAACAGGGCTGCCCAGCAACCGGAAGCCCTTTCTCTTAACAGAAGTGTCTACACTGCACTTCAGGCGACAGTGCTCTATCGACAGAGTATTATGCCTCAAATTTTTGAGGGGTAACTCTGTCAAGGGAAAAGCAGACATCTGTCGAGACTATGTCGACAGAATGTTTCATATGTGTGCAGATGCTCCCTGAATTCTGTCAGCAGAAGGGGCCTTCTCTTGACAGAACTCTCCAGCATAGACACAGCAGTTATCTGCTCTCAGGGGTAGTGGAGTGAGCTAGTGTGCAGCATCCTCAAATTTCTGTGTGTCTGGATCTGAAGCTAAGGCATAAAAGGGATTCTTACCGTGCAGTCTAAGTTACAGTCTCTATGCCTTATGGTTTCTTTTTTTCTTCTGGTTCTATTGTGCATAGTCGGTCAATTTCATCCTTTGGTCTAAGTACATTAGAGGCAATGGAGTCACACTAGTTCCCATGGTTTGCTCTGTGTTTGCCAGAGGTATGTGAAACTCTCTTAGGCTATGTCTACACGTGAATGCTACATCGAAATAAGCTATTTCGATGAATAACATCTACACGTCCTCCAGGACTGGTGCCATCGATGTTCAACATCGACGTTGGGCAGCACCACATCGAAGTAGGTGCTGCAGGGGAACGTCTGCATGCCAAAGTAACACACATCGAAATAAGAGTGCCAGGAACAGCTGCAGACAGGGTCACAGGGCGGACTAGCACTTCCGGGGCAACAGCTAGCCGCTCCCTTAAAGGGCTCCTCCCAGACACACTCAGCCTGGACAGCACGCGGTCTGCAGAGCCATAGGCACGCACACCTCGAGCGACGCAGTCATGGACCCCCAGCAGCAGCAGCAGCAGCAGCAGCAGCAGCAGCAGCCAGAGGTCCACCTAGCCACCCCTGCAGGAGCAGTGCTCGCCCTGCTCCATGCCATGCAGGAGGCAGCTGAGCACCTCCTTGCCACAGAGGAGGAGCTGTCCACAGGGGAGGAGGACGCAACCCCCAACCCTGCAGCACCCCCCCACCGCTGCACACGCCGCCAGCTGTGGAGCTACCCCATGAGCACCGACTGGTGGGAGAGGCTGGTGCTCGGAGAGTGGGACGATGACCGCTGGCTCCAGAACTTTCGCATGAGCCGGCAGACATTTCTGGAGCTATGCCAGTGGCTCACCCCCGCACTGAGGCACCAGGACACCGCCATGCGGCGTGCCGTCAGTGTCGAGAAACGGGTCGGCATCGCTGTCTGGAAGCTGGCCACTCCAGACAGCTACCGATCCGTTGGCCAGCAGTTTGGCATTGGCAAGGCCACCGTCAGGGCTGTCCTCGTGGAGGTAAGAGGACCCACGGGGGGAGGGGGAGGCAGCCCTAGCAGGGCAGGGGAGGGGAGGGGAGGGGGGCCCTGGCAGGGGATGGCCACACACACCCTGCACACCCCTCATTGGTGCTCTCCCATGTGCTTCCCCTGCAGGTCGTCCGCACCATCAACGCCCTGCTCCTCCACAGGCTCCTGAGGCTTGGGGACCCGGATGCCGCCATCGCGGGCTTTGCCACCCTGGGCTTCCCCAATTGCTTCAGGGCTCTGGATGGGACCCACATCCCCATCCGCACACCAGAACACAGTGGAGGTCGCTACTTAAACAGGAAGGGCTACCACTCAGTGGTCCTCCAGGCCTTGGTGGACAGCCGGGGCCGTTTCCTGGACATTTATGTGGGCTGGCCTGGCAGCACCCACGACGCCCAGGTATTCCAGAACTCGGGCCTGTGCCGCCGGCTGAAGGTGGGGACCTACATCCCCCAGCAGGAGATCCCTGTGGGGGACACCACCATGCCCGTCTGCATCATCGCAGATGCGGCATACCCCCTCCGGCCCTGGCTCATGCACCCTTACATGGGCCATCTGTCAGCCTGGGTGGCAGGCAGGGCAGCAGGCACATTTGGGCACCTCAAAGGGCGCTGGAGGTGTCTCCTCACCCACCTTGATGCGGGCCCCACCAACATCCCCCAGATTGTGGGCGCATGCAGCTCCCTCCACAACCTGGTCGAGAGCAAGAGGGAGGCATTCTTATAGGGCTGGGCTGTGGAGGCTGGCAGGGCCGATGTGCAGCCACCTGCTGCCCCCAGTCACCAGGTGGATCCCGAAGGGACCCGGGTCTGGGAGGCCCTGCGGGCCCAGTTCGACGAGGCCACGGGGTGAATGCTGGCAGGCCCCCCACTGCACCCCCCCATCCTCCACAACACTCCCTGCCCCTATGCCCACACCACAGAGCACCCAAGAGCATACCCCCCACACTTTTCTTGAAAATAAAAGCAGACATGTTGTTCTTCAAACCAGAATATGTTGAACTCTCATTATTATCATAACTATTTACAGCCAAAATAAATATTATATATATATATATATATGTATTATAAGATGACAGGAAAAAAAGGGGGAAGACAAGGAAGGGAAGAACTATTTACATGGGGGGCAGGTATCATCATAACAACATAACAGGGGTCTAATGCAAACTATTTACAAAAGACAAGTGAAGGGGATATGTACAAAGGGGGAGGGGGGGGCACGTCCTGGGCCTCACACCCCCTAATGTCCAGCGCTGGGGGTAAGCAGCCGTGACCCGCGCCTTGGCCTCAGCCCTGGCCGGGGCTGGCTGGGGGCCAGGCAGACCGGTAGATATGGCCGGCGGGTGCCAGCTGGCCCCAGGTCCCCCTCAGCGGAAGGGCCCTCGGTGGCGGACGGCGGTGCAACGGCGGGTGGAGTAGCAGGTGGAGCCAGCTGGTGGAGCGGTGGGTGGAGCAGGCAGGGCGGGCAGGGCAGTGGCCAGCGCAGCATGGGGGACCAGGTAGTCCGCAACACACTCGAACGTGCTCATAAAGGCCCCCCATGACTCCTGGCGCCAGACCAGAGCCCACTCCTGAAGTTCGAGGCGCTGCTCCTCCACCCGCAGGTGCTGCTCGGAGACCTCTAGCTGCCGATAGAGGATTGCCAGCAGCTGGGGGTCCATCGCCATCTGGGAGTGCTGGCTCTGCCGTTGTCCCTGCTATGGGACTGGTCGGTGCTCCTCCAAGGGGCTGGCCTGGACTGATGGCCCCAGTGGGCTCTCCGGGACCACTGACACCTCGCCGGTGCTCTCCGGTCCTTCCAATGGTGCAGCTGCAGAACACGGGGGGAAGAAAAGTGGAGATAGCCGTTAGTGTGGGCCCCAAGTCATGGCCCTTGTCCCCCCACGCCTCTGCTGCTGGTTCCCCATCCCCATCCCTGGGAGATGCTGATGATGATGATGGGTGTCCCACCCCCTCCCCTCAGGGGGCCTTAGGTTCCGCTCCCCCCATCCCCAGGGATGGGGCAAGGCACTGTCCTGCTGGGGGGGCAGGGGCTGATGCACTCCTCTGAGGGACATGTCACTGCTGTCCTTGGGGCCTTGGTCATCTGGGCATGTGGAGGGCCCTGGTCATGTCTGTTACCCCCGCCCCTCAACCCCGCTGGTGTGCACTTGGGGGGTACATACCTGATGGTCAGCTCCCACGGTCGGGGGACACCGAGTGGGCGGACGCCCTGCTGGAGCTCCGGGATGGGATGTCTATCCAGAGCCCCCCATCGCTGGAAGAGGATCCCCCCTCCTTCTCCTCCTCTGGTGCCCCAGGGGTGGGCTCCTGGGGGGGCCCCTGGGGTGTGGGGCTTACTTCCGGGGTGGACTCCGCCTCCGGGGCCTGCTGGGGCTCATCAGCCGAGGTATCAAGAGTGGTCGGGGGGGAGGAGGTGTGCCGGGGGCCCAGGATGGACCTGAGCTCCCTGTAAAAGGGGCAAGTGACGGGGGTGGCCCCAGATCAGCCAGCCGCATCCCAGGCCCAGGAGTAACCCTGCTGCAGCTCGTTCACCTTACTCCTGATGTGGTCAGGAGTGCGGGCAGGGTGACCCCGGGCGACCAGGCCCTCAGCCAGCCGAGCAAATGCATCCGCATTCCGCCTCTTGCTCCCCATTACCTGGAGCACCTACTCTTCACTCCAGAGCCCCAGCAGGTCCCGAAGCTCAGCCTTCATCCAGGAGGGGCCCCGCTACCTTTTGCCAGGCTGGCTGCCAGGCTGGGAGCCCTGGCTCCCCTTGGGGGGGTGCCCTGGGGGTGCTGGCAGGCAGCCATCGCAGCGGGGAGGGGTGTCTGTGGCTGCAGAGGGGCATGCAGGCTGGCAGCGTGGCTGGGCTGCCGCCTGCATGCTCTCTCAGCTTCCTGCACAGGAAGGCAGGGGGAGGGGACCTTTAAGGGACCGCTGCACGCGGCGACCATCGAGCTCTGAGGCTGGAGAGAGCGCCTCTCAACCCCTCAGCTGATGGCCGCCATGGTGGACCCTGCTATTTCGATGTTGCGGGACGCGCAATGGGTACACGTGCCTACTTTGACGTTCAACATCGACGTAGGGCGCTATTCCCATCTCCTGATGGGGATAGCGACTTCGACGTCTCACCGCCTTACGTCGATGTCAACTTCGAAATAGTGCCCGCCACGTGTAGCTGTGGCAGGCGCTATTTCGAAGTTGGCGCGGCTACTTCGAAGTAGCCGGCACGTGTAGACGTGGCTTTAGTGACCTTTAAAGAGTTTATAAAACATTTTCATCATAGCATTACCAAGGGCGAAAAAGACTAGGTGAGAGTCCAAAACTTGAAAAGAAGAGAAATGGGACCTATGTGGCATGCACCCTATAAGCCCATAAAGTGGTGGAGGTCATTATCTAGAGTCATGCATGACTTGCTGGAGGGATTCAAGGACATTTTTTAACCAACTTGGCCATTTCTACACAGGCCACTTTCTTTGAAAGTGTCATGCTAATACATGGCCTGAAATATCTAAATGAGATGCAGATGCAAATTCCCCACACCTCATTAGCATAAGGTCTTGTGATTTGGAGTCCAGAAGACATTCTTCCAGACTCCAAAACGCAGTTTAGAAGTGCGGCCCCTGCGGGGGGGGGTCTTCCGGAAGGAAGTCCTTCTTCCGGAGGCCCCTTCTTCCCATAAACTTTCAGGAAAAAGGGGCCTCCGGAAGAAGGACTTCCTTCTGGAAGAACCCCCAGGGGCCATGCTTCTAAATGGCATTTTGGAGTCCTGAAGAACGTCGTCCGGACTCCAAATCACATGACCTTATGCTAATGAGGTGTGGGGAATTTGTATCTGCACCTCATTTGCATATTTTGGGCCGTGTATTAGCGTGCCACTTTCAAAGACAGTGGCCATTGTAGAAATGGCCCCTGAGTGAACAGACACCTGTGAGAATTAATTTGAAAATTAATTCAACATGACCCAAACCAACAACCCTGATTAATTTCCTTAACCCTAACCTTTCCACCCTTCACCTTTTCTGCACATCTGTGTGTGTGCACACATGTGGTGGGGTAATGGAGATGTCTGGTAGGGACAACCGTAGCGGAATAGATGTGGAGGAGGAAGAAGACTGGACAAGCTCCATCAGCCCTCTCTAAGGCCGCGTCTACACGTGCACGCTACTTCGAAGTAGCGGCGCCAACTTCGAAATAGCGCCCGTCACGGCTACACGTGTTGGGCGCTAGTTCGAAGTTGAAATCGACGTTAGGCGGCGAGACGTCAAAGTCACTAACCCCGTGAGGGGATGGGAATAGCGCCCTACTTCGAAGTTGAACGTCAAAGTAGGGCACGTGTAGACGATCCACGTCCCGCAACATCGAAATAGTGGGGTCCGCCATGGCGGCCATCAGCTGAGGGGTTGAGAGACACTCTCTCTCCAGCCCCTGCGGGGCTCTGTGGTCACCGTGTGCAGCAGCCCTTAGCCCAGGGCTTCTGGCTGCTGCTGCTGCAGCTGGGGATCCATGCTGCATGCACAGGGTCTGCAACCAGTTGTCAGCTGTGTGGATCTTGTGTTGTTTAGTGCAACTGTGTCTGGGAGGGGCCCTTTAAGGGAGCGGCTTGCTGTTGAGTCCGCCCTGTGACCCTTTCTGCTGCTGTTCCTGGCACCCTTATTTTTATGTGTGCTACTTTGGCGTGTAGACGTTCCCTCGCAGCGCCTATTTCGATGTGGTGCTGCCCAATGTCGAAGTTGAACGTCGACGTTGCCAGCCCTGGAGGACGTGTCGACGTTATTGTCGCGACATCGAAATAAGCTATTTCGATGTAGTGTGCACGTGTAGACGTAGCCTAAATGAGGTACCACATCCTGCATCCATTAAAATGGAGAGGTTCAAGAGAGGCATCACCAACAGAACCTCTTCAAGACCTTGAAAATCAAATGAGAAGTTAGGCACACCAACATTAGTGTTCTGGAAAAGTCAAAGACTACCAGTAACTAGGTAGTGATCATTTGCCAGCAAATCCACTGGGCTGGTCACATTGTCCGGATGCCATGCCATTGCCTCCCAAAACATCTTCTGTTCTCTCAGGTGAAAGAAGAGTATCATAATATGTAAGGACAGTGGAAGTGTTATAAGGACTTACTGAAGGATAATTTAAAGAAGTACAATATATATCCTTGGAAGACACTAGCCCAGGATTGCTCAAACTGGGGCGGGGAAGTCCTACACAATGGTCTCCTGCATTTTGAACTTGCCTGCCAACAAGCTGAGGAGGAATAAGAAACTGGCTTTAAGTCATAGTCAACAGCCTCTTGCTGTTCCTGGAAGCATCTGTCCTCACTGGGATATATCTTGTGGTTCCAGGATAGGCCTTATCAACCAACAACTCTCATGGAGGATGATCATATACGGTAACGAGTGATCACCCATTAAGGAGTAATAAGGCTTTGTAAGCGTAGATCTAGAACCAATAGATTAATAGGAGTCTCAGATTGTATTTCCTGCTTTCAGGAAAATGAATGGATAGTGGAGCTGGGCTAAGGTAGTGTTTCTCAACCAGCGATATGCATACCCTTTTGTCTTTTGAGGGACAAATATCAGATGAAATTAATTCTGATTCTGAGTGATTTTGAAAAAAAAGGACTTTCCTTTCTAAACCACTTACTCAGACCAGACCCTTTAAGAGTGTTTTTGTTGTGTGGAAGAAAGCTTGGGAATTTTCAGGATTCCCCCACCTTCAAGAATGCACCTTTGGTAACCAAACAGTAAACTGTTTGCAGCTCCATTGTTAAAATGTTTGGTTATGCAATACACTCTCATACTGTATTTTTGAAAATCAGGAATCATAAAAAAATATGAAAATGAGCTCTGGAATGCACATAACCCACAATCCAGACAACAGCGCTTGGTGGCATTGTGAGCACTTCTCATGTTATGAGGTGTTACTGAAAGTTTCAGTCTCTTCAGCCCTTTCTTAATTCTGCAATGGATTCCTTACTCGCAGATGTTTTAACATCAGTGATTCCAACTAGAGCCCACTTTTTGCCAAAAGTTTACAGCTGAATATTTCTTGGCATTTGTGAGCAATGATTTCATCAGAACATGAGCTAAGTCAGAGCTGCTGTTGAAAGACATCATTTCATAATCCAGCATTGTAAATTCAGAACTTTTATTTGCTGCTGAGTTTGGTTTCCATTTGCCCAAGCCTCTGATACATACATTGCTTGAGAATTGATATAGAACTTATACAGGCCCTTTGTGCAATTGAAAGCCCTCATATAGAGCACCGTAATACAGTGCCCTGTCACATAATTAAAGCTTTTACAAGGATATCGTGTTCACACTTATATGTATTTTTCTCTTACAACCCTCCCTGTGCCAGGTTCAATTTTATTATAAATGGGCTAGTGCAGAATGGTGCCTCAATAACCTAAGTAGTGAAGCTTTGTTTAAAACTCAAACAATAGCTGAATGGCGTCTGTTTGTTCCTGATCAACACTCTGTTAAAAAAGGTTGCACTTTTTTTTAAAAGGCAGCAAATGTGGCCAAATATTAGCTTTTGAAATTAAAGGGGAAGTTATTCATTCACTCAGCAGTGCTTTGCAAGCTATCAATCTTCCAGGTATTTCTATTAGCTTTAATCATCGAAGTTGTTTATTTGGAGCAATTTCTAAGAGAATAAAGGTACCTTTTGGTTCTTATCTCCTGTCATCAAAGCATCCATTAGGAAACCCAAGCCCCTTAGGTAAGCTCGAGGGATTACTCAAAGAGGTTTTCTTGAAACAGGCAGGAATTTGGTGCTCTCTCTTCAGTGCACAGGAGTTCAGTTGAAAACCATAATCTGAAAGAGGAGGTTTATCTTGGGTTTTATGCAATTTGAGTAAGATTGTGTTCAAGGCTAATCTACAGGTAAAAGCACCTTAAGTGGGTTGAAACAAAGATGAGCCCCTGTTCCTAACAGTGCTATTTCTAACTTCATTGCTTTGTGAGAAAGCTAGAGGTGGAGTCAGGGGACAGGGGAAAGGCAGCTTGGAATTCTTACAATTATCACAATGGCCATTGGATTGGCCCACCAATGAGCTAACTAATATGTTTAAATAAAGAAATGATGATTCGATGTGATCTGGTAGGTAGTGGGGGCTTTCCACACTGGTCAAAAGCTCCAGCAAATGTCACTGTGACTTCAGAACCATACAAGGGGGTTTCCCGACAAACAGCAAAATTAATGGGGGAGTAAACTGCGAACTTAAACCTGTGAGAACTTAAAATAGGTGTAAAACCTGTGAACTTTGTGAGTCCTTAAAGAAGAGATGTGTTCCAAATGCCATAGATGTATTCAAATCCAAATGTTGCAAAGTTTTCAGTGTAGGGTTTTGGTTTGGCCCATTACTGAAATGAAGAAGTTGATGGGAAGATTGTAGCTGTAACTTCAGACAGGCAACCCTGGAAACTGGAACCTCTGGAGCTTAGTGCATTAGCCTCTGTATACAGTCTGGGCTAAAAGCCATGTGCCTTTCAGCTAAGGCTGCAGGGGAGACGTGGTCTTTTTCTCTGAAAGTGGTCTAAGTGCCACTACTTGGGACAGTGAACCACATCAGATAGGTGTGTGGGTTACAGATCCACATCTGAATTTAGCCCATGGAAAGGGTGATTTGGACATGAGCTTGACTCTCTTCCCTCTCTGATATTACTACAGAAATTGCAGGGAGGCAATGGGGCTTAGTGGACACGGCACTAGAGTGGCACTCAGAACTGCTGTGTTATTATGTGTATTGCCATAGTTCCCAGAATCCCCATTCATAGGCCAGAAGGAGTCCCTTGTGCTAGGTAATGTACAAAAACAGAATAAAAAGGCTGTCCCGTCCCAGAAAAGCTTGCAGTGTAAGCAGCAGCAAGAAGGCTAGCTGCATTACCAAACTGGTCACTGGGAACTCCACGGAAAATTATTATGGTAGGACCTCTGGGGAAGGAATAACCTTTACTTTACTCTTCAGGGCAGAGGTTTTGCCATCTTCTATATTAGCAAATTACCTAGCACACAATGGTCACAGAAAGAATTTAAAAGTCCTTCTGTCAACATAACACAGGGCCCGCCTATACACGTAAAGCATTCTGTCGACAGAGCCTAGACAGAATTCTGCATTTGCCTCGACGGTATAATTCCTCAAAAATTTGAGACATAACAATCTTCCGACCGTGTGTACTGTCGACAGAAGTGCAGGAGGACACTTCTGTCCACAGTAAGGACTTCTGGTTGACGGGCAGCCCTCTTTGAAGAACTGCCATTCCACTTTCTGGCCCCAGAGGGCAGTGCAGTCTGGCTGCTCCCTGTCAACAGAGTAAGATGTGTACAGCTGCAACCCGTCGACAGATGTTCTGTCTAGATTTTCCTGTTGATAGTAACTTCTGTCCACAGATGCTTCTATAATTACTAACTTTTCAGCTCTCTGATGCAACATTTGTTCTTTTCTAATAAATGGTGGGGGCTGAACTCGATGGCATTAGGGCTGAACTTTCTTACCTCTTGTGGTCTCTCACAGCCGTAGGATTCTATGATTCTATTCCATGGTACTCTCAGCCTTACATTGCAGGTTGCTACATAAGGTTAGTAGGGAGGTACAGCAAGGTAACAGCATTTATGCACATTGCCTGAATAACTCCATAGAGTATTATTCCAAAGGTTCATCATTCCAAGACAGTGAAGAACACTTTCCTAGACCCACATCAGTCTACCTTATGTGCAGCTCTTCAGAGCCCTTGGTTTCTTGTAGCTTCAATTGTCTCAGAGTCCATCTGCTGCTAGAGGAGAGATCTTGATATGTAAGCCTGCTGAGGTGACCTATTAATGCATACCTGTAGGACCCAATATGGATGATCTGGATAAATCTTCCACTTGCCACACAGTCTATTGTTCATTCTGTCTCCTAATATGTTTCTTCCTCACTGTCAATTTTCCAGTCCCTGATGAAATTGTAGTGTGTGATATCTTCTTGTATATTTGAGACTGGTTATCCCATTAAAAAAATAAAGCATACCACAGCATCTTCTACTTCCAGGGATTTTAGATCAGCTTTAGTGTCTGCGGAACTGTCCTCACCTTTTGACCAAGGATGTGTAATTCAGGAAAATAAATGATTGTCTAGGACAACCTCTGTTTTACCATTTAGGAGGACAAGATTCTGATTCTGCACAATTCACAGACTGATGCGATAATGTAGGAGCCATGAAAGAAGGACTGGTACCATAACGAGGCGCTTCATGTGTCCTCCATCTGCCATGGCAGGAATTTTGCCACTGACATGAAAGACTTGGGTACTAGAAGAGATTTTAAAATGTTCCCTGCAGCACAGTGTACACTAGCTGTCCTAAGGCACATCATCTACTGTTCTGGCAATCTGTTTCAAGGGGCAGGTGGGCAGCACTCTACTCTTCCATTGTGACAGCTTAGCTTGAAGTGAGGAGGACAGTGTTTGCTCCAGAGTTTCACTGGTCAAAATCTTGCTTTTTTGTATCGACCCAATTGAGCACAAAACTGTAAGGAGAAGGGCCCCAGTTGTAATCATTCTTGGGGTTCTTCAATTCAACTAATAGTGCCCTATGATCACAAGCTGGGAGTGAATGCTGCCACTGAGAAGAATGGGCTGTCACTGCTTTATTCCCTTAGTAGAAATTTTCAGGAATGAGATTTAAATTCTGCTGTCATTTACACTCCAGTGAATTTGGAGAACTCCACTGTAACCCACAGCTTTATTCAAACTTTGCCCTAATGTAACAGAAGAATTTACCCTGGAGTCTTCATAAAAAGATTTTGTTTATTGAAGGTTTTTTTCACCTCATTGGATTTGCCTAGTCTTTTCGGAGATGTTAAGAAGGCGGCCACAGATGTTGCTTTTATTAAATACATCAGGTCAAGAAGCATTTAGAAAGCTTCCCATTCTATGGCACACACATCCCCCACAAGATTGGGATTTCTTTTAATCCTGGAACTCTTCATAAACCTTTCTTGAAGGCACATGAACAAGACACAAAAAGTAATTGTTCCTCTCTTCTCTGCACTGATCAGGCCTCAGCCGGAGTACTGTGGCCAGTTCTGGGCCCCACATTTTAGGAAAGATGTGGAGAAGTTGGAAAGGGCCCGGAGAAGAGCAACTAAAATGATTAAAGGTCTAGAAAATATGACAAGGAGAGAAGATTAAAAGAACTGGATTTGTTTAGAAGATTAAAAGAACTGTTTGGAAAAGAGAAGGCTGAGAGGAGATATGACAGAGCTTTCAATTACCTAAAATGGCGTTTGGAGGAAGAGTGATAAAAATATTCTCCTTAGCCTGTGAAAATAGGACAAGAAACAATGGGCTGAAATTGCAGCAAAGAAGATTTAGATTGGACATTAGAAAAAAATTCCTTTCAGGGAGGTTAATTACTGGAATAAATTGCCTTTGGTGCTGATAAGTATCAGAGGGGTAGATATGTTAGTCTGTATTCACAAAAACAACAAGAAGGCCTGTTATAGACTAACAGATTTTTTGGATTATATGCTTTCGCGGGCAAAGACATACTACGTCAGACGCATGGGTGGTAGATATTTGAGAACATGTGAGATAAATATCTAACAGGAATGATATAGATGGTGTTTGATCCCAATGTGATGGCAGGGAGCTCAAGTTGATAACTTATTGAGGTCCCTTTAAGTTCTAGCATTCTATGATTCTATGTCTACACTACCAACTAAATCACATTGACGTACGACCACAACTGTAATTAAACCACTGGTGCATGTTCACCCCATCCTTGTGTCGGTGGAGCATTTCCATGTTAGTAGCTCTTGTATTGATACAGAGAGCTGTGCACCATGGATAGCTATCCCACTGTACCCCTGGCCACCCTCTGCTTCATAGTGTTCTGGGAAGGGTTTGCGATGCCTTGTGGTAGTAGATTCAGTGTCTCATGATGCAGTCTTCTCTGTTGCATCTTGCCACAGGCTTCCTAGTATTTTTCATGTGGTTTTTCAACAGCTCCCATAATCTAGCCACTCACCACCTCTGTCAGAAGGCATAGATCCTGCACTATTCTTTACAATAAGCCTGGTCTAGCAGTGTTTCTGAGCTGTTATTCTGATGATGATACCACAGTGGGTTCCCTGCTGTGTGCCATGGAGAAAAACAATTCAAGATTGTCTTACCTCCCTGCCAGGAAAGTAAATGTGTGTGGTGGGGGAGGAAGGATGGGAGGAGCAGCCACCCAGGCATCTCACTCTCTTGAGTGGGGAACCAAGGGCAGTGGGCTTCCCAGCTTTCTTGTCAGTTTCACAGCTCTAGCATGGAGCCCTGAAATTGACAAGACTATGTGAGTAACACAGGGTCTACCAGCACAAACCTCTCTTGAAGGTGGAGTTATTACCTCAGTAAAACAAGGAACTTCAATCAGCAGGACCAGGCTGTAAAGTATACACTGACATAAATATGTTGATATTAGCTGCCTTATGTTGACCTAACTGTGTAGTGTAGGTGACACCTGTATATGTGCTCTTATAGGGTTGACATGCAGCCCCAACCGCAATTCGACCCCTGGTGCATGTTTACATTATCCTTATGTCAGCAGACCATTTCCACGTTAGCAACACTTGTATCAATACAGACAGTAGTGCACCATGAGTAGCTATCCCACTTTGCAACTGGCCACCACCTGAATGCGAGCAGTTTTCACTATATGATGGCGAATAATAATAAAGATTAATTCACATTCCAAAAGTTCAATTTTATGTAACATCCACAAAAAATTAGTTATGTATTGGTACCCTAAACACTCTACATACAGGAGCAAGTACAGCACAATCTCAATTATCCAGTGCCTCCAGTTTTCCAGAGGTGTCAGATAACCAAAAGTGCTAGGTATTGGAATGCGCCTTCAGCGGCCCCAGTAACAATGCCACTGGCTGGAGACCTCGCCCCACAGATGCCAGCCCCAGCCCTGGCCAAGCAGTCTGCTCCCAGCTCCGCTGCAGCTGGCTGGACAGACAGTCCTGTGGCCGCTGACCCTGGCCCCAGCGCCTACAGAGCAGCTAGCTCCCAGCCAGCTCCCAGCCATGCTGCTGCCACTAGTGGCCAGATGGCTAGCCCCACAGCTGCCAGCCCCAACCCCAGAAGAGAAACTGGTTCCCAGCCATGCCAGAAAACTCGCCCCATGGTCACAAGCCACAGCCAGCCTGACCCTGCTACTCTGGCCCCAGCCAGGTGACCACCAGCAGAGCAGATGCCAATTAACTGAGCATGAGAGTTATCGAAATTTCAGATCACTTGGGTTTTACTGTGTCTTGAAAGGGGAAGGAATAGGGCACTCACAAGCACATTTGCCAATGAGACGCTCACAGCTGGCTGTATCGCCTGCTGACCTTGGCCACGTCTATACGTGCACGCTACATCGAAATAGCTTATTTCGATGTACCGACATCGAAATAGTCTATTTCGACGAATAACGTCTACACGTCCTCCAGGGCTGGCAACGTCGACGTTCAACTTCGACGTTGGGCAGCACCACATCGAAATAGGCACTGCGAGGGAACGTCTACAAGCCAAAGTAGCACACATCGAAATAAGGGTGCCAGGAACAGCTGCAGAAAGGGTCACAGGGCGGACTCAACAGCAAGCCGCTCCCTTAAAGGGCCCCTCCCAGACACAGTTGCCCTAAACAACACAAGATCCACAGAGCCAACAACTGGTTGCAGACCCTGTGCATGCAGCATGGATCCCCAGCTGCCGCAGCAGCAGCCAGAAGCCCTGGGCTAAGGGCTGCTGCACACGGTGACCATAGAGCCCCACAGGGGCTGGAGAGAGAGCGTCTCTCAACCCCTCAGCTGATGGCCGCCATGGCGGACCCCGCTATTTCAATGTTGCAGGACGTGGATCGTCTACAGGTGCTCTACTTCGATGTTCAACTTCGAAGTCGGGTGCTATTCCCATCCCTTCATGGGGTTAGCGACTTCAACGTCTCGCCGCCTAATGTCGATTTCAACTTCGAAATAGAGCCCAACACGTGTAGCCGTGACGGGAGCTATTTCGAAGTTGGCGCCGCTACTTCGAAGTAGCGTGCGCGTGTAGACGCGGCCCTTGTGTGAAATGTCTCTTGGGGTGGAACACCTGAAATACTGCTAAGGCACCTGGGGACATGAGGAATGGGGGAGAGGGATTGCAGGAAGGCAGTTCTGTATGGACTGCAAGGGGAGATAGGCACTGATGTTTTAGACCTGAAGTTCAACAAAGGCCTGCAACAAGTCTGTTTGCTCCCTCGCCAGTTTCTCACTGATTGCCTCCTTCCACACTCTGCTCACGGGCCGAGGCAATGGAAGCACCTCCTTGAAAATATTTGCTTGACTCTTCCAGTTACTTTTCTTACCTGACAGAGGTGCTCCGCAAGTGTGCAGGACACTGTCAAGAGCACTTGTGCAGCTGCTGAAGGAACACTAGACAGATGTGTTTTTTTCAGTGCTTTGACACCCTGGATCCAAACAAATGCAAGCAAATGAGAAGCACATTTTTCTGACCTTCCCTTGGCACTCACATGGTGTGGTGGTGGCCCCAGCCAGGTTGAATAGGGCACGGGGGTGATGGGGTGAGTCAGTAGAAAGGGGAGGGTAACCAGTGCGAACCGCTGTAGTACTGAATATCGGCACCATTTTCCACAGGCAGGGGGTGTTTGCAGCTAACATTTCACACCTGAGGTTAACCAATATGGCAAGAGTCTAGTTCCTGCCTGTCTGCAGACCAGGTCCGTATGCTGCTAGCCTGTGTGCTGCTTTATTAATTGTTGAGTGACATTGGCATGGCCAAGTTTCCTATCATGGGGGAATGAAAAAGGAGCCCTACTAAGAAACCTTTAGCGAAGGATTGCAGCCTACCTCCAAGAACGTTTCCTAGAGATCGCTATGGAGGGTTTACGGCATACCGGTTGTGCATAAACAAACTTCCTCACAGGGCTCCCTTTGTTTAGCTGCACATGGGAATGAGAGGCAGCTAGAAACTGTTCTTTCATTGGGTATTTTGCTGCTTCTTGTAGCCTGATTAAAAAAGTAGCACGTGGCCAGATGTGTCTCTGAAGGATCAAATCAGAATGAGTACATACCAGAGGTTCTCCCCTTTCCCTACATCAGCTCACCAGAGACTGGAACCAGTTGGACTGCTCAGGCCTTAACAAGAGGTCCTGACTTGCCATGTCACCAGATTTCCCACTCACCTGTCCACTATCCTGCACTCCCTCTTCCAACACATTTCTCTCCAGGACTCCACGGGAGTCTTGGCCATGAAGGGAGGCTGCTGAGGATGCCATGAAGCTCCTTGGAGAAGTAATATATCTACAGCTGCACATCAGAGAGTCTATTTGCCTCCTCTGATTTCTGGTATGCTTCCTCAGCTCCTTGGTTTTTCTACAGCAGCGCAGCATGTCCCTGTCACAGAGCTCCTCCACTGTGCCACAAGCAATCTAGCTACAGATAGAAGTGTTACTGTAGCTAGAGCAGAGCTGTGACTTTACGGTCTTCCTTCCCCTTGCCTCCACTCCCAGGAGATCCATCCCCTCACACGTAGCCCAGGAAAGAGCACGGAGCAGTCATTCTCAGCCGGGCAGCTGGTGTCCATGCTGAGCAAAGCGGGAAAAGCAATTTAAAGGCTCTTTAGGATTTTGAAAGGTGGAGGGGTGTTCACCTGCGTGCAGGGGAACAGAGTTCAAAATGGTGACCAGAGTGGGTGTTGTGGAATACTCTTCCGAAGCCACTTAGGATGATGTAAGCAATGTAGTATCTACACTGACCTTATATTGCTCTGACTATGTTGCTAAAAGATTTATGCCTCCCCTCCAGACGGTTTGATTAGTTCAGTGGAGCAGATGAATTAAAGAATTGGGAAATGTATTGCAGTGTGAACCCCAACATATTTAGAGACCACATCTACACTAGCCCCCTCCTTTTGGAAGGGGAATGGTAATAAGGGATTTTGTCAGATGCTAATGAGGCATTGCTATGAATATGCAGTGCCTCATTAGCATAGTAGGAGCTGTGTACGATTAGAAAGTGCCATTTTCCAAACACACGCCACCCAGGTATACAGGGGCCTTTTGAAAGGAACCCCCAGGCTTCAAAAGCCCCTTCTTCCCAAAACCAAATGGAAAGAAGGGGCTTTCGAAATGAGGGGGTCCTTTCGAAAGGCCCCCAGCTACACAGGCGGTGTGTGTTTCAAAAGCGGCACTTTTGAATTGCATGCAGCCACCATCATGCTAATAAGGTGCTTCATATTCATGGCAGTACCTCATTAGCATCTGCCAAAACCCCTCATTACCATGCCCCTTCCAAAAGGAGGTGGCTCGCGTAGATGTGGCCCAATTGGTATAATCTGCCTATGTTAATTTAACTTTGTAGAGTAGACATACCCCCATTGTGTCTAGTATTTCACATATGTGTTCCATCATTTAGGAAACTCTCACTGAAACTGGGATATTTGCTGAATAAAGTGAGGTTTAGCAGGAACAACAGGGTTTTCTACAGTGATGAAGTTGGTGTGACTAACGTGTGAAGCTTCATTGTGACCTAAACCTCTTTTGCCTTAAATCAGATACACTATTTCACCAGTTTAAGCTTCTGCATCAGAAGCTACAACCTGATATGCAAAAGTTTTCAAACAGTTGTTTGGTAATGACGAAATTGAAGAGATACTTTCCAGCTCCTCAAACAGGTGTTACTTTTGATTCCGACCGAAGGATTTTTTTTAATCTGTATCAGTTTCCTCATTCCTCTGCCAGATGGATTGGAACTGCCAAAACATGAGAATTTAAAGATCACTTATGCTCCCTGATTATTTTCTGACTATTTTTTGTGTTATATTAGCAGTTGTTAGTCCCCAGAGAGGAGAAGGTCCCATTGTGCTAGTTGCTTTACAGATACATATTAAGAGAAAGCCAATGGCAGCTTTTCATCTAAATCAGGGGTCTCAAACTCATGGCCTGACCCATTCCACAATCCCAACTGTGCGTGACTGCTGGCACGTGAGTCCCTGTGGCTCTGGAGGGGGTGTCCATAACCTTCCCCCAAGTCCATCCCCTGCTCCATCCCTGTCCCACCTCTTCCCACAAGGTCTCAGGGATTACTGGTGGGGGGTATGGGGTGGCAGCAGGGGGTTGGGTCTCCCCACATTCACAGCAACAGCAGGAGCCAGGAGGAGGTGAAGCAAGGCAGCAGCCTTTGCTCTGACACCATAGTCCAGGCCAGCCCTGTTGTTCCACGTCACTGCAGTGGTGGAAAGCATAGAGCCCAGCAGGTGGGCTGGGGACATGACAGCAGAGCACAACAGGCTGCTGTGTGGCTCTACTTTCCCATAGCTCCTGCTGCTGTGGCGAGTATAATGGTGGGGGTCCAACACCTGTTGCCAGCCCCTGCCTGCCCAGGGCCCCACAGGTTAGCCTAACTATGGAGGACCAGTCTGTCCATAGGCCAGTTAAGGCAGGTGCCCCACGAGCCTCACGAGTGCAGGACAGAGGGCAGCAACTCTGAACCATTTGGCGGATGGGACAGCTCTTCACACACCTTCCTGAGCCACAGCAATGTGCTGGCAGTGGTGCAGTGCTGGCAGCTAGGAGCCACTCTGGCCCCACTGCACTACTGGTGGTGGGGCTGGCAGCCCCCGGGAGGGATTTAAATAGCGCAGGGGCAGCAGGTTGATCCAGGGGATGCCTGGGGTGGAGAGCATGGGGCAGATTGCACGGGTTGACAGTTGGGGTCAATAGACACATGGGGAGGGAATGTTAGTGACCCCTCCCCTGGAACACTGCCAGAGGGGTTGTTGGTTATTGGTTATTCTCCCACTAGGAGAATTTGAGGACTGGCACTGGCCCCCGGGGAAACTGAGTTTACGACCCCAATCTGAATAGACAAAACAGACAAGGAAATGTTGTATGGGGAATTAAGCCACACAGGCTGTGTCTACATGTGTTGCTTGTTTCAGAAATGGCATGGAAATGAGCTATCTGGAAGAGGCTAATGAGGCATGGATGCAAATTTTCCATGCCTCATTGGCATATCAGCACGAGGTTCCGAGTCCGGACGAAGGTGTTCCAGACTCCAAAGTACATGTGCAGACATGGCTCCAGTTCACATGCCAATATGCTAATGAGCCCCAGAAAATTTGCATCCTCACCTCATTAGCATCTTCCAAATAGCTCATTACTGTGCCACTTCCAGAAGAAACATCATGTGAAGACACAGCCACAGACATTAAGTAACTTAGCCAACATCGCACATGGAGAGTGTGGTCAGAGCAAGAATCAAATGCAAGTTTCCTGTGCCCCCAACTTGTGCCTTAACCACAAGACTGCCCGTTTGCTATAATGGCAATAACATACTGTTAATAATATTACTACAGTCACTGGAGCCCTAGTTATGGACCAGCATCTCATTGTACTAGGCCTTGTATAAACACAAACTGTATTCACATTTTAAAACTGTATTTTATAGCTAGCCCAGGAGACCTTCAGTCAACCTCCCAGCCACATTCCACCTCCTCCACCTGCCCCATATGTTTTCCCAGATTATTACTGATTTTATGACGAATTAGACTCCTGATTCATTTAATTAAATATCAGAAGCCAAAATGCTATAGTCTCTCCCCAGGGGCAACAACATCATGGCAAAGGCCACATTTTCCTATTAAAAGTCTGTAATTTTGCAAGGCGGGGGTAGCAAAAGAAAAGAAACATCCCACACACACCCCCAAACTTCTACCAAAGCCATAAAACATGGCAAAGTGTCTGAACAGATGTTTTCCCTAGAAACATTCCAAAAATATGAAAGCACACTGGGCACACTGGCCTGTTTCTTCATTTTCACTCAGAGATAACAAATGTACCATGTGATGTTGCCAGGGTAGCCACTTGTATTTTATCATTGACTGAAGCAGCAGAAACGGTTAATACAGCCATGCACTTCCTGAGTACGGGATTTGCTGCTCCGGCAGATTGAGCCCCATGCCGTTTGATACTGTTTTTACTTTTGTAGCTATGCACAGATAGTATTATAAATAACATGTATCACACTATAGTATGCAGCAAAAGTCCATGTGGGTGGGGTGGGTGTTGTACCCTTAAGGTGAGATTCTCTGGTCTGTTAACCACAAAATATTCTTCTGTTAGCAGAGCCAATCCAGTGGAGAATTTCCCCTGTCTTGGGGGACATTCTATGGGTGGAAATCTGGCAGAGGCAGCTGCACTGCCTCTTAAGTCAACTGTCTCTTTTCTAAAACAACAAGAAGTCCTGTGGCACCTTATAGACTCACAGATATTCTGGAGTATAAGCTTTTGTGGGCAAAGACCCACTTCTCTTTGCACGCAAAAGCTTATGCTCCAAAATTTCTGTTAGTCTACAAGGTGCCACAGGACTTCTTGTTGTTTTTGAAGATACACACTAACTCTCTGATACTTGTCTCTTTTCTACCATCCTGGCATTGTTAGGCTCTTAGGCTATGGGTAGATTACAGCAATTTGTCAACAGAAGTTTTTGTCGGACGATATCTTCTGCCAAAACTTCTGTCAGCAGATTGTGGCCAAACTTCCAAGTACATCTCAAGAGCAATCTATTCTGTCGACAGACAGCAGCCAGCCTTCCCGGTCGTTCTACTGGCAAAGCAGCCAACTGGAAGCACAGCAGACAGGGCTGCCTGGTGTCCCAGAAGCCCCTTCTGTTAATAGAGTGCCCTGCACAACATCCAGACCAGCTTTCTGTCGACAGATCTCTGTCAACAGGCATGGTACAGATGTTGCCCAAAGTGCTGCATTCTGTCAATTCACTGTTGACAGAACACCTTGGCAATCTGGATACTCCGCGGGTTTTGTCAACAAAATTCTGTAGTGTAGACACAGCCTTAGAGGTGAGTGTACCTTACTGGATCTAGACTAGGACCCTCCAGTGAGAGTTCAATGAATTTGGAAAAAGGAAATGTTTGCTCCAAACTCAAGATGACCCTTTGTGTTTCATTAGCTTTCTCCTCTTCCTCCTTCTTATCCTTCTTTCACATTTGCATTCTTCTGTGCTTCTGCTTTCTAGCCACCCTGGGAATGGTAGTGGAAAAGCCAAAAGTATAATTTGATTATTTGTTTTCATAAGATTGCTGGTACACTTTTACAATCCTGAAAGTGCTTGAACTTCGTCTTTCATCATGCTATAAGATCTCAAATAGCATTGTATATAATACCACAGAAATGCTACACTGCAGAAGTGCACCCAGCTCTCAGCAGAGGACGGCACCCAGCTGGCGGTACACATTGTAGTGGTGGAAATAAACACAATCACAGAATCACAGAATCACAGGGCTGGAAGGAACCCCAGGAGATCATCTAGTCCAGCCCCCTGCTTCAAGCAGGATCAACGTCCCCCTAAGTCATCCCAGCCAGGACCTTGTCCAGCTGGAACTTAAAAACCTCTAGGGATGGAGAATCCACCACCTCTCTAGGCAACACATTCCAATGCTTCACCACCCGCCTGGTGAAGTAGTTTTTTCCAAATATCTAACCTACACCTCTCCCTCTTCAACTTCAGATCATTACTCCTTGTTCTGCCATCTGACACCACTGAGAACAGTTTCTCACCCTCCTCTTTAGAGCTCCCCTTCAGGAAGTTGAAGGCTGCTATTAAATCACCTCTAAGTCTTCTCTTCTGTACACTAAACAAGCCCAAATCCCTCAGCCTATCCTCATAGGTCTTGTGCTCCAGACCCTTCATCATTTTTGTTACCCTTCGCTGAACCTGCTCCACCAAATCCACATACTTTTTATACTGGGGGGCCCAAAACTGGACACAAGATTCCAGATGTGGCCTCACCAGTGCCGAATAAAGAGGAATAACTACTTCTCTAGATCTGCTCGAAATGCTCCTCCTAATGCACCCTAGTATGCCGTTAGCCTTCTTGGCTACAAGGGCACACTGTTTACTCATATCCAGCCTTTCATCCACCATAACCCCTAGTTTCCTTTCCATCGTACTGCTGCTGAGCCAGTCGGTCCCCAGCCTGTAACAATGCTTGGGATTCTTCCGCCCCAAGTGCAGGAGTCTACATTTCTCCTTATTGAACCACATCAGATTTCTTACGGCCCAGTCCTCCAATTTATCCAGGTCCCTCTGGATTCTCTCTCTACCCTCCAAAGAATCTATCTCTCCCCCTAGTTTTGTACAATAGCTAAGAAAAGAGGGGCCTGGGACTTATAGGCTGTGTCTACACGTGCCCCAAATGTGTAGGCTTATAGGCTGTGTCCTCCAATTTATCCAGGTCCCTCTGGATTCTCTCTCTACCCTCCAAAGAATCTATCTCTCCCCCTAGTTTTGTACAATAGCTAAGAAAAGAGGGGCCTGGGACTTATAGGCTGTGGCTACACGTGCCCCATTTGCATGGCCATTTCGAAGTTTACTAATGAAGCGCTGAAATGCATATTCAGCGCTTCATTAGCATGCGGGCGGCAGCCGCGCTTCGAAATTGACGCTCCTTGCCGCTGCGCGGCGCGTCCAGACGGGGCTCCTTTTCGAAAGGACGCCGCCTACTTCGAAGTCCCCTTAGGACTGAATATGCATTTCAGCGCTTCATTAGTAAACTTCGAAATGGCCATTTGCATGGCCATTTTGAAGTTTGGGGCACGTGTAGACACAGCCATAAGGGTATTCTTATGATAAGTCCCATGTAAACATAACTGAACTTCTGTGGCATACCACACAAATAATTATAAAAACACATGATTCCAAAACAACATAACTTTATGGATCAGTGACACTAAAGCAAAACACTCATTGATATCAAAACAAAATAGCAGTCCAGTAGCACTTTAAAGACTAAGAAAATTATTTATTAGATGGTGAGCTTTTGTGGGACAGATGCACTTCTTCAGACCGTAGCCATAACAGAACAGACTCAATATTTAAGGTACAGAGAACCAAAAACTATTTATCAAGGTTGACAAATCAGAAAAATTGTAATCAAGGTGGGCAAATCAGAAGAGAAGAGGGCGGTAGGAGTGGTGGAAGTAAGAGTCAGATAAAACAAAGTATGTAAAAGAGTCCATATAACGACCCAGCTAATTGGCATCCGGGCTCAAACCATGTGTTAATGTGTCGAATTTGAATATAAAAGAGAACTCTGCACTCTCTCTTTGCAAGCAATTCTTAAAGTTCCTTTTCAGTTTAATAGAAACTAGGGCTACATCTACACTAGCACACTACGTCGAAGTAGCCTATTCTGAAGTAAGAACATCGAAATAGGCTACTTCAACGCATATCATCTACACGTCCTCCAGGGATGGTGCTATCGATGTTCAACATCGAAGTAGCAATGGGGAACATTGAAAGGAACTGCCCCAGAAGGAATTGTGGAGCGTTCACACACACAAGCACTCCTCATCAAACTAAGGGGCCAGCAAAGCCTGTGGATGGGGTCACAGGCTGGACTAGCCCTTCTGGGGCAACAGCAAACTGCTCCCTTAAAGGGCCCCTGCCAGACACACTCGGCCTGCACAGCACGAGGTCTGCAGAGCCAACAACCAGTTGCAGACCCCGTGCACACAGCATGGACCCCCAGCTGCAGCAGCAGCAGCAGCCAGAAGCCCTGACTTAAGGGCTGCTGCACACGGTGACCACAGAGCCTCGCAGGGGATGGGCAGAGCATCTCTCAACTCCTCAGCTGATGGCTGCCATGGAGGACCCTGCTATTTCGATGTAGCAGGACGTGGATTGTCTACACATGCCCTACTTCGAAGTTCAACATCGAAGTAGAGTGCTATTCCCATCTTCGGACAGGAATAGCAACTTCGACATCTCGCTGCCTAACGTCGATTTGAACGTCAAAACAGCGCATGGAGCATGTAGATGTGACACGTGCTATTTCGACTTTGTGCTGGCTACTTCAAAGTAGTCGGCTAGTGTAGACGCACCCTAGTGTCTGAATGGTAAACTGCCTCAGCTAGCCAGAAAAATGCTGTGAAGATGAGTGGAGCTTAACTTCTTCCCCTCAGGAGCTGGGTACTTTTCTTCTGCTCAGGATTCAAAGTCATGAATCCTCTCCTGGAATTAGACACATAGCCGTCATAACTGTGTTTTCCATGGGTGTGCTCTGAGCATGAGACCAGATCAGGCCTCACTGGCAAGATAGGAAGGGGAACAGCTAGTTTGGGATTCTGCTCAGGAGTGAATTAGGCACTTAACTTCAGAGCAATGTCAGGATGTATGTGGATTTGTGCGGCAGAAATTTAGGTTTCTAGGGGCTCTTACCAGTGTAAACTCGTGTTCTTTGGAGCTTTATATACCTACAGAGTTGGGTGGCAGATGAGCAGTATGAATGACAGTGATGCCTGTACATTTGGTTTAGACATGTAAATGGATGAGTAGGGGCCACATTGGGAATCTAACCCTAAATCTGAAAACAAAAAATCAGTCCAGTAGTACTTCAAGGGCTAACAAAATAATGTATTAGGTGATGAGCTTTCATGGGACAGACCCACTTCTTCAGATCATAAGAAGTGGGTCTCTCCCACAGAAGCTCATCACCTAATACATTATTTTGTTAGTCCTTAAGGTTCTACTGGACTGCTTTTTTGTTTCCATAGTATATAGACTTGCACGGCTATCTCTCTGTTACTAACCCTAAATATGTTAACCTGAACATCATTTTACTAGTCATTTTTTTTAAATTAAAAAAACCCACAAGATCAGAGCTTGTACATTATAAACCACTTCTTTAAACAGCCTGGCTACGGCTACACTATCATTCCTCTTTCAAAAGAGGCATGCAAATGAGGGACACCAAAAATGCAAATGAGGTGCAGATTTACATGTCTGGCACGTCATTTGTATATTCTTCTTTTGAAAGATCTTCTTTGCAAAGAAGAAAAGTAGTGTACACGTGGTTCTTTCAAAAGTGAGGCCCAGCTTTGAAAGAAGCCTTCTTCCTATATTTTTTTTTAGGAAGAAGGGTTCTTTTGAAGATAAGGTTTACTTTTGAAAGAGCCGTATCTACACTGCTTTTCTTCTTTTGAAAGAAGAATATGCAAACAAGGTGCCAGATATGTAAATCTACATATCATTTGCACTATTGATTTCCCTCATTTGCATGCCTATTTTGAAATCAGAATGCTAATGTAGACACAGCCATGATAATTAAAGAGGGCTTGCATGTGGCAATTGGAATGGACAGAAATGGCTATGTTATTAGCGGTGTCATCAGTGTCAATTATTATAAACTGAGGAGTATTGTCCTATAATTATTTGCAGGTGAAATAAAAATAATAGTAGGTGCATAGTGGTCTCTTTAGTTGCCTAGATGTTATGTAGCATTACTGAATTGCACCTCTTTATTGCATGTAATTTTTGATTTCAGTCAAGCATGGTTATGTTATGAAAAAATAAATAACTTCCCTAACCTTCACCTCTTATAGCAGCTATAATTTCATGTACTCTTTCTTGAGATGGATTATCCACCTCATTTCCAATGGAGGTTTTAAGAGTAGCCAGATGAACTCCAAATGTAGACCTTGTCCCTGCTTTTCCGCTCAGTGCTATTATATAGTTTAGTGAACTAATTAACAGAAATATGCTGAGAATTCATTGATGTCATTCATTGGAAGGGGTTTTTCTTCTCTCAGTGCAATCAAGTAATTCTTCATAGAGCTAATTAGAGATATAAACACAAACATAGGATAACAGTCTTAAACTATCTTATTTTTGCTATGTAGGTCACAGTCCACTTCCCACACAATGGCGGTGCAGCCTACACATCTGTAAGTTCTAGGATACATTCAAAATCAGTTCATAAATACAGAGTGCAGTTACATCTTTCATTTTAGTTCAAAAATTACTTATTTTTCATTCAATTTTAGTGTTGTTCAACTGTTACTAACTAAAATAAATTACATCAGAAATACAGACTCATGACACCAGGCCACAGAGAAAATCATTTACACTTAGACTATGTTTAGACTGTTTTCTCTTTAAAAGAAAATAACTTAAGCAATTTGCACAACAGAAAATGGCAGCAAAGTTCAGAAAAAGTGAATATTCTGAAAATTCCATTATCCCTCTCACAACAAGGGGTAGTGGAACCAGAATACCATGCTTGAAATGGCAGCAGTATTTCAAGCATGGGGAAAAGCTGCAGCATTGTTATTTCAGGACACAGCCGTATCCCAAAATAGCACCTGCAGTCTAAACATAGCCTTAGGGAATAAATCCAGGACCATTTTATGTTTCCTGAATGACTGTCTCAAATTAGCCGTGTCTACACGTGCACGCTACTTCGAAGTAGCGGCACTAACTTCGAAATAGCGCCCGTCACGGCTACACGCGTCAGGCGCTATTTCGAAGTTAACTTCGACGTTAGGCGGCGAGACGTCGAAGTCGCTAACCCCATGAGGGGATAGGAATAGCGCCCTGCTTCGATGTTCAACGTCGAAGTAGGGACCGTGTAGTCGTTGCGCGTCCCGCGACGTCGAAATTGCCGGGTCCTCCATGGCGGCCATCAGCTGAGGGGTTGAGAGACGCTCTCTCCAGCCCCTCAGCTCAATGGTGGCCTCATGGAGCGGCCCCTTAAAGGTCCCCTCCCCCTCCCTTCCTGTGCAGGAAGCTGAGGGAACGTGCAGGCGGCAGCCCAGACACGCGGCCAGCCTGCACGTCCCTCAGCCACCCACCCAGCTGCGATGGCTGCCCAGCAGCACCCCCAGCGCCCCCAGGGGACCCCCCGCAAGGGGAGCCAGGGCAGCCAGCCCAGCCAGTCGGGCAGCCAAGCTGGGAAGCGGCAGCGGGGCCCCTCCTGGATGGAGGCCGAGCTGTGGGACCTGCTGGGGCTCTGGAGCGAGGAGGAGGTGCTCCAGGTAATGGGGAGCAAGAGGAGGAACGCGGATGCGTTCGCTCGGCTGGCCGACGGCCTGGCTGCCCGGGGTCACCCTGCCCGCACTCCTGATCACGTCAGGAGTAAGGTGAAGGAGCTGCGGCAGGTTTACTCCCAGGCCTGGGATGCGGCTGGCCGATCTGGGGCCGCCCCCGTCACTTGCCCCTTTTACAGGGAGCTCAGGGACATCCTGGGCCCCCGGCACACCTCCTCCCCTCCGGCCACCCTTGGTACCTCGGCCGACGAGCCCCAGCAGGCCCTGCAGCCGGAGTCCGCCCCGGAGGCAAGCCCCGCACCCCGGGGGCCCCCCCCCGGAGCCCACCCCTGGGACATAGCGGCAGGAGGAGGAGGAGGAGGAGAAGGGGGGCTCCTCCTCTGCAGAATCCAGGCTGCAGATCCTCCTCCTGCCATCCCGGAGCAGCAGCCGGGCCTCCGCCCCCCGGGGATCTCCGGACCGTGGGAGCGGACCGACAGATAGGTACCCCTCTCTGGTGTACACCCCTGGGCTTGAGGGGCGGGGGGTAATAGATATGTGTCCAGGGCCCCCCACATGCTCACATGGCCATGGCCCCAAGGACAGCAGGGCCATGGCCCTCACAGCACTGCATCAGCTCCTGCCCCCCACCCCCACCCCCACCCCGCATGACAGTGCCATGCCCCACCCCCGGGCCAGGGGGGAGAGGAACCTCGAGGGGCCCCCGGGAGGAGGGGGTGGGACACCCCGCAGCAGCAGCATGTGATGGAGTAGGGGGAGTGCAAAAGGGAGACTCAGGCTACATATGAGCAACAAGAGCCGAATAGCTCCCAGGGGCAAAGGATGATCCTGGGGCAACAGCTGGCAGGTGACACCTCTGCCCTGAACAAAGAGGAGGGAGGAGCCAAGTTGGCTTGGAATTGGGGGGGAAGGGCGGGGGCCACAGGTAGAGGCTAGGGGAAGGGAGAGCTGAAAGGCAGCCAGCCTGAGGAGGGGGAAAGCTGCATCCCAGAGGGGCCCCCCTTGGGGTCTTCTCCCCACGACGGGTTGGAAGGACTGTCTCTTCCGACAGCTGGTGCTGTCACTCCTGGGAGAACCTGGGCATTTGTGGCCTAAGAAACCTCTCCTGCTGTCAGACCCTGTGGGGTGAAGTGAGAGTCGCTCCCACCAGGGGACGGGGTGCAGGGCAGGGGGACCCCTGAACCCCATCCATCACAGCAGCATCTCCCGGGGACGGGGATGGGGAACCTGCAGCACAGGGCTGGGGGGACAAAGGCCACGGCTCGGGGCCCACACTAACGCCTGTCTCCATTCTTCTTCCCCCGCTCCTCTCCTGTGTCCCGCACCTGCACCATCAGAAGGACCGGAAGAGAGACCCGGCAAGGCCTCAGTGGTCCCAGAGAGCCCTCCGTGACTATCGCTCCAGGCAAGCCCCTCGGCCGAGGACCAACTGGCCCCACGGCAGGCTAGACGGCGGACCCCGCACCACCACCAGCCGACGGCGACGGACCCCCAGCTGCTGGCCATCCACCGACGGCAGCTGGAGGTCGCGGAACAGCAGCTGCAGCTGCAGGAGCGGGCACTGGCCTGGCGCCAGGAGGCATGGGGGGCCTACATGGAGACTTTTAACCACTTGGTGGACTACCTGTCCCCCCATGCCGCGCCGGCCGCCGCAGCGTCCGCCCTGCCTGCTCCACCAGCCCCACCACCAGCTGCTCCGCCCATCGCCGTCCCTTCCGCCGTCGCCCCGCCACCCACCACCGAGGGCCGGAGCACCGAGGGACCCCTGGAGCCACCTGAGACTCGCTGGGCATCATATCTTCCGGTCCGGCCCGCCCCCAGCCAGCCCCGGACAGGGCTGCGACTGCGGCGGGGTTCCCAGCCGGCCACGCCCAGTGCCGGGCTACAGGGGCGAGGGTCCCGGGACGTGGCCGCCCCCCTTGTATATAGTTTAAAGTTATTATTTGGTGCCCCCCGTTTGCACCGTCCCCCCCATGTAAATAATTCTCCCCTTTATCCTCCCTGGTTTTCTTTTTATTCATGAGGACACTTGCTTCTTAGTATTGTTTTATTTTTGTACATATTAGTTTGTTTCCACGTTTGTATATAGTTTGTTCTTGTTTCATATATTTACAGTTAAAAAAAAAAGTTCTGAAAGAAAAAGAAGTTTAAGTTCAGCCACAAGTGCGTGCTGTCCTTTGTCCAGGAAAAGTGGGAGGGGGGTGCGGTGGGGTGCTCCATGGTGTGGGCGTTGGGGCAGGAGTGTGGTGGAGGAAGGGGCGGGCAGTGGGGGGCCTGGGCAGAGTTCACCCCGCGGCCTCATCGTTGAAGTGGGCCCGCAGGGCCTCCCGGACCCGGGTCCCTTGGGGTCCACCTGCCGACTGGGGGCAGCAGGTGGCTGGACGTCTGCCCTGCCGGCCTCCACAGCCCAGCCCTGGAAAAAGGTCTCCCCCTTGCTCTCCACCAAATTGTGCAGGGCGCAGCAGGCACCCACAATCTGGGGGATGTTGTTGGGGCCCGCATCCAGGCGGGTCAGGAGACATTTCCAGCATCCCTTCAGGCGGCCAAATGAGCGCTCCACCACCTGGCGCGTGTGGTTCAGGCACTCGTTGAAGTGCTCCTGGCTAGCGGAGAGATGGCCCGTGTACGGGTGCATGAGCCACGGCCGGAGGGGGTATGCCGCATCTGCGATGACACAGAAGGGCATGGTGGTGTCCCCCAGAGGAATCTCCCACTGGGGGATGTAGGTCCCCGCCTCCAGCCGGCGGCACAGGCCCGAGTTCCGGAAAACCTGGGCGTCGTGGGTGCTGCCAGGCCAGCCCACATAAATGTCCTGGAAACGTCCCCGGCTGTCCACCAAGGCCTGGAGGACGACAGAATGGTAGCCCTTGCAATTCAGGTATTGTCCTCCACTGTGATGCGGGGTGCGGATGGGGATGTGAGTCCCATCCAGAGCCCCGAAGCAGTTGGGGAAGCCCAGGGTGGCAAAGGCCGCGATGGTGGCATCTGGGTCCCCCAGCCTCACGAGCCTGTGCAGGAGCATGGCGTTGATGGCATGCACAACCTGCAGAGAAAGCACATGGGACAGCACCAATGAGGGGTGAGCAGGGTGTGCGTGGCCCTCCCCTGCCCCGCCCTCCTCTGCCCGGGCCCCCCTCCCCTGCCCTGCCCTCCCCCCGTGGGTTCTCTTACCTCCATGAGGACAGCCCCGACGGTGGCCTTACTGACACCAAACTGCTGTCCCACGGATCGGTAGCTGTCGGGAGTGGCCAGCTTCCAGACAGCGATGCCGACCCGTTTCTGCACTGTGAGGGCACGCCGCATGGCCATGTCCTGGTGCCTGAGTGCGGGGGTGAGCCACTGGCACAGCTCCATAAATGTCTGCCGGCTCATCCTGAAGTTCCTGAGCCAGCGGTCATCGTCCCACTCCTCAAGCACCAGCCGCTCCCACCAGTTGGTGCTGGTGGGGTAGCTCCACAGCTGCTGGCGTGTGAGGCGGGGGGGGGGGGGTGCTGCAGGGTTAGGGGTTGACCCCTGCTGCCCTGGGGGCAGCTCCTCCTCCGGTGTAGCAAGGAGGTGCTCAGCTGCCTCCCGCATGGCATGGAGCAGGGCAAGCCCTGCTCCTGCTGGGAGGGCTGGGTGGACCTCTGGCTGCTGCTGCTGCTGCTGCTGCTGCTGCTGCTGCTGCTGCTGCTGCTGGGGGTCCATGACAGCGGCGCCTGGGGTCTGTGTGCCTATGGCTCCTCAGACCGCGTGCTGTGCAGGCTGAGTGTGTCTGGGAGGGGCCCTTTAAGGGAGTGGCTAGCTGTTGCCCCGGAAGCGCTAGTCCGCCCTGTGACCCTGTCTGCACCTGTGCCTGGCATCCCTATTTCGATGTTTGCTACTTTGGCGTGTAGACGTTCCCTCGCTGCGCCTATTTCGATGTTGGGCTGCGCAATGTCGAAGTTGAACATCGACGTTGCCGGCCCTGGAGGACGTGTAGACGCTATTCATCGAAATTAGCTATTTCGATGTAGCGTTCACGTGTAGACGTAGCCATTGTGTCCTACTTTTGGGTCCTGGTAACTGAGGGGTTTGGATGAAGCACAACCATGTTTTTTTTGCCCAGGACCTCCTTTCAACAATTTAGAAGATGATGTAAAATTTTAACCATTGGAAGATTTAGATAAGCATTATGGGCTGCAGTTACCTGGGCAGTGTCAACATTTTCAAAAGTGCCAGAGGGGCTGAGTATCTCAAATCTTATTCACTAAAAATGAGATTTTAGACCAAAGAGTCTAAGTCCTATTGGAAGTGGGACTCAGGAACTTTGAAAAATTTACCTCCAATCTGGAGATCACCAAAACCAGACATAGCATCTGAGCTGACCCTACCCCCTCAAATTTTGGAGGTCTCAGAAAAATGGGGCTTGGTTCTGATAAACTGTTCTCAAATTTGCTTTTGCAGAACCAAAGTTTGACCAATAAAGTTTTACAAACATCCTGATTTTGTTCAACTCAATTTTACCTAGAGTTCTTGCCAAACCCCCCAAATGATGGAAGGTTTGAATAAATGTAACTGGGATACAGATTACTCTTAGTTTAGCTTTTGTTAAGACCAATAATGATTTACCGTGTGTCTAGTCAGGCCACCCTATTCTTGAAAAAAATAGAATAGCAACAAATGGTCAGGATGACCTTCCATGTCCTCTTATACACAGCTTCTCAAATCATTCTCAGGCATACTTGTTGGAGAGTTAACTCTACGCTGACTCACAGGAGAAACTAGCACTTAGGTAAAGCAATTTTGCTTCCTTCAGCAACAGGGTTATTTTTGGGGGTCTCATAAATAAGCAGGGAGCAATATAGACTATGAGGAAATCATATGGACAGTATATGGTAACAACCAATTTTATTCTGAGTTTTTCATACCACTCATACTAAAAAAAATCTTTTGTAATCCATATGCAGAAAAGGAGAGAGTTGAGACTGCAGACACAACATTAACTCTGAATTTCTTGAGTTTTGTGCAATTAAAAGTTTCCATTTTTAATATTTTTAGCGATAAGCCCAATCACGTGGCAAGTAAATTTATGAAGTTTCATTTGCATTTTATCTGTATTTGTATGCGTATGAAATTGTCTGCTCTCAATATTGAACCAAAGACAATCCCAAGCAGGTGTGTGATCTTTGCATCTGACAATCTTCTCAATAATTCAAAGAAGGGTGAAATATGCATGCTTTCTTGGAAAGGCTAAGAACTAAGTCATTGTTATGGTTATTGTCAGATGTGATTACAGGCAACATTTTTAGAGCCATCTAGCACTTAATACATTAAATTCCAAATCTGCTAGAAGTGACATTTATCACCAGTGAGCATAAGAACAATGACCATCTTATAGGGACATCCTATGTTTACTCTCTAAACTATGTTGAAGCTGGAGATTTACAGAGAAAAGTGAATCCAGTAGAGTTCTTTGAAGTCTGGGTACTCCATCCTCTGCTGAGTCTTCTATTTCTTCTCTAACACAGTCAACATGTACCTCACTTCATGTGCCCTTGCATTACATGCCACTTTTGTAATACCAATAGGAAAAAATATAAAAACTTTGAGGATGAAAATCAGAAGACTCTGGCAACCCTGCACATGGAAAATGGGAAACATAATGTCTTAGAGGCCACACTTAAAACACCAATGGGCAGCAGGTTGTCCACCACTGACATAAAATTACAACTACCAACCTCTTGTATTTGTAAGGCATTTTCTAGGCTACAGTACCCCAGCTTCTTTGGGTCTGTTCCTGTTTCATTGAAAGCCAGCTTTGCTGTTGATTTCAACAGAGGATCAAATGCTGAAGGTGAACCTCTATCAAAATAAGAATATGTACTTTTCTTTTCTACTTTGTGTCTTCTTCTTTAATGTGCAGTATCTTATTTGAATGTAGTTACTAGGGGCTAGTTGTTGAATTGGGAGTTTGCATTTGTGAGCCGCACATCAATAAGAACAAAACATCCCCTAAAACAACCCCCTAGAATAAAAAAAAACCTGGGTGAATGGCTGAAACCCAGAAACTTGAGCTATTCAGAACATAAGGCATACACCAGAAGTGATCCCCAAGGTTGTTGAGCCCCATCCCTAACATCATAAGCAATCCCATCATACAATCACCTGCAAATTTGTCCATCTCTCTTAAAGCTAAGTAAGTTGTTTGTTCCATGACTCCTACTGGGTAGTTATTCCAGAGTCTCACTTCTCTGATAGTTAGAAATTGTCTTCTCTTTTCCAGCCTTAGTTTGTTCATGGCCATTTTATATCCATGTGACAAGCTTTTGTGTCAAGATTATATAGCTTTAGCTTATATAGCTCTTCATCTTCCCTGGAATTCATGCCTATCATAGTGTACTCTGCTCACAGCTGGGTGACACCCCTTCTGGCAATTCAGGGATTAGCTCCACTTGGTTCAGTGACCCCTTTTGGGTCTTCCACCTTTGCAGTTCTGCCGCTGCTTACAGAGTTGCACAACAGATGCTTTGTGACTCAGCCCATTGGCCAGTTTGTATTCGTATTTCCGCTCCTGAGGCATGGCAGTCTTTTCAAGTGTCTCCACAAAAAACAGCCTGTCATCACACCCACTGCCCTGACCGTGTGACTTCTACAGTGACCCAGGCATTGTTCCCATTTACTGTCCCAAGCAACCACAGACTCACTAGTTAAACCTTCTACAGTTGTTCATGTGCCCCCTTCCTGCTCCCTTACCTCAGGGAGAGGGACTACAGATTTCCTCTCTTCCATGCTGATGTCATCCTCTAGACTTTATAGAAGCCCTGCCTCTTACCTCACATGTGAGCTTCCTTCTACACCTCCTACCTGGATAACATCTTCCCCCTTTGAAGCTTACTTGAATAATTAGGCCCACCTAGTCAAATTCAACTTTGGTATGGGGGGTTTATCCCAGTACAACCCTGCTAATATATTTATAGAGAGCAGTCATATTCCCCTCTTGGCATGTTTCCCTTACAGGCTCTTCCAGTCTCTTTTCATGAGATAGGCCCTCCATTCCCTTATTCATCCTAGTAGCTGTGCTTGATTCAATTTAAATTCATCTTTCTTGAACACAGGTGACCAGAATTGTATGCACTATTCTAAATGAGATCTTATCAGTGCCTTGTATAATATCATTATTATTTCTTACTATTGGAAATGCTTCATCTGTTTCGTCCTACGATTGCATTTCCTCTTTCCACAGTCACATCACTTCAGCGGATCACAGTCCGTAGACAGCCAGTGATCAAACATGTCTGTTCTTGTCTGTTGGTTTCACCTGTCGAGTCCCAGCTTGTAGCAGAAATTCTTATTACTAGAGCCTGAGTTCATGACCTTGAGATTTATAATATTGAATTTAATGTTCTTGAACTTATTTTGGGGAAATCCTATGACCTGTGTTAAGAAGCCAGACTAGAAAATCACAATGATTTCTTCTGGCCTTGGAATCTTGTAAATACCATTTCTTTCTTCAAAGTGATCCAAATTTTCCTGCATAATAGTCCATTTCTCCTGTTTCCTCTCAATTTCTTAACATCAGCAAACGTCATTAATACATTTCTAAGTTTTATATCAAGGCTATTAACAAAAACATTGAAGAAGATTTTTTCCATGACCAATCCTTGAGGAAAGCCATGAGCAAACTCCCTCCACTCTCATAATTCATTTCACAACAATACAATGCCTTTTATCCTTTATCCAGATATTTATACACCCTCAAGTTCTTTTACTGAATTTCATCTTCCCTAACAAAACTAATAATTTCCCATATGAAACCTTGCCAAATGCTTTACTGAAGCCCAAGTATATTAGAGCTACTGCACTTCCCTTATTTGAAAATTAAGTTATTTTCTCAAAGAAGAGAATCAGATTAAGTCTGGCATGAGCTACCTTTGGTAAACCCATGTTGCATTACAACCTCTTTATTATTTACCTCAAAGGGCGCATCTACACTAGGAACTTACTGCAAAGTTAACTTGGAAGTTTGGCACTGCTTTCAAGCAGCCAGCAGAGCATCCAAACACATTTTCCCTTATTTTGAAGTTAACTTCTATAGGGATGATTCAAATAACTGTGAAGTTGCTTGTTTTGAAGTCTTACTAAATTCCCAGGAATGGAGTAGTGCCCTGCTTTGCAGTTTAACTTTGAAGTAGAATGTGTAGAGAAGATCAGCTTCAAACTTGTACTTCAAAGTAAGCAACTTCAAAATTATTTTTGTAGTGTAGACACTGCCTAGGAGTTTAACTGATCTTTTCATCTCCATTTCTTCTAATGTCTTCCATATTACTGAGGTCAGACCAACAGGTTTGTAATTACCCAGAATAATTTGTTGCCCCTTGCTTCATAAGTTTAGCTATGATGTTACCTGTTCTCTAGTCATATGGTACAACTCCAGGATAGATAGATTCGTTAAATTTTCTTGCTACCAGACTAGCTATCCTATGTGCCAGAGATTGTAGTATGCTGGGCTGGAAATTATTTGGTCCTCTGGATTTGAGCACACAGCTGTAATCTGTTCCTGTAATATTTTCAGAGAGGATGTTTCCGATAGAAGTCTTACCATTCTGACCAGGCAGGGGTGGTATCAAACAGGGGGTGGGTAAACCGGCTGAGGCTCAACTTTACAGTGTTACTGTCTTCACTGTGAATGCCATTAGGTCGATTTTAGGGAGCGCTAAATTTGATATTATTATACACGCAAAGTCAGTGTAGTGTCAAGTTTGAATAAACAAATATAAGCCGTGTCTACACGTGCACGCTACTTCGAAGTAGCGGCACTAACTTCGAAATAGTGCCCGTCACGGCTACATATGGCGAGCGCTATTTCAAAGTTGAAATCGACATTAGGCGGCAAGATGTCGAAGCCGCTAACCCCATGAGGGGATGGGAATAGCACCCTACTTCGATGTTCAACGAACCGTGTAGACGATCCGCGTCTCGCAACGTCGAAATTGCTGGGTCCTCCATGGCGGCCATCAGCTGGGGGATTGAGAGATGCTCTCTCTCCAGCCCCTGCAGGGCTCTATGGTCACCGTCAGCAGCAGCCCTTAGCCCAGGGCTTCTGGCTGCTTCTGCGGCAGCTGGGGATCTATGCTGCAGGCACAGGGTCTGCAACCAGTTGTCAGCTCTGTGGATCTTGTGTTGTTTAGTGCAACTGTGTCTGGGAGGGGCCCTTTAAGGGAGCGGCTTGCTGTTGAGTCCGCCCTGTGACCCTGTCTGCAGCTGTGCCTGGCATCCCTATTTCGATGTGTGCTACTTTGACGTGTAGACATTCCCTCGCTGCGCCTATTTCGATGTGGTGCTGCCCAACGTCGAAGTTGAACGTCGACGTTGCCAGCCCTGGAGGATGTGTAGACGTTATTCATCAAAATAGACTATTTCGATGTTGCTACATCAAAATAAGCTATTTCGATGTAGTGTGCACGTGTAGACGTAGCCATAGGGAGTTAAACCTATCTCACAGAACTGGAAGCAACCTTCAGAGGTCATTGAATCGAGTCCCCTCAACTCACAGCAGTACCATCCCTCACAGACTTTTTTTTTTAAATGTATTGGCTCAGAGGATCCCCAAACAGCTCTCTTAAGAACTGAACTCACAAGCCTGGGTTGAGCAAGCTAATGCCCAAACCACTAAGCATACCTCACTAACTGGGGACAGCTCACTGGTTTGAGCATTGGCCTGCTAAGCCCAGGGTTGCGTGTATAATCCTTGAGGCGGCCATTTAGGGATCTGGGGCAAATAAATCAAAAATAAATCTGTCATGAATGCTGATAAGTCCTGCTGAAGGAACAAGGGAGTGGACTTCATGACCTCTGAAGGTCCTGTCCAGCTCTATGAAATAGGTGTATCTCCATATATTCATTGAATGTAAAAGGTTGAATTAATGCTAGTGAGGCAATGCCATTTCTTTAAATTGACTTTATTAGCTTCCAGAGGTGTCTCGTTTGTATCCCACAATTCCCCACAGTTGTCTGTTCTGGACACTTTCATCTCCGCTGCTGTCCAGGGGCACATAAAGTTGGTAACTGGAAGCCTGAGAATTTGAATTTGGCACCAGTGAAACCAAGCAATTGAAGTGGGGACCTGGGCCCATTTTGAAATCATTTCTTTATTATCAGTCCAGCGATCGCCTCCACCCATGAAAAAAATAGCCCCAGCATGCAGTGGTGGCTTCTTCACTGAACAGGATATAACAGGAGAGTCCAAGATTTGTTTTTGGCATTGGCACCATCCCCCTTCCACCGTCTCACGTGGTGGCTAGGCTGTGGAGGTCATACTTGTATGAGAGGCCAAGAAACTTCTTTCTTGATTATCAGTGCAGTGATTGCATCTACACAGGAAAAAATAGCCCCACCTCAGGGTGGTGGCTTCTTCCCTGCATAGGATATAGCAGGAGAGGTCAAGATATTTTTTCAGCACTTGTGCCAGCCCCCACCACACCTCACCATATGACAGATGGGCTGTGGGGTTCATGCTTGTAGGAGGGGCTGAGAAACTTCTTTTCTGCAGTTCTTATTTGTACAGGGGTTCCCCACCTACCCCACAGGTGCCATGCAGTCAGGGTCTATCCACTGCCCAACCACACCATGTGGCTAGCTCCAGACCCAATAAAAAGCACATGCCCACAGTGCAGTGCATACCATCCTGCCAAACAGCACCATAGTCTGGATCCAAAGGTGTGAAAGATTTTTGGGAGCTTCCTGTAGCCAGGGGGAAGTCTCCCCCAACAGCAAAGATTTTGGGGGCTGGCTGCCATCAGAGGGAAGTCTTCCCCACCGCAGCAAAGATTTTCAGGAAATGGCTGTCGCCAGGGGGAGAAGTCTCCTGGCAAGTGCAAAGATTTCAGGGTCTGGCAGTCACTGGGGAGGAACATCTCTCAACTGTCCTTTCAACCACCTCCCCAGCACAGCCTCCATAGAATGTCGGGGGATGGCCCCTGCAGTCATTGGCATTCAGGGCTGCTCCCTCCCCAACGCTGGAAAAAGCCACTGAAGGGAACCTGGCAACTGGCCCTTCAACCAGCTGCCCCAGCACAGCCCTCATAGAATGTGTGGTGAGCGAGCAGCCCCTCCAGTCATTGGCATTTGGGGCTGGCCTCCCATGCCAGAGATAGCCCCTGAAGGGACCCTCTCAATTGGTTCTTCAACCAATTTATCCCAGGACATTGCTCATTGAAGGTGCGAGGGAGGGGGTGTCTGTAATCTCTCCCTGTGATATTTTCAGACAGGATGTTTCTGGGTGGAAGTCTGCCCAGGCAAGGATAGTATCAAACAAGGGGCAGGTGAAGTGGCTGTGGAGCCAGTTGAGATGGCACTGTCACAGCCACCTGGGTGGTCCCAGGGCACTCTGACAGTCCCCTGCCTGAAGCATTATTTGGCCTATTGCATAGAAGCCGTACCATTCTGCCCAGGCAGGGGTGGTATCAAGGGGGGCGGGGAAGTGGCAGAGGGGGGCAGTTGAGATGGCACAGTCACTTGGGTGATCCCAGGGCATAGATCTCACAAGTAGCTTCTGACGAGCTCCAAGCCCCTTGTTGGACATGTCTGCGTAGTGAAGTGGGAAGCTAAAACTCCTTTCCAACTCAGTGCACCACAAATTGTCTTTTTTCCATTCATGAGAACCAGCAGCTGAAGGCTTTTCCCCTGCCTGAGGGAGTTGGTTTTAGTCGTTATGGTTTGACTTTTCCTTGGCTTTACTATCCTACTCTTTCCTCAACTTTGCTATTATCCTACTGTACTTTGGGCAGATCGGCCAAGAAATAGTGTTCTCTGATGTCACCTATCATCACTGGGTTACACTTCAACAAGCAGCCTGAGTCAGGGGCAGGCTTTGGAAAAATGGTGTAAAAATCTTTTGGCTGTTTGTTTTCAACTGGGAGTAGGAAGCAGATATCATGAGAACTAATCTGTTCTTGTAATATTTTCAGGGAGGATGTTTCTGGTTTCAAGTGGGTAAAGGAGGCTGGGAGGGCCAGTTGAGATGGCACAGTCACCTGGGTGATCCTAGGGCATGGAGTCATTGTGACAAGTGGGTATGACAGTCCCCCGCCTGGCAAGCTAGTTGATTGATCATGCAAAAAGTCATATGGAAAGGTATTTTTGCTATGGGAGAAAAGCAGCTAAGCAACCAGTTTATGTGGTTCAGTCACCATTTGGTTTTCTTTTGCTTGAGATTCCTTACTTTTCCTTCTGAGAAAATGGCCATTTGCTTTCCACGGGAGGGGAATGAGGACAATGCATTGTGGGAAGATGACATCACATAACTACAACCACTTGCAGGGCATTTTTCCCATACTGCACCAGTGGAAAATCCCAGAATGCTATGGGGCTGAGGGAACTATGGGAAGGTTCCCACAATGCACTGCTGCAACAGTCAATGTTTGATGATTCAGTTTGGCAGCACTAACTCAACTTTGTGGGGAGATGAGGATAATCAAAATTGAATTCATAAAACCCAGCATTATAAAATCAAATTTAATAAAATTGAATTTATATTGTAGTGCAGACATAGTCTTAGTTGTGGAGGGGCTGGTCTCTAAGTTTCCACAGAGCAGAGGGTCCCCCTAATTCTTTAATTCAGCCCTAGTTTTCCAATTAGCATTCCATTATCTGGCCACCTCTCAGGCTTCTCTCCTTAATATTAAACTTGACCAGCTTTGTTTACCTTTCCTCATAAACCATGTTGTCCAAACCATATTTTTTCACTTTTGTTGCTCCACTTTTGACTCACTCTAGTTTGTCCACATCTCTCAAGTTAGGAAGATCAGAACTGAACACAGTGTTGCAAATGAGACTTCAGCAGTGTCACGCAAACCAGTACAATCACCAGTTAGTACAATTACCAATTATACCCCTAGCCTTTTTTTGAAACTTCATTACATTGTTGGTTCACATGCAATTTGATTCTCGATAACCCTTAATATTTTTCTTAATTTCTACTGCCTTGCTTGTTATTCCTCCTTTTGTAGTTATGCACTTAATTTTTCCTTCCTAAGCTAAATGCTGTGCACTTGGCTTTACTGAATTTCATCTTATTGAATGCAGACCAATTCTTGAACTTTTCAAGTTTTTTCTCTTTTCCTGTCTTCCAAAGTGCTTGCAACTCTTCCGACTTGTATGTCAGACATAAATTTTATAAGGATATTTTCCACTCCATTATCCAATTCATTTGTGAGACTATTGAATGGTACTGGATCTGGACAGACCCCTGTGGGACTCCATAGATACATTCTAACAGATTGACCATGAACTCTTTGAGTACAAACACAACACACAGTCTGGTGGGCACCTTAGAGATGTACAAATTTATTATGTCATGAGCTTTCATGGGTAAAACCCATCAGATGAAGTGGGCCTTCTCCTCAAAAGCTCATGACCTAGTAAATTTGTTGGTCTCTAAGGTACCACAGTCCTGCTTCTTATTTTTGAAGTTACAGAGTAACACAACTAACGTGTGGAGTCATTGAATATAGTCTTTCAAGCAGTTGTGCACCCATCTTACAGTAATTTAATCTAGATCATATTTCCCCAAACCAGGCATTGAGAGTGAGATTGATATTTTGAAGGAGGAAGTAGAAACAGTAGTGAAATCACTGAAGAACATGAGCCCTGGAAATGATAAGATCACATTAGAAATTATTAAATATGGTGGAGAAAGTATGATCCAAGAAATACACAGACTATTTAATATAGTATGGAAAGAAGAGAAGGTGCCTAAGGAATGGACAAGATCCATGCAAGTGACAATACAGAAGGAAGGATGTGCATTGGAGTTCAAGAACTACAGAACAATCGCCCTAACGAGTCATCTAGGCAAGGTGCTGATGATGATACTTACAGAGAGACTGAGATCACAGATAGAAGAATATTTAGTGGATGAGCAAGTGGGATTCAGGAAAGATAGAAGTACCTTACAGCAGATATTGGCTCTAAGATTGATAGCGGGAAAAGCTCAATGAAAGAATATCTACAATTGCTTTGCTGATTTTCAGAAGGCATTTGACACTATAGCTGCGTCTACACGTGCACGCTACTTCGAAGTAGCGGCAGTAACTTCGAAATAGCGCCCGTCACGTCTACACGTGTTGGGTGCTATTTCGAAGTTGAAATCGACGTTAGGCGGCGAGACGTCGAAGTCGCTAACCCCATGAGGGGATGGGAATAGCGCCCTACTTCGACGTTCAACATCGAAGTAGGGACGTGTAGACGATCCGCGTCCCGCAACATCGAAATACCAGGGTCCTCCATGGCGGCCATCAGCTGGGGGGTTGAGAGATACTCTCTCTCCAGCCCTTGCGGGGCTCTATGGTCACCGTGGGCAGCAGCCCTTAGCCCAGGGCTTCTGGCTGCTGCTGCTGCAGCTGGGGGTCCGTGCTGCATATACAGGGTCTGCAACTAGTTGTTGGCTCTGTGTATCTTGCACTGTTTAATGAAAGTGTGTCTGGGAGGGGCCCTTTAAGGGAGCGACTTGCTGTTGAGTCCGCCCCGTGACCCTGTCTGCAACTGTGCCTGGCTCCCTTATTTCGATGTGTGCTACTTTGGCGTGTAGACGTTCCCTCGCTGTGCCTATTTCGATGTTGGGCTGAGCAACGTCGAAGTTGAACATCGACGTTGCCAGCCCTGGAGGACGTGTAGACGTTATTCATCGAAATAGCCTATTTCGATGTCGCAACATCGAAATAAGCTATTTCGAAGTTGGGTGCACGTGTAGACGTAGCCTATAGGTCAGAAAGTGACTTGGATGGTGTTGGAGTGAGAAACAGCAGACAGTAGACTGATATAATTATTGAAGGATATCAATGACAAAGCAGAGGCAGCAGCAAGAATGCGCTGAGAGTTGGGAAGTTGGTTTAGAATGAATAGAGGTACGAGACAAGGAGATCCGATGTTACCAAGTATCTTCATCACACACCTAGAGAGAACGATGGACAAGATCAAGGAAGAGGAAGAAGGGATATTGGTGCACAGGATGAGAATTAACAACTTGAGATTTGTGGATGATATAGTTATCATCAAGGAAGATGAAGACAAGCTAGCAAAAATGGTGCAGGTGTTAAATGAGGAAGAGAAATGGTATGGACTGATTATGAACATTGATAAAATGAAGATAATGGTATTTGGAGATAAGGAAATATGAATGAAGATCAGTGTAGATGGGATCGAACTAGAGAACATAGAGAAGTTCACATATCTGGGGAGCAACATGACATGATCTAGCCTGTAAGAAGGAAATAGCGTCTAGAATAGCGAAAGCAAGAGCAAGTTCAAAGGTGATGGATAAGATCTGGAAAAGCAAAGCGATTAGCTTAGGAATGAAGCTGAGCATCTTGAAAATCTGTGTATTCAGCACCATGTTGTACGGATGTGAGACATGGGTCATAACGAAAGAGTCAAAGAGACGATATAGGCATTCTAGAGGAGTTGTTATAGAAAGATTCTGAGAATAGGATGGATGCAGAAGGTCACCAGTGAGGAATTATATAGCTAAAAGAGAACATTCTGCAGAAGGTTATGCAATGGAAGTGACAGCTATTCGGGCATACCTGCAGAATGAACAATGCATGAAAAATACAGACCCTGGTATTCGGCATAATGGACAGCTTGAATAGAAGAAGCAGACCCCACAGAGAATGGGTAAATGATAGAGTAGATTGGGGCAGATCTAGTCTACAGAAACTAAGCCACTGCGCACTGGACAGGGAAAAATGAAGGAAATAGTGAGGGAGGCATTGGACACCAACAGGCGCTGAGCCCATGGTTGTTGATGATAAATGATAATGATATTTCCAAAGTTTACTTATGAGAATACAATGTGCGATTCTGCCACAACCTAATATCTAGTATATCATGTCTACTGAATCCCTTTTATCCACTAAGACTGTAACCCTGCCAAAGAATGAAAATTAGGTTGGTTTGGTGTGATTTGCTCTTGATAAATCCATGTTTGCCATTGCTTGTAACTGTATTGTCCTTTTCAAAGTTTACAAATGATTAACAATTGCAAATGATTAATAATTTGTTCTGTTATATGGCTAGGTATCTAAGTCAGGCTAAGTGATCTATAGTTCCCCTGGTCCCCTTATTTTAACAAAATAAAAGATGATTCTCCAAAGATACAACTTTGTTTCCAGAGAGCCCTAGCATAAAGAAAAGGATGTTTTGCAGGGGATGGAGTGGCAGTAGTGTTATAGTGATGTCTTCCATATAACACAGACAGGCATACTGATAAATTATAGATCTAGCTATCAGCACACCTACATGGACAGCTATTTCTTTAGAAAACTGTCCCTATAAGGAAAATTAATGTCATAGAAAAAAGGCACAGGTTCAGGCATTCAGGGTGAAGGGACAGGGCTACTGGGAAATAAGAATCTTGGCAGCCCACATTTAAAGGGCTATCATATGGACACAATTTTTTTTTCATGTGCATGTAAAACTTGTAATGAAACACAGAGTGTTCCCAAAATAGAATTTAAATAAACTCCAAAAGTCAATAACTTAACCAGAGCCATGGGGTAAATGGGTACACCATTTATGCATTTTTAAGTGAAAAAGAGAAGATTTCTGATGTCTAAAAAAAAAGCAAATAGCAAGCTGTACACTTGGGAATACAAACCTCCCCAAATACACCTGCGCATGATAAAATATATTCTTCATCTCCAAGCATCCTGGGCAGTCAAAAGTTCACATTACTTATTCGTTAGTGTGTTACTTTAATAAGAGGTCTGCATATCTGAGATAACAGAGGTGTCATGTGCTGATGCAGATACTACAGTAAAAAACTATTTTTACTGAGCAGTACAGAAGATAATCACATAGACCTTATGCAAAGTACCAGAACACACATTACAGCTACTGTAAATCTCCTGAGCTTCCAATTTCCTCCTTCCCTTTGTTGCATAATTTTTCAAGTTTTTTGCCCAACCATGCATTTTTTTCCATTTGCTTATCTGTTTCATTTCTTCTTTGGTTTCACTTTCACTGTTCATAATAAATAAGAAGCAAGTCCCTTTGCTAATCTAAATAATCAATTTTATAGACTAAAATCTGCAAATGTGTATACCTGATCAGATCCTCAGCTTCACCAAAGCTATACTGATTTACATCAGCTGAGTAAGACCTGAATTTTTAAAACTCCAAGCATGAAAAAGAAATATTCAGGTAAGTCATTAAATATAAACACAGAATTCTGTTTCCAAAGATCAGAGACATCATGCTTGAATTAGGACAGCAAACTAAGGGGCAGCAAACCTCTATGCTGAGTTCTCTTACACAGGTGTTTTCACCTAGGGCTTAATGTCCCTTTCTCTGTAAATTTTTTCCTTTATAGAATATGCATAGAATCATAGAATCATGGAATAGTAGGACTGGAAGGGACCTCGAGAGGCCATTGAGTCCAGCCCCCTGCCCCCGCGGCAGGACCAAGCACTTTCTAGACCATCCCTGAAAGCCATCTATCTAACCTCTTCTTAAATATCTCCAGTGATGGAGATTCTACCACCTCTGTTGGAAATTCATTCCAGTGTTTGATCACCCGGACAGTTAGGAACTTTTTCCTTATGTCCAACCTGAATCTCCCCTGCTGCAATTTAAGTCCATTGCCTCTTCTTCTATCCTCAGAAGCAAGGAAGAACAAGTTCCCTCCCTCTGCCTTATGACACCCTTTTAGATACCTGAAAACTGCTATCATGTCCCCCCTCAATCTTCTCTTTTCCAAACTAAACAAGCCCAATTCTCCCAGCCTTACTTCATAGGTCATGTTCTCTAGACCTTTGATCATTCTTGTTGCTCTCCTCTGGACCCTCTCCAATTTCTCCACATCCTTCCTGAACTGTGGTGGCCAGAACTGGACACAATACTCCAGCTGAGGCCTAACCAGAGCAGAGCAGAGCGGGAGAATGACTTCTTGTGTTTTATTCACAACACACCTATTTATGCATCCTAGAATCATGTTCGCTTTTTTTGCAACAGCATCACACTGTTGACTCATATTTAACTTGTGGTCCACTATAACCCCTAGATCCCTTTCTGCTGTACTCATTCCTGGGCAGTCCTTTCCCATTCTGTATGTGTGACACTGATTGTTCCTTCCCAAGTGGAGCACTTTGCATTTGTCCTTATTAAACTTCATCCTGTTTACCTCAGACCATTTCTCCAGTTTATCCAGATCCTTTTGAATTATGACCCTATCCTCCAAAGAAGTTGCAACCCCTCCCAGCTTGGTATCATCTGCAAACTTAATAAGTGTACTTTCTATGTCAATATCTAAATCGTTAATGAAGATATTGAACAGAACCGGTCCTAAAACAGACCCCTGCAGAACCCCACTAGTTATACTTTTCCAGCCAGACTGAAAACCATTAATAACTACTCTCTGGGTACGGTTATCCAGCCAGTTGTTCACCCACCTTATAGTAGCCCCATCTAAGTTGTATTTGAGTAGTTTATTGATAAGTATATTATGTGAGACCATGTCAAATGCTTTACTGAAGTCTAGGTATATCACATCCACCACTTCTCCCTTATCCACAAGGCTCGTTATTCTATCAAAGAAAGCTATTAGATTGGTTTGACATGATCTGTTTTTAACAAAACCATGCTGGCTGTTCCCTATCACCTTACCACCTTCCAATTGCTTGCAGATGATTTCTTTAATGACCTGCTCCATTATCTTTCCTGGCACAGAAGTTAAGCCGACTGGCCTATAGTTTCCTGGGTTATTCTTGTTCCCCTTTTTATAGATGGGGCACTATATTTGCCCTTTTCCAGTCTTCTGGAATCTCTTCCGTCTCCCACGATTTTCCAAAAATGATTGCTAAAGGCTCAGATACCTTTTCTATCAGCTCCTTGAGGATTCTAGGATGCATTTCATCAGGCCCTGGTGATATGCAGGCATCTAATTTTTCTAAGTAAATTTTAATTTGTTCTTTTCTTATTTCAGCTTCTAAACCTACCCCTTTTTCACTAGCATTCTCTGTGTCAGGCATTCCTTCAGATTTCTCAGTGAAGACCGAAACAAAGAAATCATTAAACATCTCTGCCATTTCCAAATTCCCTGTTACTGTTTCTACCTCGTCACTGACCAATGGCCCTACCCTCTCCTTGGTCTTCCTCTTGTTACCAATGTATTTGTAAAATGCCTTCTTGTTTCCCTTTATGCTTGTAGCTAGCTTGAGCTCATTTTGTGCCTTCGCCTTTCTAATCTTGCTCCTGCACACTCGTGTTGTTTGCCCATATTCATCCTTTGTAATTTGCCCTAGTTTCCATTTCTTATACGATTCCTTTTTTAGTTTGAGATCATGCAAGATCTCCTGGCTAAGCCAAGGCAGTCTTTTGCCATGTTTTCTATCTTTACTATGCGGTGAGATAGCTTGTCTGTAAATAAAAAGTGATAGAAAAATTCTATAAGAGCTGAATATTACAATCAATTGCCTGCCTAAATTCCACATTTTCATTGTCAAAGTAGCTCTTATTCGTAGCAGATAAAACTGACGCATAAATGCTGGTTTGAAGCTCTATTTTGAATATTTAGACATCATATTCAAAAGCTAATTTTTGAAAATTTGGGTCACAAATCTTTACAAGAGCTAACTTTACTCAAAGGGATGATTCCATTGGTGGTGTTGGTGGGGGCCGAGGGGATGTCACAAAATTCCCATTAAATTCAATTAGAACAACATGCTTATGTTACGTCCATGCGTTGAGGACTGGATCCTGGTGCCATTGAAGTCAGCAACCCAAATTCTGTTGAAAAAACAGACCAGCAGAGTACCATCAAAATCAGTGATAAGACCCCCACTGGTTTCAATAAGAGCAGAATGCATTTTTTTGTTCACAAACATTTTTGGTTCACAAACAATTGAATCAAGTGTGCTAATTGCTGTGGGAGTTTTCAGCACTAATGAAGAATATTGGTCCAATGACCTCTGCAGAGGTGAACTCTGCTACTTATCTATGAAAACAGCCATGACATTGACAGGTTCAGTATTGCTCTGAAATAAGAAACTCTAAGATTAGGAGAGTAATTCATTTTCCTTGTCCATTCTATTGCTGGCTTTTCTCTGGAGCTTGCCAACAAAGGTGCCAATTAGTGCCAATTGGGATGTTAACATTTTCCTTCTGGGTTCCAGCTAATATCACTGGAAACTAGATTAAAATAAGCCACTGGTTTCATATCAATAAATGAACACACAGGCATCAGGATATAAGTACTTACCGCTAATAGCAAGCTGGACTGTAACCAAACTGATGAACTGAGGTGAAAGCCTTCATCTGAAGAAGCAGATTTTGCTCACAAAAGCTCGCAACCTAATAGACTTGTTAGTCCCTAAGGTGCCACAGACGAACAAGGTTACCCCCTGAGACTTCATAATCTGTTACCAATGTCCAGAGACATTGTTTGTATTTTGAAGATGTAATTTTGGTGTCATTATTTAACCATAGACGCTATTACTTCCATGTATTCAGTAACTGAGGATTAAGCCTTGAGGTCTCTGATAACACCAATTGTGAAGTCATAATCAAGAAATTATAAGCAGGAAATCAATATAGCTTGATTGACATTGGTTCAGATATATATCTGCTGAAGATCTCTGGTCCTGTGACTTCATAATAAACACATCAACTCTTTGAAATTAAAAAGTCTGATTTCAGCCATATATTTCCAAATAAAATCATATTTAACCCATTTCTCTTATATATTTGTCAAGCAAGAAAGTACTCTCATGAGTGAAGCAGGGGATTTATCTGAGTCGGCTTGCTAAAACAGGACTTAATTTGAACACTGCAAGATAAATGTAAGGAACATGGCAGACATATCAGCATAGTCTCAAAATAAAATATTTCAGTGTTTTCTAGAATACGTAAGTACGCGAAACACCGCTCTTGGACGTGATTGTGCATTGCTCTCTTTGACTTCAGTGAGAACTGTGCTTGTGCTGGCCCTTATGGATTATATATGATTTTATAAAACATCCTCTAAGAGCAGTTCTGTTCTGTGTTTGTAGCATGGTGTGAGCCCTTTGGTATCAATCATTAGATATTGTGATAACCCTGACAATGACTTTAAGTAAGATCCATTCAAGGTGTTCAGCATACATATTCAAATAATTGAATGATAGACTGAAATGTATTTTGCTTCACTTAACTCTCCATTATTTTTGAAGTTACATCCTCCAGTTTTTTTCAGTGCATCTGTATGAATAAATTAGGAAAACTGCAGAGGGTTTCAGCCATGACACAGTAACAATGATTTTCTTTTCTTGCATCATCATCATCATCAACTCCAACATAAAGTACTCCACCAATGGTGTGTCCAGAATGATGGAACTGGCCAGTTGTGAATCTAAAAGTGGATTTCAAAGACAGGCAAGTTAATTCCACTCCTTCTTGCCTATGCTTTAGCTGCCAGTGGAAACAATGAGAAAATACCTTTGGTAGCTGTAAGCATGCAGAACTTCAGTGAATATGTCTACATGGCAGCAAGCCTGCTCCCTGCATCAAGAACCTCAGGCTAGTGAGGCTTGTGCTAGTGTTTTATACATTTCTAGGAAGTTGGTGCTTTAAAGTTGCCATGTGGGATGGAACTCTGGCTCTGAAACAGGTCACGTGCGACTTCACATTTGCTAGTTCCACAAACCTAAATCTGTCAGCCCTGGAGGGGAGGTTCAATTCTGTGGTCTGGGTAGATACATCCCTTTTGTACACATATGAGAGATCACACCTTTAAAACACACCCAGCACAGCAGGGCGAGTTAGAGGAAGAACAATTTCTTGCTAGGCTCCTGCATGAACCAAGGAACCCAGTCTAATGCATCTTTTTGGATAATGCAGCCTGTTCCACCCACACCCCCAGTCTACCCTCGGGACCAGTGTAGAAAGAAATAGGCTATAACCCTTTCTCCTTCTGCCTTTTTTCCATCTTTGGAGTTCTCTGTACCCAGGGGCCACACAGAGGAAAAGTATCTGTGCTCCCCTAAAGGCAGCAAGTGTTGTTGTGGCTGATTTTTAGAAAGGGTAAGCAAAGGGTAGAGAACCTGCATAAGGGCCTGCATGCTAAGACCTGTAATTTTTGTTGGCCTTCCCATTTACAAATGATCATACCTGCCCCCAGTCAAATGTTCACGCACACCAGCTGGTTAACCGTCACCTGGCCAACTTGATTTGTTTATACTAATGACTTTAGGCACTGAAATATTGCAATTAGAATTGGTTGGGAATATTGACCAAATTTTCTCTTTGGAAAATACAAGTTTGTCCAAAACTAACATTTTTCACAGAAGTGTATCAATTTGGACAAGACTGTAATTAGGAATGTTTCTGAGGTGCAGGATAGATTTTCAGAGAGGGGTTTGAGTGTGAGAGGAAAAAAAAAGCAGTTTAGAATAGCCAACCGTTTGGGTCCAAGATGGAATCTGGCAGACTAAGGCCACGTCTACACCAGGCAAAGTAGGTCAAACACAGATGCACAATTTTACCTAGGTCAATTGTGAAGCTAAAAACTGACATATCTGCCCTTCGCTAATGTGGCTGTCACTACTGGGGAGGTTGACAGGATAGTTACTCTCATTGACCTACCTTATGCCTCACATTTTACAAGGAATATAGAGGTCAGCTGTGACCCCTGAGAGGTCAATTTTGTGCATCCATATTAGACGTGTGAAACTGAACCCCTGAAGATCAACCTTGAGCGGGCTGATCTGCCAGGGTAGTATGTAGCCTAAGGTTCATGTTGTTGCTGCAACTCAGGCCACAGAGGGCCTTGAATTTGGGTTTCTCACACAAGTGCCCTAGTTAGTGAGCTACTGGCTACTTTGGAGGCGTGTGTGTGTTTGTGAAAAGTTCTCCATTTCTTCTGACATGGAATGAAAACAAACTTCAAAATCTCACAAAACAAAAAAAGCAGTCCCATAGCACTTTAAAGACTAACAAAATAATTTATTAGGCGATGAGCTTTTGTGAAAAATCAAAACCCAACCATGAGAGAATTTCAAAAGGATTAGGAACATACATGAGAAAAGGGCCCAGCTATACAGTGTTTATCTGTCTGAAATCCAAAGAAAATAAAATACAGACATATTGATCACTTTTTTTCCCATTTCAACCTATTTTTGCTGACACACTATTCAGCTGAATCAGCATAAACTCCTTTGAGTGTGCTTGTGTTTATGCTTGTGCACATGTATACACCTCTACTTAATCTATATGCATATATCCATTTACATTTATAATGAAAATTTTGAAATTAATTAGACCCACTTCTTCAGAGCTGGAAAATCCTGGCATCTACCTCTGTGTGATGATTCAAAACCTCAGTTTTTCCTGAAACCATTTTCCAACTAGCCCCACCTGTGATTGCACAGGGAAGAGGCTCTTTTAAAAATGCTTACTCTATTACTGACCATTAACCTTTGATACTTAGAATTCCATACTAAACAAAATAGCATTTGTCCACACAAGTGATACCTATAGAGAGGTGACAAATACTACAAAGATGATAAAAGATAATTTAACAAGAAGCAAGTTGTAAAGGGTGGCAAAGTGTTAGTTCCATAATAAGCTTATCTGTACTTGGGTAAGTTCCTGAACAGGGTGTGGATTTGGCAATAGTAAAGAAACAGGCCACACAAAGAATGTCTGTTGAGCTAATGAATGCCACTGAAGTGGCTGACTTTCATTTCTCTGGTTTGGATCCTTGCCACCTTTACTCTAATGTTAGACTTTGTTTAATTGGCAAATATGCCTTCAAAGGGCTGCAGAAGTCTCCATGCTGCTCCATGGCCTGTTAATATTTAATTGTGATTTGTTAAAGGCACACTAGCAGTTGATAAAATTATGTGTCTGGGTACTTTATTGCAGTGCAAACCAGCTGCAGTACTTTTGATAGGCAAGAATACTTTTATAGACAGTCCTGGATTTTAGATTGTTACCAATCTTAAACTTTCTTGCAAAGAAACATCAGATACTATTTCAGATAGAGATGGGAAGCATTAAGGTCCCAAAATACTTTTGTTGCTAGGGAAACAACCGGATGAGTTAAACTGAAATACAGTTAATATTAAATAACAAGGAATTAGAGCACTTATAAATGGAAACACCAAGGGAAGGGAGTTGAAGGGGGAAAAGTAAGGTTGTTCAATGTGGTGCTCCCTTCGTGGCTCAATTTAAGAATGGAGCAACGTGAACTGCTATGTTGGAGGCTTGCTCATGCACAATTGCAGTGGTTTAATTATTCATATTGCATGCACTACTGGAAAGAAACAGAAAGCTTCCTTGAACCTTGAGTCAGCTAACCTGCAGTGCAGAGTGTAGGATGAAGTATTTTAAACCATATTTTCAAATTCAGGAACCTGTGGCTCCTCAACACTGCTTTCTATATGGCCTACACACAGAGGGGCAGGCCCTGTATTAGGGCATGTCTACACTTCCAGGAAGATTGACCTGGTCTGGCAGAGATGCACAAATCTGTCTGGGGTCAGCAGTCGACCCTTGTACATCTTGCTATTGTGAGGAGTAAGGTTGGTAGATGAGAGAAACACTCCCATTGACATCCCTCAGTGAAGACAGTCAGGTGAGTCGATTTCAGATACATCAATTCTAGCTATACAATTGCAGTAGCTAGAATTGTGTATCTGAAGTTGATTGTACTGCCCAGTATAGACCTGGACTTATTCTGTCCTTGGGAAAAACTGCCATTGGGTCATGTTGTAATAGACTCTTATGCAAATGAAGGAAGAGAGAGGAATCATAGAATCATAGAACACTAGGACTGGAAGGGACCTCGAGAGGCCATCAAGTCCAGCCCCCTGCCCTGATGGCAGGGCCAAGTACTATCTAAACCATCCCTGATAGACATCTATCTAACCTGTTCTTAAATATCTCCAGCGATGGAGATTCCACAACCTCCCTTGGCAATTTATTCCACTGTTTGACTGACCTGACAGTTAGGAACTTTTTCCTAATGTCCAACCTGAACCTCCCTTGCTGCAGTTTAAACCCGTTGCCTCTTGTTCTATCCTCAGAGGCCAAGAAGAACAAGTTGTCTCCTCCCTCCTTATGACTCCCTTTTAGATACCTGAAAACCGCAATCATGTCTCCCCTCAATCTTCTCTTTCCCAAACTAAACAGGCCCAGTTCTTTCAACCTTTTTTCATAGGTCACATTCTCTAGTCCTTTAATCATTCTTCTCACTCTTTTCTGGACCCTCTCTAGTTTCTCCACATCTTTTTTGAACTGCGGTGCCCAGAACTGGACGCAATACTCCAGCTGAGGCCTAACCAGCACAGAGTAGAGCGGAAGAATGACTTCTCGTATGTAGCGCTTAATTCTCTTGCATATACCCAATAAATATCAACCACGGCTGCTGTTTTGGAGAATGGCAATTATTGTTTCTACTACGTGGCCTAAGGAGACACAGAGCCCCAAAGAAAGAGAAAACTGGGGGGGGGGGCTTATTATTGTTTACATGTGAGTAACTCCCAGAGGGGTTCCTCAATGTTATTGCCATCATGCATGGATAAAAAATATGCACTGAACATAGCATGTTAAAACTTGGGAAGGAGGGGGTGTTTAATAAAAGCTGGTCAGAAATGAGATTATATGGATGGGAAGTGGATGAGCAGGGTGTGCTGAAACACCTGTAGATTTCACATGCAGCCTGCCCACATATTCAGGGCTCCACACAGCTTGGGGCCTGAGTCCTGGCTGCTGGCCCTGTGCCCTGCTCCTTGGGAGATGTCTCTGCACTTGGTGCCCCACACCTACTGTCCTTCTCCAGTCCACAGGCTTGGTGCTGCACACCCATAATTCTAGTCCTCAGTCCTACATCCAGGTTTGGGTCCCAGTCACCAGTTGCACTCCCAGTCCTCTGCCCCTGTGCCTGGAGCTCTGTGCTTGCACTGAGCTTCTAGTTCCACATGTGAGGCCCTGTGTCTGGGACACCACTCACCAGCACCGCAGCCAGAACTCTGGTCCTAGCCACATCCCTTGACTCAAAGCTCTGCTTCAGGAGAGCCGACCTTGTGTCCTGCTCCTTAGCCTGTGGCCCCACTCCTTGGATCCATGTCTGGGGCTTTGATCACAGGGTCCTGGCCACTGATTTGTGTCTGGGACTTTCTTCCTGGCCATGTGCCTGTCCTCAGCTCTAGCCACAGCCTGGGTCCTTTTACCACTGTCTGGGTCCTTCCTCCCAGAGACAGGGCCCTGCTCCCTGCCCAGCTGAGGTGGGGAGGTACGCAGACAGTAAAGGGGCTGGCTTTCAGCACCACCTCTGACAGTGTTTCAGTACCACTGAATGGGATATTTCTGCAAGTATTTCCACCTGTTCCTTTCTTTGATATTTTGGAAAATTTAAAACATTTTCAGCTAGTCCTATTTTAACCTCTAATCTCTCATTAAAGTCTGGGCTACATTCTATTCGCCATAACACTCATGTAGTCTCACCAAAGTCAACTGGATTGACTTACTGAGCTTTACTTGCCCTTTTCCTACTCCTACAGCTTTTCATGGAACATGGTTCTCAGTCCCTTAATTACACAAAGTAAACCAGTTGAGTTACATGGAAGTGGGTCTTTGTCCACGAAGTTTATGCTCCACTCTATCTGTTAGGCTATAAGGTGCCACAGGACTTCTCGTTGTTTTTATGGCAGTAACTCAGAGCATTCTTCATGATGGCAGTATAATGTTTTTGAAAACTCAAGTGTGCTTAGGAGGCTAGAAATTATTTTTATTCCTCAGGAGCTCTTATCATACAAATATATAGACACAGAGATCACTCTACTGAATCAAACCTGTTCCATCTAGTCCAGTACCCTGACTGTGACAGTGACCAGTCCTAGATGATTTATAGAAGGTATCACAATCCTATAGAAAACAGATGTGGAATAATCTGTCCCCCTGCTGCCCTCCTCCACGTTAGCTCTCATTCTAATCCCTGCCCATTCTGGAACGCTGCACCATCTCAAGATGCCACATTTTCTCCTTCATTGCAAGTGGTATTACATTTATGTGAGCCAATTCAGCAAAACTCACAAGATTGTCAGGGCAAGTGATTGTGAAGGAGAAAGAGGGAAACAAGCATATGTGATCAACGGAGAACAGAGAAAAAGCATGAGCTGCACTAGCAAGTCACAAAAACCAGACTGGCATCAGAAACCCAGTAAAAGAATAAGTTTTCTTAGTAATGCCCCTCCTAATGTGAAGAGTGCATGGGAACAACAGAAGCAACCGGAACATTAAAAACAGGAAAAGAAAGGAAACTTATCAAAGGTAGAACTGTGTGGGAACAAGAAATTCCATCCATGGAGGCTTTCAAAATTTGGTTTCATTCCTTCTCACAAAGAAAACTAAAAAAATCAAAATTCCTGCTTGAAAGGGAATAGAGTCCTAGCTTTGAGGCAATCTGTGTGGTAGGTGACCCTGGAACTATGGAGGCCTTGGATTCAGAGATTGCATTGCCGTCACCTGGAAGGTATCTAAGGAACTAGGTGAATGAGGTGGCAAGAAAAAAGACAAGAACTGAGGCAAAACGGAACCATCCTTATGAAACATCTCCATTTTAGCAAGCTAGCAAATTCTGACAAAAAATATCTTGTTCATTGGTAGTAACAGAGAGGTAGCCATGTTAGACTGTGCTTTTTAATTGATGTTTTTCCAATTAGCTCTATTTAGAGGAACCAGGAAGCTTACCAGAAGGATCAAGTCTAATCCACGAGAGAAGTCAATTCTAGAATTGAAGGAGCAATCAGGAAGCTTTGTGCTAGCAGCTTAAGGAAGGTACAGCCAACATACGCAAAGAAAGAAAAATTATAGAGACAATGAACAGAGACAAAAAGAAAAATATATTCTATTTCTTGTTCAATTAAAATACTCACACACTGCATCTTGTTTTCGTTACAACTCTCTAGCCTAACATATATAGATTTGAGGAAGAATCCTTGCGAATTATTTTTCTTCTAAGAATTTTTTTTCTTTTTTTCGGCTCTGGTTATTTCATTCTGGAACACTGCAAAGATTGTGTCAAGGCTTGCCTCCATTTAAGAAATAATATGTGCTTAACACGGTTTGTAAGCTCTCCATTGACAGATAAAATGACCTTTGGTGAACAACAGTCACTAGCTGCAGCCCAGAATGACAATACAACCACATCTCTAGAGAATGGTCATCCCCCTTATCCCTGCTGAAAATCTAAGCACTTAGAATGTACTTCCTTGCTTGGATTTACTTTGGGACTTTTTCCTGCACACTTCCTCCTATCCAGGCCCCATAGCCCTAGCCCTCATACATTTGGGGACCATATCCATGAGATGGTCTTTTTGTTTCTCACTTCTATGCCTCCCAACAGACTTATTTATGGGTCAGTGGCCCACCCCTGATCTAGCCAGTATGCAAATACAGAACAAAAAAGGTTGGGGGGGGTAGGATAGCTCAGTGGCTTGAGCATTGGCTTGCTAAACCCCCAGTTCTGAGCTCAGTCCTTGAGGAGGCCATTTAAGGACTGGGGTAAATAGATGTCAAGGATGCTGCTTGATCCTGCCAAGAAGGCAGGGACTAGACTAGATGACCCCGCCTCCCAAGGTCCCTTACAGCTCTAGGAAATGTGTATCTCCAATTAAATTTATTTTTTCTAAATTAAATTTATTTATGGACCTGACATCAAAAAGTAGATTTCCAAATTATGAAAGGCTTAATTCTCTTTCCTTTGATGTGAAGGACAGTTTTGCAATTGATTTCAGCAGGACCACAGCAGAATTCCTCAAGGTTCATTCAAGAGCAGGTTTTGCTACGCACAGTAAAACAATGGCTTATAGGTGAAAACAGAATTAGGAAACAAACTTCATGTTTGTGTCAAGACAACAAAGCCCATTTCAGTTTAAAATGGTCAAAAAATTCCGTAATCAGATTTTAGGCTGTACTCATGAAAAATGCTTTCAGTATTCTTTGAATTGATTCTATTTTAAGTTGATGGCTTCACTTATAAGACAAGAAAGTTACTACATTTAAATATATGTTAATAATTTTCTTTTTTCTTGTACATCCAAAACCAGGCAATGAGAGTGGCTTTAAAAAATTAATTCTAGCAACATTCAAAATTTTTCCCTCTCCACCCACCCACCAACAGAACGTGTTACATGTGTTGCTAGTCAGAGGCCATTCGAGCAATAGGTAAAATAGGCCACACTGCCTGAGGCAGCAGGTTTAGTTGAGAAGGAATTTTACACAGACGCTCAGACCTGTCTATGGTGGCATGGATTGCAGAGCACTCAAACATGTAGGTGACTAATTTCCCAGTGTAGCCCCAGCTGACACAAATTAGCTTGATATCCTCTGACTGGGTTAGGCAGGCTTCAGACCAGCTTGCCTGGAGAAGCTCCAGTACACGTGCATTGCAGGGCTGTCTGATTTGACAGTTGGAAACAGCAATGGAGATGCACCTCCCATCTTGCAAGGTTGGCAGGGAAGAAGTTGGGGCAGCTGGGCACCTGATGCCTGTCCCTGTAAGGAGCATGCATGTGGGAAAGGAGCATGCATGCTCCTGCCTCCTCTCTTTTCACAGGCACCTAGCAACCCCTTCAATTCCCGCATGTTCTTTCCCTGCCCTGCCTGCTAGATGTACACCACACCCAATCTCTTCCTCCTCCCAGACATCTACCACCATCTGCTGCCTCCCACACACCCCTTCCCTCAACCCCCACAGACACACCCACAACCACTACTCCAAGCTCTCTGTGTCCTCTCAGAAACACTATCCCCAGACTACTCTCCCCAGCTGAGTGATCCTTCTCATGACTTCTGTGCTGGTGGTGGTATGTTGGGGTGGGAGTGGGGAGTTCAGCTTTACTTCCTCAGTCCCCTGCCCTTTCACAGTCTGCATCTTTGCAGCTCCAGGGAGACCCCATGCTGTGGGGCAGCCTAAGCTGTAACCAGACTGGAGCCTCTGAAGTCTCCTATTCCTCCTCCTCCTCCTTTCCTCCATCTTCCTAGCAGGAGGACCCTGAGCCCAGCTCCTGACCTGCAGCCTCCTGCCTCTCATCAGTTTTTTCCCACCAACTCTACTTACAGCCATGAGGAGGAGGTTAGATAACAGAGCGCTTGTTGAAAGACAAATACTCAGCCAAATTGGGAAATGTGCTCACTCTGTTTGGCACTCATCTTATGGATCAGTAGCATACAACCCCCCCCAATCTCCTGTAAATAAAATAGATTTGGATCTCAGGTTCTGGTTTTTTTCTCGTTGTGTTTTCTTGAGCTGCTTTGGGTTTAGCAGCATATTTAACATCTCTGCTCTCAAGCCCTTATCAAAGATCCTGCAACTGAAACAAAACAAAGTTAACCAAATCAAAGAGTTAAAATAATGAAATCACTCAACAGGAATCATTTTATAGGTTTGAAATTCATTGTCTGGGTGTGATAATCAAAGCATTCCTGAAGTTTTATAGCTTAGCTGTGGCTATAAAAAGGTATAATCACCTTCTGGACAAATTAAACACAGTTTCTTCTCATTATTACACAATGCTGGAGTGCTGGAAGGACCACAACATAAACCACAAATCTCACTTTCAAATGGAAACAATTAAATAAAGAGACGCAGTACCCCGTCCAAAATAACATCTGTAAATGCAATAAGCAAAGTACTGTACTGGACACATTAAAATGTTTGCAGAACTGGGTCAGTATATTGGACCTGAATTACAGTCATGCTTAAATTGTATATGGATCCCAGTCAGGGTTGCCAAACAGCAAATTCATGGGCAATCTGTAAAAAGGTGATAAATTTGGAGCTGTCCGTAAAAATCCATAAAAACATTTAGGTCTCAGTACGGAAACATCAAGATTTGCAGTGGAGCTGAGAAGTCCCTCCACCTTGGCCCTGGGGCAAGTTCCGTAGAGTATAAAAATTCCACAGCAGCAGAGAGTGGAAATCTCCTAGTAAGGGCTCCCTCCAACCTGCTGCTGGTAGCTGCTCTTCTCTGCCACCTGTTTTCAACTCTTCTTCAGCATCACTAGTGCCAGCACAGCAGGAACTTTTGGTGGGCAGCACATACCACTGCCAAGCTCCCTACACATGGGCGATGGGGTACAGAGGGCCCAGTGTAGCAGCCTCCTACAGGCTTCCTGCTGGTAAGTCACAAAGGGATAGTCATTTAAATATAAGAAACTAGCATATTTACCAAACATTGCTTAGGTCCTTAACTTGCTTAAGGAGAGTGGTGGGGCAGGTTAAAGAAAAGAAAAGTGCACGTTTTATTTAGATAATTGTATTTTTTCAAAATTAAGGTTATTATTATATAAATTTTTATTTCAGATTTCTTTAAAAAAGGATTGTTGAAATTTGTCCATTTAATTTTTTAATATTTTTAAATGGGAATTCCATCAAGTATATTTTTTCTTCATTCCTATAAACTCTTACCATTCACCAAGTTTTAAGAAAAAAGGGCTATTCTTAATTCGTTTTCAAACAAAATTTTCTTCTAATTTTCAAACCTTAAGCATTGATTTAGTTTTCCCAAACACAGCGCTACTTCAAATTTCTCCATTTGATCTCTTTTCTGTAAGGTTTACTGAGAAGCAATCCTGTTCCAGGTTCATCCTATTTTTCTGGCTCATCTTGATCTAGTCTCCTCCAAAAGACATTCTGGTATGTCAGTTTTGAGGACTGTACTTGATTTGGTGATTTTGTGTTTTTTTCTGTTTGATTTTATGAGAAGCAATCCCATTCCATAAACATCCCCTTTTTCTGGCACAACCAAACCTTTATGATGCTTTAAATTATGAGAAGAGAAAACTGTATACCACATTTGGTCATCCTAGTTCTTACCATTTTAGGAGGAGCTCTTGGTCAAAGAGACAAACACACAAACGTTCTACAATTTGCAGCAGATAAACTATACATTCATGTGCTGGAAGGATTATTGACTGTCAAAAATGGACCTGGAGAAATTACTAATCAATGGCTGACATTGTGGCTGCTATAATGTATAACCACAAACTCGAAAATCTGGAAGATGCTAATGTGGCTGGTAAGTAGGTTAAACTAGCATAATAGCCTTGCTCTTATGATGTATGAATAAAAACAATCCGCTAATTATAATGTTGGGAGAGGAAGGTAAATGGTACAACGCAGCAAGTGCATTGACTGATCAGTGAACCTGATGAAGCAGAATTCCAGCTTAATTCAAAAGCAAATAAAATAAATAAAAGTACAAGCTGCCAATTAGGATGACTCTGTGCAGCAGGAAAACAGCCGGATTAGAGGCAAAATATGCCACAAATTCATACAAGTCGAAACTGTCTAGTCTGGCACCCTTGTGATCAAAGCAGTGCCGGATGAGAGAATTTGCTGGGCTATGGGTCAATATTGTCTAGACACATTATCAACATTTCCACTGCTTACTGGGCTCTTAGAAGATATTTGAGGTAAATTACAGCTAAATAACAGCACAGAACACGGACAGCTAGGATCAGTGGCTGTAAACAAATTCAATAGGACTATGGGAAACTTGACCATACCCATGGTAAGTGGTTGTCCAGGTGCTAGATTAGAGATGTTGCAGGATGCAAGAGTGCGAGATCAGAGAGGTTCAATCTGTAAAAACATGATAAAACTACTAAAGACAGCATCACTACTGACAGTGTTAAACAGCCAGCACTGATTTTAATACTGCATAGATTCCCCATTAGATGAATGCACTGTATGGTAGATAGAAAGCTGGCTAATTTGTTGGGCTCAACGGAAAGTGATCTATGGCTTGATGTCCAGTTGGTAGTACATATCAAGCTTAGTGCTCCAGGGTGGACCCTGGGGCCGGTTTTATTCAATTTCTTCATTAGTGATCTGGATTATAGGATGCACGGAACCCTTAGCAAGTTCATGGATTACACCAAATTATGGAGAGAAGTGGCTATTGCTGGACTGTGGGGATAGGGTTTGGACTGAGCTAGACAAATTGGAGGATTGGGCCAAAATACATCTGATGAGTTTCAACACAGAAATGTGCAGACTCCTGCACTTAGGATGGAAGAATCCCATGCACTGGAAGAGGCTGGAGACTGACTTGTTAAACAACAGGTTTTTTTCAGAAAAAGATCTGAGGATTACATTGGATAAGAAGCTGGATATGAGTAAAAAGTGTGCACTTGTAGCCAAGAAGGATAATGACATAGTGGGGTACATTTATAGGAACATTGACAGATGATCTAAGCAATGTTCCCCTTTATTTGGCACTGGTGAGGCCACATCTGGAGTGTTGAGTAGAATTCTGGCCTCCCAATACAGAAAGGTTGTGTCATGTTGGAGACAGTCCAGCAGAGGGCAACAAAAATAATTAAGGATATGGAGCACATAACTTATGAAGAGAGTCTGAGAGACTTGAGCTTATTTAGTCTACAAAAGGGGAGAGTGAGGTGGGATTTGATTGCAGTTTTCAAGTAACTGAAGGGGGGTTCCAAAGAGGATGGAGAAAAGCTATTCTCAGTGATGATATGACAATACAAGAAGACCATTAAGTAATTACTTGACTGACGGATTAGTTTCCTGACTGTGCAATGACCAACGTCAGAAGAAGTTATTGACATATATAGGAAGTCTCTTGCAGTAGCAGTTGCGGTAGAAAATGAAGAGATTTTCAGGAATTTAATATGAACTGAAAAGTTCATTTTATATATTGGCAAGACAGAAAACCACAGGAATGTAAGGAATTTCCATGTGGCTATTGTGCACAAACTATACACTCTGAGAAGGACTGTGGGAAATGCCAAATTATTTGCAGAATATGCCAAATGAAAACACACATGACCATGGCATGTCACACAGTTCAATGACCAGCAACACAGAATAACTGTCCATCCAAGAAGTCACCTATGTAGACTGAACCTAAGAGAAGATGGAGGTCAGGAAGTCATTATGTCTCTTGTGATGCTGGCCAATAACAACCACTACACATTGTTGTAAGCTAGAGTGAGGAAGGACCTCTGGGTCACACTTTTGATTCAAAAAGTTCCTAAAATAATACAGGTTGATACTGGAGCAGTTGGTTCATTAATTTCTGCATCTACCCATCATCCAATCTTGTAACAACTTCCCTGGGAAGAAGCCTCCATGGTTCTGAAGATGTACACTGGAAAAAAAGGGTCAGTGACTGAAAGAAAGTATACACCATTATTGGGCAAATCTTGAGAAAGTCAAGGTGACCTGGAGTGTTGCAATTGGCCTGTGATGCCAACAGAGTGGTTGCAACTCTTTCCCACAATTTTGCTAATGGCATCAGAAACCATTTGCCTTTGTACTGCAAACACCTACCATTCCTAAGAATGAAGATAGAGCAAGACGTTCTCAGCGTTATCTCCAGAATGTGGAAGTTTAATATGTCGCTGTATGTATGGTAGACATTTTGTCTTACTGACAGTACTCACGAGTAAGCCCTCACAGATTACCATTAATATTTAATTTTCAGAATAAAACATGAAATTCAATCATTGGTTATGTCTACACAGAGCTCCCCCCAGTGCCACTGATGGTAGAGCTATGGAAAATGTGCCTCTCAGACTTGCAGTGCTGGCACCCACTTCTGCCGACACCGAACTCTCCACAGTGAGATTCAGGAATATGTAAATAGCATGCTATTTGCAAGCCTGATTTGCATAGCTCTGCCAGCGGTGGCACTGGGGGTCGGGGGGAGCACAGTGAAGACCCAACCATTAGCTGCTGCTCATATGCAGTAATGGGCATTACTTCTTTCAGCTCATTCCTATGCTATTCAATTCTGTAAAGTGATGACTTGGAATGCTGATGGGCTGTTGTGACTGCCTTGCCCAAGCTCTCATCAATCCAAAGGAACCTGATATCATGTCTGGGTTGCCTCTTTCTAGCACAGACATCAACGAGGAAACAGTTAAGGATGATGTGCCTTGTCTTGCAAAGGGAAAGGTATTATAAGGTGCAATGCTGGATCAAAAGCATCCTAAATTTGCACAACTTGCATCATAGTAAGACGCATTTTCTGAGAGTATGGTTAAATCTTTTGGGACATGCAACTGATGATTCTCTAACCACTTTTGGAAGCTTTTCCCTAAGGTCATTTTAGCACTGAGCAGTATATAGACCAGATTCATGTCTGTTGACTAGGGATTAACAAGGATATTCAGAGGAACTCTAAATGCTGTACTATATGTTGACAAATTCAGCATGAACCTGACCCAGATCATCTATACTTTTGATCAATGTATCTGACCCTTTGAACTTACAGCCACGTAGACTTTGCCAGATCTTAAGAAGTTATCTGAATTTGGTTGTAGTCGACACCCATTCAAAATGGCCAGAATGATTTACTGAGAGATAAAATGACCATTGGACATCTTCATACTTTGTTTAGCCAGTTTGGCTTAGTATTGCAATTGGTGAGTGACAATGGACTTTAACTCTATTCTGAAGAATTTAAAGCTTCTTAGATTCAAATAAATTCAGGACCTGCACTCTAATGCAGATCATCCATCTATAAATTTCATCATCGGGAGGTTGTGTCTTCTTCTTCTTGGAAGTCACTCAGTAATGAGTAGGATGATTTCATGTCACCCTCTTATTTGTGAGTCCGTTGGTGGTTGATCAGCCCAATTCTGGAGTAGCAGATCTGATCATGTGTTAGTAGCTGTTGGAGGGATGCGGGGCAGTTTTTGATTCTCTTCTTCTTCTCCACTTCTCTTCATCTGCACTGTGGCAGGACCTCTCAAATTGCACCACTCCCTTATGGATTACCTTTCTCCAATGGGAAATGTGTTTGGGCAAGGTTCTCCCCGGTGTCAACATGGATGCTGCACTTTTTCATGTGTGCCTTCAGCATGTCTTTATATCTTTTCTTCTGGCCCACTAAACTCCTCTGTCCTTCCTCCAATTCAGAAAGCAGAGATGTTTTGGGAGGCACTGATCAGACATCCAAACCACATGACCAGTTCAACAAAGTTGTTGATGAATGACAATGGCTGGTCATGTTCATCTCTTCCAGGATGCTAGTGTTCGTGTGCCTATCTTCCCAAGAGATATTAAGAATTCTCCTGAGGCACGTTGATGATATTATTCAAGTGCCTTCCAGTGATGCTTGTATGTTGTCCAGGTTTCACATGCATATAGTAGTGTTGGAACAGCCACTGCATGGTATACCAGGAGTTTTGTTTTGGGATAGATGTCCCATTTCTCGAAGACCCTTTGTTTCAGGCAGGCAAAAGCAGAGCTTGCATGCCTCAGATGATGCTGGGTTTCCATATCAGTGTTGACTTTAGTGGAAAGATGACTTCCAAGTTATGGAAAGTGCTCCACATTTTCCAGTAGTTTTCCATTGACTTCAACAGAAGGTTCATGAAATTGCCCCATTGCTAAAGGTTGGTGGAGCACCTTGCTCTTTTTGACATTCAGGGCGAGACAAAGATTCTTATATGCTTCAGTGAAGGCTCTTAAGATGGTCTGAAGGGCTGTGGAAGAAAGAACAGCAATCCTATTGTCATCTGTGTACTGGAGCTCTATGATTGAGGTTGTGGAGGTCTTGCTTTCAGCCTTCAGTCTGCTAAGACTGAAAAGCTTCCCATTCATTCTATAGATGATATTTATGCCATCTGGAAGTTTGCCATCAATAAGATTAAGTGTCATGGCAATGAAGATACAGAACAGTGATGGGACAATGATGCGGCCTTGCTTGACTCCTATTTTGACCTCAAAGGGGTAGCTTTGGGATCCATTGATGCTCAATACTGTGGCAGTCATGTTGTCATGAAGCAGCCTTAAAATGCTATTGAATTTTCTGGGGCAGCTAGTCTTTGAGAGGATGGTCCATAAGACACTACAATTGACTGAGTCAAATGCTTTGATCAGGTTCATGAAATATATATAAGGCTTGGCTGTGTTCTCGATATTTTTCTTGCGGTTGCTGGGCAGTGAAGATCATATCCACCGTTCTTTGGAATGGTTGGAAGCCACAGTGGGATTCTGCGATAATTTCTTCTGAGAATGGCAGGAGTTGCTTTGGGAGGATTTGAGCTAAGAATTTCCCTGCTGTTGCCAGGAGGGAGATACCACAATCAGGATCAGCATGATGTCCTTCTCTCGTCTTCAGTGACTAATGCTGATGGCTGCTGGGCTGATCACTGCCTTATTTGATCCACAGTGGTGATTATGATCATAACCAAATGGAGAAGTCAGAGGAAACAATGTACAAGGCTTGAAGTAACCCATCAGATTGAGAGACGTCCAGACAGTGCTCCAAAGGAAACTGCTGACAGTGCACCCTGAAGATGTGGAAGAACACTGGTGTCAATTGAAAAATGCCACCTTTGTAGCTTGTGGAGAAGCCACTGGCTACCAGAGCCGGAGACATCAGGACTGGTTTAATAAGAATGTTGTGGAAACTGAATGCTTGATTGAGGCAAAAAGGAAAGCCTTTAGAGCCTGACAAAGTGACAGTCACTCCGCTAAGAGTGAAGTGCATGCCAAGGCCAAGGCAGAAGTGTAACGTAAAACAAGGACTCTGAAAAATCAGTGGTAGACTTAGAAGGCGCGAGAACTCCAGCATCTCGGATACATCAATCATACGAGAGGTTTCTTCAACTCTACCAAAGCTGTTTATGGACCAAGAAACAATGGAATCAATCCCCTGAGAACAAAAGATGATACCCAGATCTTGAAAGAAAATTAAGCCATTTCTTCTCACTGGGGGGAGCCCTATACTGAGCTCTTGAACTGCCCCTCCACCATGGGCCTAGAATCCCTTGACTAAATCCCTTAGCAACCACCTAGAGACAATTTTGCAACACTTCCAACCCTGAGTGATGTTCAAGCTGCCATCAAAGTGATGAAGTGAAACAAGGCAACTGGACTAGATGGAATCACCACCAAAGTCTTCAAAGAAAGTGGGTGAAAGCCACATAAATAACAATGTGTACATATTGGAAAGATTTTTAAAGCACAATGGAGAATGTGATAACATCTTTTTAAATGTTTGAGCCCTCTTGCCTCCTCCACGAAAAGCCACACTTTTGTATCATTTTAGTTCTGTGGCCATGCTTACATGAGCTCCTCTGCGTTTATCTCCTCTGCTGTATTGGAAAGTATAACAGAAAAAGAGAGGGACAAATTCTGATTTCACTTGCCACAAGATAAATAAGAAACAACTTTATTAAAACTGGTATGTTACCATCCTTGCAAAACTAAGTGTTGTATCAGAATCATTACAATCATCTTTTAGGTACGTGAGCTGTAAATCATATTGATCTTATATTTCAGAGTAGTGTTTGTTGCAATCTAATTTTCTTAGAAATGAATATTTTAAATTTGAAATTGTATTTGCACACTGTTATTTAGGTAGCTCTTGAACTAGTCCTCTGGTAGTCAGAATAAGGTACATCTATAACATGTATACCTGTGAGTTAAAGAATGTTTAAAAAGCTCCCCCCCCCAAAAAAAAAAAGAAAAGGCAGCTTGTCAGCTGTAAAGAATTAGGGGCACCAGCCAGCTGGAGCTGACAGTCATCCTTTCCCCCTGCCACAACTCTATCACTCATGGCCATGGCTGCACTTGAAGGGGACAGCAGCCCCAACAGTCCCAGGCAGGGAGCCGGGGGTGTGGCTATAGGCCAGCTGCACGTGGCTGCAGGCACATCCTAGCAGCCACTCCCAGGAAGCTGAAAACATGTCCCAGGCAACTGCGGACTATGCTGGACCCTCCCGCAGCTCAGGGGAGGGCTCCCAGGGCTCTGGAAGGGGCAGCAGGAGGTGGGCCCCATCCTTGTCCAGCCTTGACATAAAGGACTTGCTGACCCTCTGGGCATAAGAGGAGTTGGTCCTGGATCCCACTGCCAAGCGCAGGAATGCCCCAGGCTGCAAATGGATGGCTGAAGCTGTGGCAGAGCACAGCCAGGTGCGGGCAAAGGTGAAAGAGATCCACCAGGTCTACATGTGGGCTTGGGACGTGTGCTGGTGGTCGGTGGCAGGGCCAGCCAGCTGCCTCTATTACAGGGAGTTGGACCACATCCTCAGGGGCAAGTATGGGGCCCCCAGCACCACCCTCATGGACACCAGGGAGTGGCCTCTCCCACCAGAGAGGGCCTCCCCGGAGCCACCCCAGCAGGAGCCACCTTTGGACCCCTGCCACAGTACGCTGGTGATTGCCCTCTACTCCACCACCACCACCACAATTGCCAGCTCTGCACGGGCATCCCTGGACCTGTTCTCCAGACGACCCCGTGAGTACCCTGGCTATCACATCCCCCCAGCCTTGGAGCTGGGGAGCAGGCATCTCGAGGGCTTGCCATTCTCATACACGGCCACTGCAGTGTTTACCACCCGCATATTGGGCAGCTGCCAGGATACTCCCAGCCCCTTGGGGGGGCCCCATGACATCCTGAGTCAGTGGTGGAGAGGGGGCAGCCAACCCTTGGCAAGGTGCCTGCATGGGGGGTGCATTCCATACATGTGAGGTGGGGCCCCAGGGAAGCACTGGCAGTACCAGGCCTACCACCACACATTCCAGGATCCCCATGTGTCTCCAGGGGTTGGGCACACACAGTCTGGCCCTCCCCCCGAATGGCATAGACATGCTGTACAGCGGGGCTCACCTTGCAATGGCAGGGATGTTCACACCCTGGACAGCACTATCCCTCATCCTACACACAGGGGATGTGACCCTGGGGGGTGCAGGGGTTGGGAAGGGGTCCCAGGGTTGTGCTGGGAGAAGGACTCACCCTCCCCATAGTTGCAGTGTCTGAGGGCCAGCGCAACCCTGCCATGCACCCAGGCAGCCCCGGGGAAGAAGCTGAGGGAGAGGTGGAGGCAGATGATGAGCGACCAGGACCCCCGAGGGTTGGCAGCCCACCGGCCCCTGTGCCTCGGTGCATCTGAAGGACCCATCGCTGGCCTGATGAGGACACCCTGCGGGCATACACCGCTGCCCTCCAGCACCACAATCACCTCACAGATGAGCGGCTGTGCTGGGAGGATGAGTGGCACCAGGACCATATGCAGGAGTTGGAGCATTGGCTGGCCTGGGTGGACCAGCACCTCAATATTTCCGAGGCATGGGTGGCCCACCCCACCTCACCTCACCCTCAGGGCCTGCTGCCCTCACCACCTTGCCAGGCACGGCTCCCCTGCCTGTCGTCCCCAACCCTGGACCCCATATCACGTCATGGCACATGCCGTGCAGTGGGCAGTGGACATGGCAGGTATCCATCCCTCTCAAGACCCCCCTGACCCCTCCGCTCCACCCACCGAGCCTGAGGCTGCACCAGCCTCCCCAGCCCCATACCTCCCTGTCATCCCAGCCCCAACCCAGCCCCATGGTGGCAGTTGCCCACAGGGTACGACAGGCTCATGCAGCCACTGTAGGTCAGAGCTCACAATCCCTGTCCCTGACTGATCCCCCTCCCCCAGTTTGGGTGTTCCCCTCCCCCAGTTCAAGTGCCCCTCTCCCATCAGTTCAGATGCCCCCTTCCCCATTTGAAATCAGAAGCTGTATGTTAAAAGTTATATTTTTATTGCACCCATATTTTGGGGATAAGGGTTATGTTTCCACACCCCTGTGTCCCTCCTTGGGGGTTGCTGGTGGGAGGGTGCAGTGGGAGAGGTGTGTGCCAGGACAGTGACCACTGCCTCCCCTGCCTGGGGTGGCCTGGGGACAGTCACAGGAGGCTGGGGGCAAACGCCTCTCACACAGCCTCTCAAATGTGCATGCGGTTGGCATGCACCTGCCAGTTGTGGGCTGCCCTGGGCTTCTCATAATGGCCCCTTTTCTCAGGCACCCATTCCTGGAGGACTTCCTCCTCCCTCCCCTCCACCAGATTGCGTAGCATGCAACATGTGGCCATGACCATGGTGACGGCCTCCTCCCTCACATCTAGCTGTGTGAAGAGGATCCAGAACCTCCCTTTCAGTCGGCCAAAGGCAAGCTCAGTGGTGTTTCTCAACTGGGTGAGGCGGGCATTGAAGGCCTCCTGTGTGGTATCCAGATGGCCTGTGTAAAGCCTCATGAACTATGGGAGGAGTGAATGTGCTGCATCCCCCATGATACAGGTTGGCATCTGTCTATCTCCCACAGCCATCTCCCGGTGGGGGAAGCAGGTGCCCTCCTCCATCCTGCAGAACAGGCTGGAGTTCTGCAGCACCTGTGTGTCATGTGTCCAGCCTCACCACCTAATGTATATGTCCAGGAACCAGCCTCAGTGGTCCACTAGGGCTTGCATGACCACTGAGTGGTACTTCTTGTGGTTTATGAATCTGCCCACACTGTGTTCCAGGGTCTGGATAGTGATACGTGTGCCATCCAACACCCCAAAACAGGTGGGGAGGTCCAGGTGCTGGAAACCGGCCACGAGGGTGTCCAAGTCATGGGTCCAGACTAGTCTCTGTAGCAGGGTCTCATTGATGGCATGCTCCATCTGCGGGCAGAGGAGACAGGCACTGCCATGAGTCACTGACAGAATACAGACTAACATGGCTATCTCGCTGTCACTAAGCCACTTGCAAGTAAAATTTTCAAGCACAAACTCTTCAATTGTTGAGAAATGTTTCAAATACACCCAGGCCAGTAGTCTTTGGGGGTATGGCACACCTGAGACCCTGGGAGCTCCACTGTCCCCTCTTCTCCCCTGTCTCCCCACCCCACTGTCCCCCTTTCCCCCCGCCCCATCTCCCCATCCCCCTGTCTCCCCTGCACCCTGACCTCTGCCTCTGTTCCCCTGCCCACAGCCCCCCATCCCTCTCTCCCCCCTCCCTTCATGTAGCCCAAGGCTGCCATACCTGCCTCAGAACAGCTCAGAGGATAGACTTCCTGACCCTGAACTGTTGTCCCAGGCAGCGGTAGCAGTTGGATGTCACCAGTTTCCATACCGCTATGGCCACCCTCTTCTCGAGGGTGAGGGAGGGCCCCATGTTCATGTCCTCTCTTTGGACACGAAGACAGTGGTGGTCATCCCATTGGCCCATGACTAGATTGTCCCACCAGTTGCTGCTGGTGGGATACCACCAGACTTGTCTGTGCGCCCCACAATGGGAGGGCTGCTGGGGTATGGGGGCCATGGAGCCATTGTCTTCAGGGTCCTCCTCAGGCTCATTCTCCCAGATGTGGTGGAAGACCCCAATGAGGACCAGGGGAAGTGGGAGCAGCAGCTGCCCCTCGTCCCAGGCTCCAGTCGGAGGCTGCCCTGCCATGCTGCTGGGTGTCACTGCAGGGCTCTGCGAGATCTGGCTGCGGTTCCTGTGGGTGCTTAGATGTGTCCAGCAGGGCTCTGCCAGTCTCTGCTTGTGCAAAGACTGCAACCAGGTGGGGAGGGGCTTTAAGGGTACGTGGAGCCAGCACACCTTTAAGTGCTTGCCCTCCATGCATGCTGTGCTTCCAGGGTTAACAGGCTCCCTCTGTCAACAGATCTGGGTGTCACGTAGACGCTCTCTGTCACCAGTGTGAGAGCTTCTTTAATGTGTGGCCATTCTCTGTCGACAGACATTTTACTGTCAACAGCACCATCTGTCAGCAGAGGGTGCCCAGGTAGTCATAGCCACAGAGTACAAAAGCGTCAGTGGGAAGAGTGAGAGAACCCTGTCCCACATACTGCACAGCCACGTGGTTAAGACTCTGTGCTAAAAAAGAGGCCCCATTTCAGTATATGTTCTGTCTCAGATAAAGGGAGAATTAAACCCAGGTCTTCTATATTCTGAGTGTCTTCGCCACTAAGTTAAAAATTACCAGGGGAAAGCAAACTCCGTTTCTTATTAGAAAGGGCAGAGGTGCCTAACTCAGGCAAAGGGTTCATGGCTGCGACTCTGGCCCGTCCCTGGATTGATTCACCCTCTGGCCTGTACACTCATCCCTCGTTTAATGAGTACTTTACTAACAAGTACTTGCTAAAACAAGGAACATATATACCTACCTTTGTTCACTAAATGAGTGAACTTCCCCTACTTATATGAGTGGGGTCCCTGGCCAGGGGGCAGGGAGACCCACAGCCCCATGGCTGACTCTGCTCCAGCCGTGGAGTCCCCGGGTATGGGGTGGGGGAGAGACCCACAGCCCCACGGCTGGAGCCCTCTCCCTCCTTTCCCTCAGACATGCAGCTGTCTGACATCCCTGAGGCTGGGAGAAGAGAGGGAGAAGGCTCTTAGACTGGTTCCCTACCCTGCAATGGCAGGAATGTGAAACTGACCACCCATGAGCTGATCAGTTTCCAGGCCCCACAAGCCATGGGGAGACTGGAACCAGCCTGCCCCTGGTTCCCAGCTTCTGCCACTCTGGGAGCCAGTAAACTGACCAGTCCTGGTGGTTCCTGGCTCCCCTCCCCTTGCAGGAAAATTCAAGATATGCAGGGGTTGCAGGAACAACCCCTGGCTGACTGAAGGGTTTACTGTATTAGACCACCCCACCCGCCCCTCCGACCTCACCCTCGGGCAAGTTTTAATGTCCTCCCATGGTCCCAAACCACCCCCAGCCTTAGATTCCCCCAACAGCCCCAAACTGCCCCCAGCCTTACAACCCCCTCTGCAGGCCCAAACCTTCCCCCAGTTTTAGACACCCCTCCCTGCATCTCTCAACAGCCTCAGCCTTAGACACTTCTCCTCCTCCTGCAGCCTCTTCACCAGGGCTGCTAGGCTGGCTGACACCCCCAGCCCTCATGCTCCCAGCAGTTGACTTAAGTGTTAAGGTTTGAGCACCTAAGCATAAGGTAATGGCAGGACAGTTCTATTGCCCCACTGTGAACACCCATGCTGTTCAAAGCTTGGACTCCTCAGCCACATGCGAGTCCACAAATGATGAGCCTGTGCAAGCTCAAGACGTCATTGTCAGCCACGACAGACTACCTGAAAAAAATAAGGTTTCAGCACCTAAGCATAAGGTAATGGCTATCCCTATTGATAGAGATGGCTGTCATCTCCAGCAGTTATCACTATTGATAGATATCTGCCTGAGGCAACAGTGTTAAGAAACTGGAAATGGTTTCTTTAACAGCCACATGCAGCTGGGAACTGCCCCGCTGACAACCTTTAACAAATCTAGTGGAACACATGCTTGGATCCCAACTCACAGGTTGGGAATCCCTGCTCTACAAACATACACTACATCCTACTTCTGGTGTCAAACTATTCAAATACATCAGAAAAGTACCTAAACACAACTGGTTTATGTCAAGTTACAAACACTTGAATGAATTGGGGACTCTTACATGTATTATAATGGAAATTTAGTGTCGCTCTTATGAGTTTTCACCTATGAACAGAAATTTGGGAGCCAGTTGTGCTCCTATAGCAAAGGATGAGTGTATTGATTCACCTCACATCTGTTAAGGGGTTGGATTTAGTTTAGGGTGCTCCCCATTCATCTTCCTGGCTCTTGTCAAGCACAGTTCCTAGGCATTTAACTCCCTCCAAAGCATAATGTAGGGAGCCTGAGCACCTAACTCAGTGGTGTAAATTTCATTAGGGTACATAAACATTAGCCATTTCAACACTGCATCTAAGACCCTTTTGGACGTATCCTTTCTTTTGCTTCTTTATTATTATCATGTTTGTTGATTTATAATCTAAAACAGAGTGGGCCTCTGAAGCTGCGTCTACACGTGCACGCTACTTCGAAGTAGCGGCAGTAACTTCGAAATAGCGCCCGTCACGTCTACACGTGTTGGGCGCTATTTCGAAGTTGAAATCGACGTTAGGCGGCGAGACGTCGAAGTCGCTAACCCCATGAGGGGATGGGAATAGCGCCCTACTTTGACGTTCAACATCGAAGTAGGGACGTGTAGACGATCCGCGTCCCGCAACATCGAAATAGCGGGGTCCTCCATGGCGGCCATCAGCTGGGGGGTTGAGAGATACTCTCTCTCCAGCCCTTGCGGGGCTCTGTGGTCACCGTGGGCAGCAGCCCTTAGCCCAGGGCTTCTGGCTGCTGCTGCTGCAGCTGGGGGTCCGTGCTGCATATACAGGGTCTGCAACTAGTTGTTGGCTCTGTGTATCTTGCACTGTTTAATGAAAGTGTGTCTGGGAGGGGCCCTTTAAGGGAGCGACTTGCTGTTGAGTCCGCCCCGTGACCCTGTCTGCAGCTGTGCCTGGCTCCCTTATTTCGATGTGTGCTACTTTGGCGTGTAGACGTTCCCTCGCTGTGCCTATTTCGATGTTGGGCTGAGCAACGTCGAAGTTGAACATCGACGTTGCCAGCCCTGGAGGACGTGTAGACGTTATTCATCGAAATAGCCTATTTCGATGTCGCAACATCGAAATAAGCTATTTCGAAGTTGGGTGCACGTGTAGACGTAGCCTGACTGTGATAAACAGCCTCATAGAGATAGAATAGGGTTTCCTTCCCCACCAAACAACCAAGACCATATGAATTCTACTGACATGGGTGGATGGAGAGACAGGTGTCTGTTACAGAAGCACTAATGGGCCATGGCAATAGGCACCTGATACCCAGAGAGGTGAGCAATATAAACCAGCAAGGAAGGGACTGTAGGAAACGGAAGGTAGAATTCAGTGTAGTCTTAATTTCTCTGGGTCTTACTGGATGTAGAGCAATGCTTGCTGTCCCTTGATTGCCCATGTAATCCTTGTGTTAATAATGATTATATTCAGATCGTAACCATTAAAGACTAACTTAAGGCTCATTGAAGGTAATGGAAAGACTTCTACAGATTTTGTACAGAACAAAAAAAAGCAGTCAAGTAGCACTTTCAAGACTAGCAAAATGGTTTATTAGGTGAGCTTTGGTGGGACAGACCCACTTTTTCAGACCATAGCCAGACCAGACCAGACTAAATATTTAAGGCACAGAGAACCAAAAACAGTAAGCAAGGAGGACAAATCAGAAAAAGATAATCAAGGTGAGCAAATCAGAGAGTGGAGGGGTAGGGGGGAAGGTCAAGAATTAGATGGAGCCAAGAGTGCAGACGAGCCCCTATAGTGACTCAGAAAGTTCCCATCACAATTTAAACCATGTGTTAATGTGCCGAATTTGAACTTTCTGAGTCACTATAGGGGCTTGTCTGCACTCTTGGCTCCATCTAATTCTTGACCTTCCCCCCCCACCCCTCCACTCTCTGATTTGCTCACCTTGATTATCTTTTTCTGATTTGTCCTCCTTGCTTACTGTTTTTGGTTCTCTGTGCCTTAAATATTGAGTCTGTTCTAGTCTGGCTATGGTCTGAAGAAGTGGGTCTGTCCCACCAAAGCTCACCTAATAAACCATTTTGCTAGTCTTTAAAGTGTTACTTGACTGCTTTTAGTTTTGATAGTGTGTAGATTAGCACGGCTTCCTCTCTGTTACTTTATAGAATAAGTTTGTGTATTGTAACAGCCATTGAACACTTACAATTGCCATTGTTTACAGGGCTCTAATACCCGTAAGGGTATCTGAAAGTCATTAGAAAATTGGAATCTCCTGGTAAAGGGCTGCATTCTGGAAGGTAAGGGGGTTATCATGTTCCAAGATTAAGTTAAGATTATTGAACATGTATGGGCCTGAAATTTGCTTAGATTCAGATCTGTATGTCTCTTTGTCAGTTTTTCAAGCCAATAAACCTGAGATGCTAATAAATATAGCTATGTATAGGTCTGCACTGTAAGTTCTGTTGTTAAATATGGGGCTCTTCTGATTTCATCCTGTGTTGATGTACACCTCCTGAAGTTTTGCTTTGCTAGAAGCACAATAACAGCAGAAACAAAACTCTTAACAAAGTAAAACTTGGTGTGGATTTTGTCTAGTTTTAAGTACAAACAAAGGAAAAAGGTTGAATTTTCATGGTTTTCATATGAAAGCAGAGAGACACCCAAGAAACTTAACTGAAGAGTCCTCCTAAAACATTGCCAGACTTGCAAACCATGGCAAATTTTTCTAGAAACTAGTGCCTTGTTCAGCTACCAGGCTCATGGGTGCAGTATTTAAAGCTAAATAAAATGGGCTGCTAATGAAACCAAAATCCCACTGAGCTGTTCTTGGTTTTAGGGTTTGCTATGAAAATTTGAAACATGTCTAAGACCAAAGACTGCAGCTTTGAAACTAGATTTGAGTTTGAGCTGCAAAATATGAGTTCACATTTCAAACATCCTCAAATTTGAAGGTAGTTAAATGTGTGTTTTGTGTTGGACCATCAGAAAGATCCATCATCATATAGGAGCCATTCCAGAGTTTGGATTTGGATTAGGGTTTGGACTTCAGCTTCTTACCTCAAAGATTTACTTGGCACTAGGAGTTTTGGCTGGATCCATCTTTAGTAGAAATCTTCTTTAGCCAATCAGATTATTTCACCCATTTAATAATATGATGTTAAAGGTACACAGAGAAATGATCCATTGCTAGAGGACCAGCCCATTAGAGTAGGATTTCACTTTGTAGATTATTACAGTTAGCATTTTATTGCCAAGATCATAGAAAATCTCTCTTATTGGAGGTTTACAAAATGTATCCAAACAGTTTTAATGTAATCTGACTTTGTTTTTTAATAGCTGAAAAATGCAAGTTTAGCTATGGTGTGCTTTTGAAAAGAATTATAAACTGTGGGTCTCCTTAAAGGATGCCTTCTTTCATTTAGATTTCTCTGGGCTGTCCAGCAAACAATGATTCATGAGTACATTTTTTTGAAATTCTCCTTCTCATAAAACCGTTTCTGTTGCTGTAGTTCCAGGGAATGAATTTGATATTAAATGGGAAAAACACAGCACTTTTTCCATCATCCCTCTTCCTCTCCCAGATGAGGAAGACCACCTTTTCCTGAAAGATTCTTTAGGAAAAAATATGTGTAGACACCCCAGAGGCCCTTTTTTTGAAAGAGCAGTCTTCCTAGCACCAGATTTTTCAATCCCAGGCCCATGCTTTCAAAAGGACAGGGGGCTGTGTGGATGCTGTCTATTGAAAGAGTGGTCAGTTCTTTTGATCTGCTTTTTTGTGTGTGGTCATGCTCTTTTGAAAGAAGATTTTGTGGAAGAGATCTTCTGGAAGAACTTCTTTTAAAGGATCGCTGTAGTGTAGATGACGCTTTAGATGGCATGGAAGTACATTTGGAATTGCATTAATAGAAACATTCTTCTGCTTCACCACACATATCCCCTTTTCTACTCAGATAAATCTTGCATATTCAACATGCTTTTGGCAAATTTACATATATAAATATTCACTTGTGATGCCTATTTTGTATAATATTTTGAGTCCAAATCATGACATTCCTGGCCCCGTTTTTCTGTTGAGTGAGTAGTATTGATGCTTTGTTCATATTTTAAACAGCTGCCTCTTGTTTTTCTCCATTAGGAACATCATTCTGATTTTCCATAAAAGCCACCTAGCTTTAACAACTCACCAGAACATTCACTATTCTTTACAGCAAGAATTTGAAATCTACAATCTTGTTTTCCTTTAGTGTTTTGCATTGCTAAATATATCTCTCTGTTATTCAGAATATTTTAATATCTAGCAACCTCCTGGTCCCGGGGCTGCTGGATATGAAAGAGTTTACTGTATGTTAATTCATGGGACCCAATTGCTAATCCATGCAATGTGGTTACAAAACCTTTAAATGGACCTGCTACACCTCTACTCACATGTCAAAAGATACACCCATAGATGGTACTGAGTTGTACTCTCAAAAGAGAAGCAAGGGAGTGAATAATGTTCTCACCCCTATAAAATGGCAGCCATATATTTCTGTGTGACTGGATGTGAAGTAAAATCTATATCCACTTTCTTATCCCCCATATATTTCATTCCATCATCTCACCTATCTAAGACATACATAATCCCTGAAGTCATTACATCATTTTGGGGCAACTCTTACCTTCACATGTCTACAAGGTGCCTTTCTATCTGCAGTCCTCTCTACACGAAGTTGAAATTCAAGAATGAGGTAGGGCACTCAAGGAATCAAAATCTGTTGGGGCCTACTTATACCGGAAGTCAGCAGGACCATGAACTGGGGAACTAAACAGTTTACTTCACACAGGGTTACACAAACACGTATGACTCCCATTTGATGGGAGTAAGACTATTACTCAGTACTTTGTGTTTTCATAGAGTGGTGCCTGAAGAGGTAAATGAGCTTAAAGCTGCTAGCTACTACTCCTGTCTTGGGAAGGCACTTTAACAAGGCACTAACACAGAATGAAAGCCAAGCTATGCCTATCCTGTGGACAGAGGATTTCCATCTATAATACTGTCAGTCTGGAGCCATTGATGACTGCTAAATTTAACAACAGGAATACATGTTTTTAAAAATTGTCATTTTACATTCCAAGATTTATGGATCTGGTTCTTCTCTGAATTCAGTCTGGTTATTCTTCTTTTACACTGAGGTAATTCAGAGGAAATTCAATTGCTATGTGTTAGGTAAAATAAATGTAGACACATCATCAATAAAATACTGCGATTGCTCAACAAGACATGGATATTAGGAATCACTAGTAGTGCCCCTCCATGCACTGTTACTGCTTCTTGCTGAATGGTTTAAAATTGAATTCTGAATGAATATGTAGAATCTGCGTTTACATACTGCAGTATTGAAAATTAACCTCACTGTCTATTCTAAGCTACTTATGAAATGCTAGTAATCTTTACACCCAAGCACTCATGATCCACAGACAACAATCCTTATCTGTGGAGGAAAAATCTCATTTTCCTCAAGGATAAGGATAAGTCTGAGTCATCTGGTCTGGTTGGCGTCAAAGTTAAGAGAGATATTGGAAAGATTATCATCCTACAATTAGGGATTTTCAATTACCTAATTAAAAGCTAAATCCTCTCAGGCCAAGGCACACGGTTCCCATTCGAACAAATAACTATGAGTAGCCCACACTAATTGGAGCATTCTATTGGTAAAGGTGGTAATCAGAAGGGTGGCCTGGTTTCTTCTGGTCACTCCTAATGAAGTACTGCGCACTGTGAAAACTCTGTGCCTTTTGCTTCAGGGTTATGGTGACTATTAACACTGACAGAATGGCCATGGCCTTACAGTATTCCTCTTTGTAACTGTAAATAATCTGAAAGCATTGTAGTTAAGTCTCTGAGTGGTTATATGTGATGACGTAGCATAGCAATCCATAGGTCATTGTAAGTTTACAGGGTTGAAATTCCAGCAGTGATGAGTAGATTACCCCAACCAAATCTGGGTCCAAGACTATAGCATAAGCCATCTGTTGTTTGTACTTTGTATCTGAATACATAAAATGTAGGACAAGTCAATTGTCTACCTAATATACTGACTCTTTGGCTAAGGATGAATAGTCTGTTCAGCAAAAAAGAGCTTCTTTTGGAAGAACAGATATTGATTTATACTGTCAAATAATTAATCCTATAAGAGAGATCCTTAATTAGAAACATGCTTATTTGCTATACTTGTCCCAAGAGTACTGAACTGTATACAGTATCAGTTGGCATTTGGCCTGATGGTGTCAGCACTGTATGGACAATTTACAATACACATTGTCATCACTTATGTAAAAATGCAGTGATAGTGCCAGAAAGCAATTTGGACAACAATAAATTGATTTCCATTGAAGATTAAGATTTTTGAAAAACAGTTATGGTTGAATTGTGTGCTTTTCAATAGATTCCTAATAATACTGCAAACAAATGGCTGGATGGTTTATTTTATAAAATGTTATTAAAATATATTGTTGAAATTTACTAATGTGCAAAAACATTAAAAGCACATGCCATACTATTGCAAGTGATAGTTTCTCATATAAAGCATTTAAAAAAAGGGGTGGAAAAATGAGGAGCAATATGACACGTGGTTGAGGGGGTAATCTGCCCTATTTTTATAAAAGAAAAATAGAAGCCTACTGTAACTATAAATAAGGTACTTGGTAGCCATCTCCATTTCCCACTGCATTCCTAGATTAGTGTGTCCAATTACATATGCAACTTCCATCAAATTTTCAAATAACTCAGAAGAGATGTTAGTGCTGACAGTTAAACACTGACCAACCTCTGTAGATTTTACTATTAATACCCTCTCCTTGTGCACTTATTTACACTTTATAAATAGCTTCTAAAATCGTTTTCCCTCTTGAATCAAACAATTGACGGCCCTGGTATTTAAACAGGAAAATTAATAGTAGGTTTAAAAACTTTTGTTTTGCAGCTTGCTAAGTGTGAGAAGTGGTGCCTTCATCTAAAGTTTTGGATGCTCAGTACCTTAGAAAATCATTTCCAAAATAGTGATTGTGAGAGGCCTAGCCTGGCCTTACTGTAGTGGAAAGCCCTTGGCAATGAAGCAACCCAAACCACAAGGGTTCTTTAGCCACCACCCACAGCAGAGGTACAACTGCAGTTCATTCCTATTTCCATCCATTCCTTAGCTTGTTGGGCTTACTAAAGAAAATGGAGGCTGTAGGCCATAGACCTACAGGAAGTTTAGAGAAGAGCAGTAAAATAATTAGAGCATGGGAAAGCCTTCTTATAAAGGTAACTTGAAAAGGTTGTGATTGTTTACCTTAGAAGGGTGATAGGAGACATAAAATCACAGATATATAGGATTCAAAGGGACACTTTTAGATTATCTACGTTAGTCCCCTGCACTGAGGTAAAATTAAAGACTATGTAGATGATCCGTACTGTTTTTTTTAAATTTTTTTATTAAAAACCTCTACATATGCAAAGTCCATAAATTCTTTACATAAATTGTTCCACTGTTTAACTACCTTTGTAGGTAGAAAGCTTTTTCTAATGTCTAACCAAAATCTTCCTTGCTGAAATTTAACCCCAGTACTTCTTGTCCTGTCCTCAGAGGTTAAGGGGAATAATTTATCTTCCTCCTCTTTTAAACAAACTACTTAACAAGCTACTTTTATATACTTAAAGACTTGTATCTTCCCCCAGGTCATCATTTCTCCAGAATGAACATGTAAAATATTTTTCTATTTTTCATTACAAATCATATTTTCAAGAGCTTTAATAATAGTTGCTGCTTTCTTCCCAAAGTGTGGTGCCCAAAACTGGACACAGTACACCAATTCAGACCTTAATTCAGACCCTACTCGGAGCTGAGTAGAACGGAAGAATGACTTCTTGTGTCTTGCTTATAACATGCCTGCTAATACATCCCAGAATGATGGGGGTGGGGTTATTTGTTGTTGGTTGCGAGGTGAGGGTAGTTACATTTTTGGCTCATATTTAGTTTGTGATCCACTGTAACCCAAGATCTTTTGCTGCAGTACTCCTTCCTAGGCAAGTCATTTCACTTATTCTATCCGTTCAACTGTTTATTCTTTCCTAACTGTGGTACAGGCCCGAGGAACCTTTTTTCAGTTGGGGATCACTGACCCACAGACAATGCAGCCAGGGACCGCACACAAGCCTCACTGACCTGGCTCCCACCTTATGCGGGAGGGTCGGGGGTGGGGTTTGGAAAAAGACACTGACCTCTCTTACATTCAAGTCAGAGCACCCAGGCTCCCATCATGTTCCAGTCCCACAGGGACAGGGTCAGCACTGAGATTCGGGGCTTCCTTCATTGGTGCATTTAGCTGGAGCTCATGCGCAGGCCACATGGAAGACTGCCGAGGCTCAGAGACTGCCGTGGGACTGAAGCAGAAGTACCGGCTAACCCCACAGTGGGGACATGCCCCAAGTCTTGCCACGGACTGAATCAAAGTAAGTCAGTGGTCAGGTCTGGCCCACAGGCCATAGTTTCCACTAAGTAATAATTTATAATTAAATTAAGTCTGTAACAGTGGAAGGAATGTAAGTCAGTCTGTGGCAGAAGGCTGACATTCTACCTAATGTTAAGTCATAAAAGCATTGCACAGTTGTTTGGCTGAGGTGCAGAAGAGAGTCACTTCTCTTATACGTACCATAATTCAATTAATCCTGAGACTATTTTAGCAGCATTATTAACAGTATCACAGATGTTTGAATCATTAAAAATATGGAATCATTTATAGCATAGTATGTACTTGTCTAAGTAATAACTAATAATGCAGCTTCACAGCAGCCTAATAATGCTGACTGGAAAATGGGACATTTTTGCCACATTTCTGCCCTTGCCCAAATCTCATTTTTTGTCAACATTTAAGATTGTAATGGAATTTTTGATGTAAAATGTGGAAAATCTGACTCAGCTCTAAAGATGATTGGAGGGAAAACATTGTATTTTTTTCATCAACATTTTTGTGTTCAAAAAGATATCCCTTTTCTTGTCCACATTTACATATTTTTGTTTATTTTTGAAAAATGTTGACAACTCGATAACACCATATAAGCACCAAAGAAGACCAGACCTATTTATGTAGGTGCATGAGGATGAAACTAAGAGTAATGAGACTATGTTAAAAAAAGTGAATTTTGAAGCTGAATATCAAAAAAGACTCTTTGACAAGGAGATTTTCACAATAGGGAATTAAGAAGATAATATGTTGAATGAATGGAAACTCTTGAGTATAGCAAAACAGCCCTACCTCTACAAATGGCTGCACAACACTTGCACAAGTCTGCGGACAGGGAGCAAAGTTGACATTGAGTGCTGTTCTCAGTTCCTGGCCAGGAAGTACCTCCCTCAGTCCTGCTTTTTCTGATGTAACTGCCTATGATGGTAAAAGGCCATTCTTGAATTAATGAATCAGGCAAGCCTAGTATATCCCCACCCAGGTGCTTTTTTTCCAGGCACTAAGAGTAGGGATTGGTACAAGAACTCCTTTTTCTGCATTATCCCACCCCCTACCTCAGGAAGATTACATAGACAGCAGGTTAAACTGACATTTAGTCTGCTTTGTGCTGCCACATTGAGGCCTTGATAGAGCCTCTCTGGTTTTATTTTTGCTACTTGCCTTCCCCACACCCACCTGTATTTATTTAACAGGGTAGAAATTAAAGAGCTATTCTTCCACAATTTACATTTTATGATTTTAACAAAAGACAAACAACCCTGGGGTAAGGGGTTTCCCAAGCGGAAATCCCAGGGGCTGCATCAGGAGAAGGAAGCAGGAAAGCAGAACTCTGCAGGTATATGTGCATCAGTAGAAGGGAACAGGAAAGCAGAAAAGAAAAAAGAAGAAGGAAAGCTACAGACAAAGACCCAACTAGCTGTTTCACGGGTTGCATCTACACTACAGCCATCTTTCGAAAGATGATCTTCCAGAAGATCTCTTCTGGAAGATCTTGTTTTGCAAGAGTATGTCCAGACACAAAAAAGCAGATCAAAAGATTGATCTGCTCGTTTTATAGAGAGCAACCCCATAGCTCCCCATCTTTCGAAAGAAAGGGGCAGGGATTGAAAAATCTGGTGCCATGAAGCCTTCTCTTTCAAAAGAAGGGCCCTGGGAGTGTCTACACACACTTCTTTTTGCATACAGTTTCAAAAAGAGGGTGGTCCTCCTGATCTGGGAGCAGATGATGGCTTCTGGAAGAAGAGCTGTGTTCTTTCGATTTTGGATTGAAAGAGCACATTTTGTATGTGGATGTGCAGCATGTTCTTTTGAAAAAGGGCCTGATTTTCTGACAGTACTTGCTAGTGTAGATGTGACCCACTTTGTGATTAAGGAGGGTTGCCTTAGCTGAGGTTTCTGAGTGAAGAAATTTCCTGGATATTGTTTTGTACATCTTTCTTCAAGTAAATGGGATGCTATACATTCTGTAAATAAACAAAAGGCAATAGAAAATACCATAACTCTGAGCTCCTGTGTTCTCATTCAGAGGGACCTGATGCAAAGATACTTCATGTCAGCTACCATTTAGCAACAAGCCAAGAATATTTCTTTACAGATATAACATGCAACATCAAATGTATTCATCAGCACTGGGGCTGTGGAATATGTTGTTTCTCCATATGAGTTTTCTCTTGGCAAAGAGCAATCCCTCAACTTGCCAATGTAAATTTAACTACAGGGTACCAAAAAAAAGCTATAACTAGCTGAATTTTAAACTATTTAAGATTAACAAAGGTCTCTTATACCTACATCTAATGACATTTGAAGTAACAGCTGACTTTCTATTTGGGAGACCGATTGCAGATAAAAGGACCATTGCTTACCAATACCATTAAGAAAAATATATAAATATTTCATTATAAACTTCAATGGAAAGTTGTTTAAAATAGGAGTTGAGTGGAGGCAGAAGATTACATGAATCATCTGGTGTGGCTGATTTCCCCCTTTCCTTTTTATTTAAGCAGCAGTACTGTGTCAGTGGGTGGGAATGTATCAGGAATGTTTTTAAATTCCAAAATAAAATGGTTTCCATCAAAATCTGTGCAACTGCTGACTTGTTAATTTCAACATTATCCAAAGGCTTGTCTGCACACTGTTTTGGTATGGGTTTAACTGTAATGGTTGCTAAACACATTTAACTAAAGGGATACAAGCCCTCCATATGGGCACTCTTAGAGCAACATACTGATGCATTTTCTGCCACTGAAAGGAAAGGTGTTCTGTAGCCAAGATTCCAGTCTCTGATTTGGAAGACTTATTTTAAATCCCTGCCCTGCCACAGATATCATTTGTGATGTCGTGCATGTCACTTACCTTCTCTGACAAAGCTGTACTGACTGGCTATTTGTTCCATCCTCTGTTTTACTTCACAGTCTGTTCACCTCAGCTTTACTCCACACCTTTCCCCTTTACATTTTTCTCCATTGCCCTGTTCCCTTCATCTCCTTTCACTTCAATGTATCCTCTCACATGTCCTTTCTTTCCACTTAATTTATTCCCTCGTAATGAAATCTTACCTCCTTACCATCCCCCAGTCAAAGCATAGTGGACCTAATATGCTGCTTGTTGCATTCACATTCTTCATTTACTGGAGTGTTAAATCCCTCTCCTCATCCTGTGTCAATCTTGTTTTTTCAGTCTTTAATCTCTTCGGAGCAGGGTCTGTCTGGTAGTCCATTTGCATGTCCTTGGACACTACATAAAAAGCATGATTAATAATAATAGAAGCAAAAAAAAAAACTATTGAGGGCATTTAGAAGTGTAGAGAAGAATTATTTTTATCTCTTTCCTTTCTATCCATTCCCGTCCCCCACAAAAAAGCCCCCAAACAAGTAGTCATGTAGTACCTTAAAGACTAATACATTTATTATTAGGTAATAAGCTTTCACGGGTAAGACCCACTTCTTCAGAGTTTCAGACTGGAGTAGACAATTAGAATCCCAAGTTTATATAGCAGTGAGGGGAGGAAGGAAGAAGGGGGAAAAATTGTTGATGCATTCACCCATCACTAATAGGACCAGTGGAAGAAGTAAATTAAGTGGGATGGGTGTCATTCCTGCAAATATCAGAGGTGAGGAAATTGCCCTTGTATTGTGGAAATTCACATCTTTGTCAAACCTGATGTTAAATGTGTCAAACTTGCAAATGAATTCAAATTCAGTTGTCTTCCTCTGTAATCTTGTGGGGAAATCCTTTTGTAGAAGAAAGGCTGCTTTCAAATCCTTTATTGAATGTCCAGGGAGGTTAAAGTGTTCCCCTATAGGTGTACCTGTATTCCAATTCCTGGTGTCAGATTTATTTCCATCATCCTTTGGTGCAAAGACTGTCCAGTTTGTCCAATGTAAATGGCAGAGGCGCACGTCTAGTGCATGATAGCATGTAACACATTAGTGGATGTGCAGTCATATGAGCCCCTGATGACGTGGCTAATGTGGTTTAGATCCAGTGATGGTGTCTCTAATATAGCTATGGGGACAGAGCTGACAATAGGGTTTGTTGCACAGGTAGGTTCTGAAGTTAGCGTTTCATTGGTTTGTTTTCTGACTGGTTGTGAGTATTTTCATGAGGTTGGGCAGCTGTCTATAGGAGAGAACAGGACTCTTGCCTAAGGCCTGTGAGACTGAGGGATCATATTCCAGTTTAGGTTATAGACTGCCATTGATGTGCTGGAGGGGTTTAGGCTGAGGGTTATGGGTTATGACAAGTGGGGGTCTGTTATTTTCCTTCTTGGGCCTATCATGAAATAGCTGGCTTCTGGGTACTTGTCGGGCCCTGTCAATGTGTTTTGTTACTTCCCCTGGTGGGTAATGAAGTTTTATAAATACTTGATAAAGATATTGTAGTTTTTTGTCGCTGTCAGTGGGATACAGTTGTATCTTAGGTCACGGCTATAGACAACGGGTTGTGTGATGCTTCCTTGATGGAAGTGGGAGGCATGTAGGTAAGAATAGCAATGAGTGGGTTTCTTCTGTAGAAAGTAGTAATTTGATCATTGTTGACTTGCACCGAAATATCCAGAAGATGGATCTCTTGTGTGGAAAGGTCCAGTTTGACACTGATGGTAGGGTGCAAGCTGTTGAAATCTCTGAGAATTTCTTCAAGAGTCTCCACAGTTTAGAAGGCATGGGATGCACAGTCCTAGGGATGGGAGTTCTATGACCACCACCCCTAAGTGAAAAAGATGAGTGGTGGTGGTCGGGGACTCCCTCCTAAGAGGGACGGAGGCATCCATCTGCTGCCTGAACCTAGAATTCTGGCAAGTTTGCTGCTTGCCTGGAGCTAGAATTCGGGATATTACAGAGTGGCTGCCAAAAATTCTTCAACCAGTAGACTATTACCCCTTCCTCCTACTTCATGTAGGAACCAATGATACAGTCAAGAACAACTATGATGAGATCACGGCAGACTACGTAACCCTCGGGAGAAAGATCAAGGAATACGGAGCACAGGTGGTCTTCTCGTCTGTCCTCCCTGTGGAAGGAAGTGGTCCACGGAGGAATCATCGAATCACAGAGGTAAATGCATGGTTGAGTAGGTGGTGTAGCAGGGAAGGATTTGGTTTCTTTGACCATGGGATTCTGTTTCGTGAACAGGGATTGCTGAGACGAGACGGGATCCACCTCACTAGAAGAGGAAAGAGCATCTTTGTGGGCAGGCTTGCAAACCTAGTGAGGAGGGCTTTAAACTAGGTTTGTTGGGGGAAGGTGACACAAGCCCGGAGGCAAGTGGGGAAGGAAGAGGGAACAATCAAGTGGGTTTCCTGGGTGAAGAGAAGAAAGTGGGCCAATAGGCCCCTTCTCTAAGATGCTTGTACGCTAATGCCAGAAGCCTGGGGAACAAACAGGAAGAATTAGAGGCCCTGGCACAGTCACACAAGTATGAGGTGGTTGGAATAACAGAGACTTGGTGGGACGATTCCCATAACTGGAGCACGGTCATGGAAGGTTATAAATTGTTTAGGAAGGACAGACAGGGGAGAAAAGGAGGAGGAGTTGCACTGTATGTGAGGGAGCAATATGATTGCTCAGAGCTCCATTATGAGGAAGGAGAAAATCCAGTTGAGTGTCTTTGGGTGAAGCTTAGAGGTGGAAGTAACAGAGGTGATGTTGTAGTTGGTGTCTGTTATAGGCTGCCAGATCAGGGAGAGGAGATAGATGAGGCTTTCTTCATGCAGCTTAGTGAAGCTTCCAAATCAAGCCTTGGTTCTCATGGGAGACTTTAACCATCCAGACATTTGTTGGGAGACCAATACATCAGCACACAGACAATCCAGGAAGTTTTTGGAGACTATTGGGGATAACTTCTTGGTACAAGTGCTGAAGGAACCAACCAGGGGCCGTGCGCAACTTGACCTGTTGCTCACAAACACGAAAGAACTAGTAGAAGAAATAGAAGTGGGAGGGAACCTGGGCTGCAGCGACCATGAGATAGTAGATTTTAGGATCTGGATGAAAGGAAGAAGGGTGAGCAGTAACCTACAGACCCTTGATTTCAGAAGAGCAGGCTTTGACTCCCTAAGAGACCGGATGAGCAGGATCCCTTGGGAAACGAAGATGAAGGGGAAAAGAGTTGAAGAGAACTGGAAGTATTTTAAAGAAGCCTTACTGAAGGCACAGGAACACACAATCCCTCTGCATAGTAAGAAATGCAAACATGGTAGGCAACCAGCTTGGCTTAACAGGGAAATCCTTAGTCAGCTTAAATTCAAAAAGGATGCATGCAAGAAATGGAAACGTGGACAGTTGACTAAGGAGGAGTATAAACATACGGCTGGAGAATGCCGGGCAGTAATCAGGAAAGCGAAAGCACAATTGGAACTGCAGCTGTCAAGTGATGTGAAGAGTATCAAGAAGGGTTTCTACAGGCATGTGAACAATAAATAGGTTATCAGAGAAGGTGTGGGGCCATTACTGGATGAGGGAAGTAACCTAGTGACAGATGATGCAGGAAAAGCTGAAGTACTTTTTTTGCCTCAGTCTTCACAGACAAAGTCAACTTCCTCTGGACGGTCCTAGATGATGCGGTACGGGAAGGTGGAGGGCAGCCATCTGTGGGGAAGGAACAAGTTCTGAGCTATCTAGAAAAACTAGATGTGCACAAGTCGATGGGTCTGGATTTAATGCACTTCAGGGTACTGAAGGAATTGGCAGAGGTCATTGCTGAACCTTTGGCCATTATCCTTGAAGTCTCTTGGAGATCGGGAGAGACACCAGATGACTGGAAGAAGGCAAACATAGTGCCCATCTTTAAAAAAGGAAAGAAGGACAATCCAGGGAACTATAGACTGGTCAGACTTATCTCAAACCCTGGGAAAATAATGGAGGGGATTGTCAAGGAATCCATTTTGGAGCACTTGGAAGAGGGGAAAGTGATCAAAAGTAGCCAACATGGATTCACCGGGGCAACTCCTGCCTCACCAATCTGATCAGCTTCTATGACGAGGTAACAAGCTCTGTGGACATGAGGAAGTCAGTGAATGTGATATACCTTGAGTTCAGCAAGGCTTTTGATACGGTCTCCCACAACATTCTTATCCATAAGTTAAGGAAATATGGATTGGATCCTTGGACTATAAGATGGATAGAAAGCTGGCTTGATGGTTGGGCCCAATGGGTAGTGGTCAATGGCTCAATATCTGGATGGCGGTCTGTTTCAAGTGGTTCTGGGGCCGGTGTTATTCAACATCTTTATTAATGACCTGGATGAGGGACTGGGTTGCACGATCAGCAAGTTTGCGGATGACACAAAACTAGGGGGAGAGGTAGATACGTTGGAGGGTAGAGAGAGAATCCAGAGGGACCTGGATAAATTGGAGGACTGGGCCAAAAGAAATCTGATGCAGTTCAACAAGGAGATGTGTAGAGTCCTGCACCTGGGGCAGAAGAATCTCAAACATTGTTACAGGCTGGGGACCGACTGGCTCAGCAGCACTACAATGGAAAGGGACCAAGAGGTTATGGTGGATGAAAGGCTGGATATGAGTAAACAGTGTGCCCTTGTAGCCAAGAAGGCTAAAGGCATACTAGGGTGCATTAGGAGGAGCATTTTGAACAGATCTAGAAAAGTAGTTATTCCTCTTTATTCAGCGCTGGTGAGGCCACATCTGGAATATTGTGTCCAGTTTTGGGCCCCCCAATACAAAAAGGATGTGGATTTGCTGGAGCAGGTTCAGCGAAGGGCAACAAAAATGATTAAGGGTCTGGAGCACAAGACCTATGAGGATAGGCTGAGGGATTTGGGCTTGTTTAGTTTACAGAAGAGAAGACTTCGAGGTGATTTAATAGCAGCCTTCAACTTCCTGAAGGGGAGCTCTAAAGAGGAGGGTGAGAAACTGTTCTCAGTGGTGTCAGATGGCAGAAAAAGGAGTAATGGTCAGAAGTTGAAGAGGGAAAGGTGTGGGTTAGATATTTGGAAAAACTTCTTCACCAGGCAGGTGGTGAAGCATTGGAATGCGTTGTCTAGAGAGGTGGTGGATTCTCCATCCCTTGAGGTTTTTAAGTCCCGCCTGGACAAGGTCCTGGCTGGGATGACTTAGTAGGGGTTGATCCTTCTTGAAACAGGGGGCTGGACTAGATGACCTCCTGAGGTCCCTTCCAACCCTGTGATTCTGTGATTACCATGGGTCCATATGATGAAGAGGTCATTGATGTATAATAAGTAGAGGGGTGGGTGATAGGGGATGCAAGCTGAGGAAACATTTCTCTAGGTCATCCTTAAAAATGTTGGCATATTGTGGTTCCATGTGGGTGCCAATAGCAGTGCTGCTGACTTGGCAGTATCAATTTTCCCCAAATAGGAAATAGTTTTGTGTGAGGACAAAGTCACATAGCTCAATGACCAGATGTGCTATGACATCATCAGGGATGGTATTCCTGATAGCTTGTCGTCCATCCTCATGTGGAATATTGGTGTAGAGAGCGCTTCTACATCCATGGTGTCAATGATTGTGTTTTTAAAAAGATTATGGGTGTTCTGTTGTTTTTTTAGAAGGTCAGTGGTGTCTCAGAGGTAGCTAGGAGTGCTGGTAGCATAAGGTTTGAGGAAAAAGTCAACATAATAGGATAGTTCTGCTACCTGAAATATGTGAAATGATAGGACATCTGGGGTTTTCATACTTATGGAGCTTGAGTAGCAGATAGAATACTCCTGGCTGGGGCTCGGTGGGTGTGTCTATGTGGATTTGGTCCTGAGCTAAAGCAGGGAGTTTCTTGAGCACATGGTTGTAGTTTTTTTCAGTATTTCTCAGTGGGATCAGAGGAAAAAGCCTTGTAGACTATTACGTTGGAGAGTCACCTGGCCACCTCATGTTCACAGTCTGACTTATTCACTGGTCAGTGCTATGTTTACCAATGTGTTGGACATATTGCCTCAGATGGAGACACTGAAAATGGACTTCCAGCTTACCACAGAACAGTCTTGTGTACAGGAGTGGTGGGGCAGCAGGAGAGTCCACGAGATAGGACAGACTCTTCTGCTGGGCTAAGACTGTAGTTTGAAAGATTAACAGTGATTTCCAGTGAGTTAAAGCTGTCATAGTTGTAGTTGCCTGGGGCACGAAGGAGTTTAGATAGTTTATTGTCCTTTTTCTTCTGTAGGGAGGTGAAGTGAGCATTTTAAATAGCTCTTGTTAGTAGAGTCTTGCCATGTGGCACTTTGTGTAGAAGCTTGGTTATTGACAAGGATCTCTAGTTGGGAGAGGTCATTCTTGATTTTTGCCAGTTTATTGTAAAGGATACTGATTAGGAGGTTTCTCATTTTCTTTGAGAACATGAGTCACAATTTCTCACTGTAATTAGCATAGTACATTGATTGTAATGGAGAAAGTTGCCATCTGAAAGTTGTCGCAACTTTGATTCGTATTCTGATTTTTTTTAAAATTAAAACCATGTAACCAATTATAAAGAGTAAAAAGTCTCATTTGTCCTTAAAACTGGTTTTAAGTTATTTTTCATTGACATTTTCAGTTTAGTCTTTCCTAATGTTTATGATCCACACATTTAAAATAATATATTAATAAGACATATGAGAATGTTCCATGCATCCCAATAAGACTGAGAATAGAAATTATCATGAAGGACTAAATGATTGTTTTGATGCCTCTCACAAAAAGTATTAACATATCCAGATGTTGAATATTTCATAGCAGCTAACCAAAACAAGCAATACTGTAGCACCTTAAAGACTAACAATTTTATTTATTAGGTAATGAGCTTTCATGGGTAAAGAAGTGGGTCTAACCCATGAAAACTCATTATCTAACAAATAAAATTGTTAGTTTTTAAAGTGCTACAGGACTGCTTTCTTTGATTTGCAAAGATACAGACTATCATGGCTTCCTGTCTGAGACAGTTTAATACAGGGTTAACTTGGTATTCAGACTTTGAAAAAAAAGCTAGAGAAGTTACACATCAATGACTGGAGGGGTATTTGGTATGGAAACCCATAGTAGTTATAGATTGTGATCATCAATTAATTTCTATTACATTGGTTTTAATTTTTTTGGATGAATATAAGTCTTTATCTAAATAATTTTGGTTCTGATATTCATTATCTAATTACATTCCATTGAAGAAGTGTTGCCTTTGGTCAGAATAACGCTGAATGTCTTGATTCCTCATCTTTGGCTAGATGATCATCTGGCCTAAATGGATGCAGCTCCATTGAATCTGGTAGAATTATGTTAATCAACACCCAATGAGCCCCTGGTATTTATCTTTGGCATTGCCCTGCAAGGATATGGATCAAGTAGCTTTTAGGATCAATAGGACTGTACTATTTCACATTGCTGTACATAAGAACTAAATCAAAACACATATATTACTGGGCCTTCCCAAAATGTAGGTACAGTACATACTTCTGAGCCTGCTGAGAATTTTCCATGAGGGCAAGTTCCATTCATTTTTATAATCAGCAAGTCCTCGGAGATATGTATATATGGTAAAGTAACTCTGAATATGATGTTAATGAAGTCTAGTATTCCATTAATTAAATTCTTTCTCATTCTTCCTCAAAGACACCACAGTGAGCTGCATTCCCAATTTCTTATTTGGATGATGAATTCTGCTTATTTCTATTCAACCTCCAATTTCTATTGGATAAGGTATTTTTCTCAATATTCTGCCTTAAACTGTTATATATCATTCTTGTGTATTATTCAATAGTCTTTCCAGCCCAGAGATGACAGTGTTTTACTGGTGGGTGAAGTGACTGTTTCTTGCTGTTGTGTATCAATTTCATACCCTGATCTCACAATCACACACTTGTCCAAGGGGTGGAAATCCCTTGAAGTCAGTAGGGCCCCAAGTCAGGTGCAAGACATACCAGTTTCCCATGAATGTCCAAGGGCAAGATCAGAGCCTACAGCTGTAAAGTGCTTTGAGATCCTCCTGGATAAAAGACTGTATAAACACACACTACTGATTCTGGATGGGAATCAGCTTCCAGCAAGAAACAACATGCAGGAAAAATATGGGGGTCTTAAAGCTCTCAGGTAGAACTGACAGGAAAGAAACTTAGAGGTTTCTTCAAGCAGGACAAAGCTGCTGAGTAATGTTCAGCATTTCATGTAGACTTTGCATTACCCTGTAAAAAATTAAAGATTTGGGAGTGAGATATTAAAGAGAGACTTCTGGGCATCTCTAGTTTGCACTTCAAAGGCTGTTTATTTCTAAGCCTGTGCTCGAGGTGCTTATTATGGCAACTTGTGGGACACTGCAGATGAGACTGGAATGTGGGTCAGTACACATTAAAAATCATTTGCAGATCCCAGCTCTCTCATACTGCTCTCATGTATCTAACTGTACAAGAAAACAGAAAGTCCTGTATTCAAAGCAGATGTTAATTGCAGAATCACAATACAGGCTTTTATGGGAAATGTTGCAATAATTAAGGTTCAAGCTTGAACTCAATGTGTTGCTATAAAAATTAAGAATGTTTATAGCTATGCAAGTGTTCTTTAAAATCAGACCCAGGGCCCAAGTTTCTGACATTTTATGTTCTGCCCCCAGTTTTGCAAGCACTTTTCTAACAGTTTGTAGTCTTCAGTCTGTGCTGAATAATAGCACTGTTCTATGGCACCTTGAAATATTAATCATAGTAATAAGCAAGGCAGATATTTTAACCAGTCAAAACATTTTTATTGTGAAAAATCTATACCTTGTAATTATACTTTGCTGTCTCATGAGTTTTAACATAGTTGTTCTGCATTCCACAGTTGGCAAGTTGCATTTTTAGTACCAATTTGTCAATGCATTTCCTTCTACTTTACTATGCCTACTTTATTACTTCTAGAGGACAGTTTTCTCACATATCCTGTTTTCTCTGTTGTTTCCTTCCGTGCCATGTAAAAATTGCTTTCATTTATTCTTGGCAGTTAATGCCTTTTGAAAGGCTAGTTTACAACATCTGCAGAACAGAGTGGTGCCTTCTGAGCACATTGTCCTATTTATGAGGTAGCATAGAGTAGTATTGTACAGTGGCTGCTTTGAACTAATCTCATAACAATGCAGCATAATATTGATTTCCAAAATTTGTACTGATGTTACATCAAGGGTTTCAATTAAACATACATGCAGGAAATGCAAAGTTGAAAATTGTGTAGAAAGAGAAATACAGGCAAAATCTGTCTAATAGTATCACAAGAAAAAAATGGAGACCGGCATTAAGAATTTCATTGATCTAAGGGTCAAAAGTAGTTGTGCTTTTTAAAGATGTTCACAGCCAGTGTGCTTCTGTGACCACTCACAAGAGATTCAAATGCCACCCAGCTGATTAGCAGAGTGCCCACAGCCAGGTTTGTTGTTTCAATTGGTGGTGTGCATTCACATATGCCTCACTGCACATACAAATAGGTATTGCACACATGGATGGAAAAGATTAGAGGATATATTGCTCACAACCCCATTGATAAAGCTCTGCTGTGCAGAAGACAGAAGACTATGAAATGAACACAAAGAGGAACAAAAGATTATCATAAACCTCACTGCTTTCCACTCCATGGGCCAGGGATATTGCTTTGATCTTACTTCCCCTAGCAAAAACACATAGCAACCTATCAAAACAAAAAATCAATCAAGTAGCACTTTAAAGACTAACAAAATAATTTATTAGGTGAGCTTTCATGGGACAGACCCATACCAGACCATAGCCATACCAGAACAGACTCAATATTTAAGGCACAGAGAACCAAAAATAGTAATCAAGGTGGACAAATCAGAAAATAAATGATCAAGGTGAACAAATCAGAGAGTAGAGAGGCAGAAGGGTGGGAGGGGGAGTCAAGAATTAGATTAAGCCAAGTGTGCAAACAAACCCCTATAATTACCCAGAAAATTCCCATCCCCGTTCAAACCACATTAATGTGTCGAATTTCAATATAAAAGAGAGTTCATCAGTCTCTCTTTCAAGAGTGTTGTGAAAATTCCTCTTCAGTAAGACACAGACTTTTAAGTCATTAACAGAATGGCCCACACCATTAAAATGCTGGCTGACCAGTTTGTGGATCAGGAGTGTTTTTATGTCTGTTTTATGCCCATTAACTCTTTGTCTCAGAGAGTTTCAAGTCTGTCCAATATACAAAGCATCTGGGCATTGTTGGCACATGATGGCATATATGATGTTAGTTGAGGAACACGAGAATGTGCCCGTGATTCTGTGAATAACCTGGTTAGGTCCAGTGGTGGTATCTCCAGAATAGATATGTGGACAAAGCTGGCAGCGAGCTTTGTTGCAAGGAAAAGTTCCAGGACTGGTGTTCCTGCCATAGCAACCTCTGTGTGTGTGTGTGTGTGTGTGTGCGCGCGTGCGCGCGCGCATATATTTGTTTTATTATTCCAAAACAAAACATTCTTTTGCATACACTTTTACGCCTGGAAGAGGCTTAGAGGACAATGACATGATGAAAGTTAGTTTTATCCCTTAATGCACAATTGAAAGATGCTCTCATTCTGCCATAATGAAGGGTATAGAAGGACCTGAATAAACTAGAGATGAGAATCATTTGTTTCAAAGTCCTACTCACAAAAGTAAAATTAATCTCACCACAAATAAATGAATAACTCTCCCATGAAGCCTCTAGGGGTTCCATGCCAGTCCCAAGCCTGGATAAAGAAGGAGGATTGGTCAGATGAGCGACAATGTGCTGATTGTGAAACAACAATATGAATGAAACCTGATGACAGTATGACTAACCGATAAAAGATGCCAGCTTGGATATGACCTGGATATAAAAGGTCCATGGCACCAATTGAGTGATCGGGGTTAGATTGATAAGTTGGCTAGCGAAAGATAGCAAGAGCGAGTTTGAAGGTGATGGATAAGATCTGGGAATGCAAAGCAATTAGCTTAGGAACGAAGCTGAGTGTCTTGAAAATGTGTGTATTCAGCAGCATGCTGTATGGATGTAAGACATTGGTGATAACAAAAGATTTGAAGAAAAGAATATTGGCATTCAAGAGGAGTTGTTATAGAAAGATCCTGAGTATAGGATGGATGCAGAAGGTCACCAACAAGGAATTATATAGGAAGATACAGCCGAAGAAGAACCTACTGCAGAAGGTTATACAATGGAAATTACAGCTATTCGGGCATATCTGCAGAATGAACAATGACTGAAAAATCAAAACCCCGGTATTGGGCGTAATGGACAGTTTGAATAGGAGAGGCAGACCCCACAGAGAATGGGTAGATGAGTTAGTAGATTGGTGTGGAGCTAGTCTACAGAAACTAAGCCACTCTGCACTGGGCAGGGAAAGGCAGAAGGAAACAATGAGGGAGGCATTGTACACCAATGGGCACTGAGCCCATGGTTGATGATGATGATGTTAAAATAGAAGAATTAATTTGGCCAGATTATGTATTCACTTACTGTGGTTTTGCACCAGTGTAGTTCTGTTGACTTCAATGGAATTACCCCTGAGTTACACAAGTGTAAGCCACAAGGGGATTTGGCCTTTGATAGTTTTAAATACATATATAAATACTATGCAGATGTTTTTAAAAAGAGTCTCTTAATATTGTTGAGCATTTGGTTAAAGATTGTTCAAAAAGATAACGTGTAGAAAAAGCAACTGAGCTCCTCTATAATAGCTAGCTGAAACACCCAAAACACAGGCCACAAGCAAGATGGGTTATGAGCTGAGCCACGCAATCTGCAGTGTTTTGCTGGGATCTGACTGCACAAAAAGGGAGTTTTCTTGTGTTTGATGGAGCTGTGTGTCTGTGAAACAGAAGGAGTAGAAACACCGCTGACACACATAATGAAAGCATCAAGGAAGCCGCAGGGTAGCATTTGATTCTGAGGAAAAAGTTGAGCAAGAGAGCTGCTAGACAGAATGTTGGCTGAAAAGAGTCCAGGAACTATGTGCAAAGAACTGTGTCCTGCTGTTTGAATTTTTATTCTGTTCAGGGAAACTGGACTTGGTGCCTTCTCTGTGAATAAACAGTATTGCATCAAAGAAATACCTCACTCTATCATCAGGTTCTCAACAGCATTCAGTGATACCAAAGATTGCCCGATTGCTTGAATCAGAAGGAGTGGGGGAAACAATATTATGGCATTAGGACCAGTTGAAAGAGTTGCAGGGTGTTCATTCTGTAAAAAAAAGGTCAGTGTTCATGTTCCCTTCTCCCTGTAGGAGAGGGGGAAGCAGCAGCATCTATCCTGGGGTTTCCACAGGGCCCATGTTTCATTTTATTCTGAGAATTGACTCTTCCCCTTTACATCCTAGTGGAACACGCATATGCGAAGATTCCAAATCAGGCCAATGGGATAATTACAGTATTTATGGAAGCTACCGTATTTATCTTATCAAAAATGAGATAGGAGAATAAATCTTCTCATGAATAAAAACTCCACACAGGGTTATTCAGATCCAAACCCAGCAAGAAAATCTTTTGGAAAGAATATTTTTACTGGAACAACAGCTCTGTTGCATTAATACAAGTGTAGCAAGCTATGAAGGACTGCAGATTATCTCCATGTGCTTACTAGGTGAGCAAACTCCAGTTTATGTAGCTGGTTTGCATACGAAAAAAAAACAAGCAATCCTGTAGCACCTTAAAGACAAACAATTTTATTTATTAGGTAATGAGCTTTCATGGGTTAAATCAGGCATTAGTTAGTAAAAAAAATAAATAGGTTGCTCATCAAGTGTCGGGCTCTATTGGTGCAAAGACAAGCCACAGGGGTCCAATAATTCATATCCAGAGGCCTATTACACAAGCGCTATCCCATCAGTCCACAGAACATTCAAATATAGTTAAACAGGGGAAACTGGGGCAGCATAGTTTTGCAATGAAGTGTTAGTAAGCCAGATAAACCTGGCCCGGTAGTCACTGAGATGTAGGTTCATGAAGGTACTTTTGCATTGGAATGCTGAGCATCACAGTGCCTAACTTTTATCTTTCCTAACAATCACACATTGGCTACGTCTACACATGAAGCCTACATCGAAGTAGCCTATTTCAATGTTGTGACATCGAAATAGTCTATTTCGATGAATAGCATCTACACGTCCTCCAGGGCCGGCAACGTCGATGTTCAACTTTGACGTTGCTCAGCCCAACATCGAAATAGGTGCAGCGAGGGAACGTCTACATGCCCAAGTAGCACACATCGAAATAGGGATGCCAGGCACAGGTGCAGACAGGGTCAACGGGCGGACTAGCGCTTCCGGGGCAACAGCTAGCCGCTTCCTTAAAGGGCCCCTCCCAGACACACTCAGCCTGCACAGCACGCGGTCTGAGGAGCCATAGGCACACAGACCCCGGGCGCCGCAGTCATGGACCCCCAGCAGCAGCAGCAGCAGCAGCAGCAGCTCAAGGTCCACCCAGCCCTCCTTGCCCCAGGGGAGGAGCTGCCCCCAGGGCAGCAGGGCTCAACCCCTACCCCTGCAGCACCCCACTCCACCCCCCCCCACACGCCGGCGGCTGTGGAGCTACCCCACCAGCACCGACTGGTGCGAGCGGCTGGTGCTTGGGGAGTGGGACGACGACCACTGGCTCAGGAACATCAGGATGACCCAGCAGACATTCCTGGAGCTGTGCCAGTGGCTCACCCCCGCACTCAGGCACCAGGACACTGCCATGCGGCGTGCCCTCACGGTGCAGAAACGGGTTGGCATCGCTGTCTGGAAGCTGGCCACTCCGGACAGCTACCGATCCGTGGGACAGCAGTTTGGTGTCAGAAAGGCCATCGTCGTGGCTGTCTTCATGGAGGTAAGTGAACCCATGGGGGGAGGCCAGGGCGGGGGGGCTAGCGCAGGGCAGGGGGGCCAGAGCAGGGCAGGGCAAGGGGGCCAGAGCAGGGGGGCCAGGGCAGGGCAGGGGGGCCAGAGCAGGGCAGGCCAGAGCAGGGGGGCCAGGGCAGGGCAAGGCAGGGCCACGCACACCCTGCTCACCTCTCACTGGTGCCGTCCCATGTGCTTTCTCTGCAGGTTGTGCGTGCCATCAACGCCATGCTCCTGCACAGGCTCGTGAGGCTGGGGGACCCAGATGCCACCATCGCCGCCTTTGCCACCCTGGGCTTCCCCAACTGCTTCGGGGCTCTGGATGGGACTCACATCCCCATCCGTGCCCCGCATCACAGTGGCGGACGATACCTCAATCGCAAGGGCTACCATTCTGTTGTCCTCCTGGCCTTGGTGGACAGCCAGGGACGTTTCCAGGACATTTACGTGGGCTGGCCTGGCAGCATCCACGACACCCGGGTTTTCCGGAACTCGGGCCTGTGCCGCCGGCTGGAGGCGGGGACCTACATCCCCCAGCGGGAGATCCCTCTGGGGGACACCACCATGCCCTTCTGCGTCATCGCAGATGCGGCCTACCCCCTCCGTCCGTGGCTCATGCACCCTTACACGGGCCATCTCTCCGCTAGCCAGGAGCGCTTCAACGAGCGCCTGAACCGTGCGCGCCAGGTGGTGGAGCGCTCATTTGGCCGCCTGAAGGGACGCTGGAGATGTCTCCTGACCCGCCTGGATGCGGGCCCCAACAACATCCCCCAGATTGTGGGTGCCTGCTGCGCCCTGCACAATTTGGTAGAGAGCAAGGGGGAGACCTTTCTGCAGGGCTGGGCTGCGGAGGCCGGCAGGGCACACGTCCAGCCACATGCTGCCCCCAGTCAGCAGGTGGACCCCGAGGGGACGCGGGTCTGGGAGGCCCTGCGGGCCCACTTCGACGAACAGGCCGCGGGGTGAACTCAGCCCAGGCCCCCTATTGCCCGCCCCTTCCTCCCCCACACTCCTGCCCCAACGCCCACACCATGGAGCACCCCCCCCCCACACTTGGCCTGGACAAATGACAGCACGCACTTGTGGCTGAACGTAAACTTTTTTTTTGTCTTTCAGAACGTTTTTTTTTTGGGATGTAAAAAGAAATATGTGAACCACAAACAGAAAACTAGGGACAAACATCCAACAAAAGCAATATATAGAACAATAAAACAATGCAAAGAAACAACAGTGTGCAATAAATAATAAAAAGAAAACCAGGGAGAATAAAGGGGAGAACTATTTACATGGGGGGACGGGGCAAACGGGGGGATGAACCAAACAGGGTGCAACTATATACAAAGGGGGGGGACACGTCCCGGGCCCCTCGCCCCTATAGCCGGGCACTGGGCGTGGCTGGCCGGGAGCCCCGCCACGCTTGCAGCCTGGTCCGCGGCTGGGTGGGAGCGGGCTGGACCAGAAGGTATCGGGGCCGGCGAGTGTCAGGTGGCTCCAGGGGTCCCTCGGAGCTCTGGCCCTCGCGGGTGGGTGGCGGGGCGATGGCGGACGGGCCGGCGATGGGCGGAGCAGCTGGTGGTGGGGCTGCAGGAGCGGGCAGGGCGGACGATGTTTCGGCCGGCGCGGCATGGGGGGCCAGCAAGTCCACCAGGTGGTTAAATGTCTGCATGTAGGCCCCCCATGCCTCCTGGCGCCAGGCCAGCGCCCGCTCCTGCAGGTGGAGGTGCTGCTCCGCGACCTCCAGCTGCCCACGGAGGATGGCCAGCAGCTGGGGGTCCGTCACCGGCGGCGGTTGGTGGCACGGGGCCCGCCGTCTAGCCGAGGGGCTGCCCTGGAGCGATGGTCCCGGCGCTCTCTTCTGGTCCTTGTGATGGTGCAGGTGCAGGACACAGAAGAGGAGGGGGGGAAGAAGAATGGAGACAGGCGTTAGTGTGGGCCCCGAGCCGTGGCCTTTGTCCCCCCAGCCCTGTGCTGCAGGTTCCCCATCCCCGTCCCCAGGAGATGATGCTGTGATGGATGGGATTCAGGGGTCCCCCGGCCCTGCACCCCGTCCCCTGGTGGGAGCGACTCTCACTTCACCCCGCAGGGTCTGACAGCAGGAGAGGTTTCTTAGGCCACAGATGCCCAGTTTCTCCCAGGAGTGACAGCACCAGCTGTCGGAAGAGACAGTCCTTCCAACCCGTCGTGGGGAGAAGACCCCAAGGGGGGCCCCTCTGGGATGCAGCTTTCCCCCTCCTCAGGCTGGCTGCCTACCAGCTCTCCCTTCCCCTAGCCTCTACCTGTGGCCCCCGCCCTCGCCCCCCAATTCCAAGCCAGCTCGGCTCCTCCCTCCTGTTTGTTCAGGGCAGAGGTGTCACCTGCGAGCTGCAGCGCCAGGATCCTCCTTTGGCCCTGGGAGCTATTCGGCTCTTGTGGCTCATATGTAGCCTGAGTCTCCCTTTTGCACTCCCCCCACTCCATCACATGCTGCTGCTGCGGGGTGTCCCACTCCCTCCTCCCGGGGGCCCCTTGAGGTTCCGCTCCCCCCTGGCCCGGGGATGGGGCATGGCACTGTCATCCGGGGGAGGGGGGGCCGGGGCTGAGGAATGCAGTGCTGTGAGGGCCATGGCCCTAGTGTCCTTGGGGCCATGGCCATGTGAACATGTGGGGGGCCCTGGACACATATCTCTTACCCCCGCCTCTCAAGCCCAGGGGTGTCCACCAGAGAGGGGTACCTACCTGTTGGTCCGCTCCCACGGTCCGGAGATCCCCGGGGGTCGGAGGCCCTGCTGCTGCTCCGGGATGGCAGGAGGAGGATCTGCAGGCTGGATTCTGCGGAGGAGGAGCCCCCCTCCTCCTCCTCCTCCTCCTCCTGCCACGATGTCCCGGGGATGGCCTCCGGGGCAGACTCCGTCTGCAGGGCCTGCTGGGGCTCGTCAGCCGAGGTGTCAAGGGTGGCCGGAGGGGAGGAGGTGTGCCGGGAGCCCAGGATGTCCCTGAGCTCCCTGTAAAAGGGGCAAGTGACGGGGGCAGCCCCAGATCGGCTGGCCGCATCCCGGGCCCGGGAGTAACCCTGCCGCAGCTCCTTGACCTTACTCCTGACGTGGTCAGGAGTGCGGGCAGGGTGACCCCAGGCAGCCAGGCCGTCGGCCAGCCAAGCGAACGCATCCGCGTTCCGCCTCTTGCTCCCCATTACCTGGAGCACCTCCTCCTCGCTCCAGAGCCCCAGCAGGTCCCGCAGCTCGGCCTCCGTCCAGGAGGGGCCCCGCTGCCGCTTCCCAGACTGGCTGCCCCTCTGGCTGGGCTGGCTGCCCTGGCTCCCCTTGGGGGGGGTCCCCTGGGGGCGCTGGGGGGGCTGCCAGCTAGCCATCGCCGCTGGGTGGGTGGCTGAGGGTGCTGCAGGCTGCCCGCGTGTGCAGGCTGCAGCCTGCACGTTGCCTCAGCTTCCTGCAGAGGCAGGGGGGGGAGGGGACCTTTAAGGGGCCGCTCCACGCGGCCACCAGTGAGCTGAGGGGCTGGACAGAGCGTCTCTCAACCCCCCAGCTGATGGCCGCCATGGAGGACCCGCCAATTTCGACGTTGCAGGACGCGGATCGTCTACACTGTCCCTACTTCGACGTTGAACGTCGAAGTAGGTCGCTATTCCTATCCCCTCATGGGGTTAGCGACTTCGACGTCTCGCCGCCTAACGTCGAAGTTAAGTTCGAAATAGCGCCCAACACGTGTAGCCGCGACGGGCGCTATTTCGAAGTTAGTGCCGCTACTTCGAAGTAGTGTGCACGTGTAGACACAGCTATTGTGATTCACAACGCTTGAGTGCGTCACTGAGGCTCCCCATACAATGGTAAGGAAGAGATAGGCTCTTTAAACAGCAAGCCGCTAAAGCCAGCACACTACCCAATGGAGAAAGCTGTGTCTGAAGCCCTGCCCTTTTCACAGAACTAGATGTCTAAGTCCAGGTTTCAGAGAGATGCCTATTCTGGCACTGATTCACAGCTAGGAACTCTCTTTGGAATTAGGCACTTAAGGAGATTTTTGCAACAAAGCCCAAGGGGTAATGAGGAAAGGAGAAGGAAAGCCTCCTTTAGAATGTACTAAGTTTGGGATTCAGGCACCTAAATCTAGGCTTTACCTCCTGCTAAGCCTGCCTTACTTATGAGCTCTATCTTACTAAAACTTCCCCCGTGGCACTGTTAGTTAAGTTAAAGTTCCATCAACATGGGCAGGATTCTTTGGCAAGCTCATATGAATGGGAAAGGAATTCAGGAAACTAGAAGTACTTTAAAGAAGACTTATTGAAGGCACAGGAACAGACCATCCCAATGCCAAGCAAGAAAAGCAAATACAGTAGGCAACACTCTTGGCTTACCAGGGAAATCCTTGGTGAGTTTAAACTCAAAAAGAATGTGTATAAGAAGTGAAAACTTGGACAGCTGACTCGGGAAGAGTATAAATATATTGCTCGAGAATGCAGGGGAGTAATCAGGAAGGTGACAGCACAATTGGACCTGCAACTAGCAAATAATTTGAAGGGTAACAAGAAAGGATTCTGCAGGCATATTAACAGTAAGATGGTGATCAGAGAGTGCATGGAGCCCTTACTGGATGAGGGAGGTAACCTTGTGATAGATGATGTGGGAAAAGGTAAAGTACTAGGCAATGCGGTATGGAAAGGAGGTGGGCAGCCCTCAGTGGAGGAAGAACAGGTTGAGCTATTTAGAAAATCTAGACGTACATAAATCCATATTTAATGCACCCAAGGGTACTGAGGGAATTGGCAAATGTCCATTTGTCCATTATCTTTGAAAATTCATGGGGATCAGAAGAGGTCTTGGATGATTGAAAAAAAGGCAAATATAGTGCCCATCTTTAAAAAAGGAAAGAAGGGCAATCCAGGGAACTATATAGACCAGTCAGGCTTACCTTGGTTCCCAGAAAAAGCACAGAGGGGATCCTCTAAGTATATATTATGAAGCACTTGGAAGAGAGGAAAGTGATTAGGAATAGTCAACTTGGATTCACCAAGGGCAAGTCATGACTGACCAATATGATAAGCTTCTATGGTGAGATAACTAGCTCTGTGGATGTGGGGAAGTCAGTGGATGTGATAGATCTTGACTTTAGCAAAGGTTTTGATACAGTCTCCCACAATATTTATGCTTGCATGTTAAGAAAGTATGGATTGGATAAACGGACTGTAAGGTGGACAGAGAGCTGGGTAGATGATCAGGCCTAACAGGTAGTGATCAACAGTTGTACGTCTGGTTGGCGGTCAGTTTCAAGTGGATCTTGCTCAATGTTTAGAAATAAAGCCTTGATAAAGAGTCACACAAGCACAGGCAGTAAAGAAGCCTATTTCACCTGAGAATAGATCTGGGTCGGGACAAACTGATTTTTCAGTTTGGTGGCTGAGCTGAAATAAAAGAAAGAAAACAGAGTCATTTCAGGTTTAAATGCTTTATTTCACTATAAGCTTGTCTACGCTACCACCTCCTCAAAATTCTGAGGAGTAAAGGGACTTCAGAGTTGCCCCAGCACTTTGAAGTACAGCCAGGTGAGCTGCGGCTAGACAAGTGCCACTACTTCGAAGTTTAAAACTTCAAAGTTGCCACAGGGGGAAATTTGCTTAATGAGGTGCTGCATATGCATGGCAGCACTTCATCAGTAAACTCCCAACACTCTAATTACAGTCCTTCCTTCGAAGGAGCGTGGTAATGTAGACAAGCCCTATGGCTCTTATTTTAAATCCTTTTCTGTGTTAATCTAGCAAGAGGTTTAAATGAAATATTGTTTCAAAACAAAATGTCAAAATTGGGGTTAAATTTGATAAATATTTTCAAATGTCCTGAAACTGCATTTTCACCCAGATCAACTTGGGAATAATCTAGAGGCATCACTCAAGAACTGGCAGTGCAAATTGTTTTCCTATGTTATCCTACAAATATACATCTCCCCTGAACTGACATAGTCTCATGTACTTCTGTCAAACTACACCCATTTATACCAGGTGGAATTTGAAAATCACAACCAACATAAAGGGGCTCGCTCGCTCTCTCTCTCTCTCCCCGCATGGGTCTTTGTAGCATTATAAACACTAATCCCAGATATAGCCTATGTTGCTGACAGATGTTCTCAGTAATTATAGTGCTGTGTCACCTACTTACTATGTTTAGCATGACACTGACATATGGTAATACTGCTACAATAGCAGGGAACAGAGCCAAGATTGTCATTTCCTATTTACAAAGTAGTACGTTATGAAGCCAACATGAATCTGTATAGGTTGGAACTGTGCGATGCGGGTCTTCACACGATGCTCATTCGTGGGAGGCATGGAATGTAAATGCAAAGAGTAAGTGCTTTATTGTCATTAGTCACTTAATTAATTAATTAAAAGGCCAGGACTGACAGCTGGAGAATCAGGATGTGGAATTTTGCAGACTGAGTCGATTTCTTTGTCCTCTCAGGCTCTCAACCTTGTTTCACCTTTGATTCCTGTTCTCCCAGAGCCTAGCCAAACCCCACTGCTGCTTTCTCTACATTATTCCTGTCTTCTTCATCCCCGCTGCCAATATGAACATCCTTGCTCTGATCGTTTCCCATGCAGACGCCTGCTGTCTCTTTCTCCCTTTCCCTAGATTTCCCTCTCCCCCACCCTGCACAGAATTCAAAATACAGCTGAAGAGATAATTTTGCTCTACTTCCACCCCTCCCTGGTGTAACCCACATACCTAGGGGTGTGGCCCACTGTCCACTGTAGTGGTACCTAGCCCACTTCACAGAGAAAGATTGAGTGTCCTCTACAGCCTTAGCCAAGGGGCAGCTGCCTTTCAGCTCAAACGGCAGAGGCTCATGCACTAAGTCCAGAGGTCCCAGGTTTAAGTCCACTGGCTCCCCTGGTTCTTCCATATCACATCCAGTTTTCTGCTGCTTCAACATGCTCCATAACTCTGCCCCCTGCCCCATATTGGCTACATCTACACATCAGTGTTATTTCAAAATAAGCCATTCCATAATATCTATTGCCAAATAGCTAATTTTGAAATAACACAGGTACACACGAGAGGTATGTCAACAATAGCCCTTTCCTTTTGGAAGGGGCATGGTAATGAGGGAGTATAGAACATTCTAATGATGTGCTTACATGAATATGCAGCACCTCATTAGCATAATAGCAGCTGTACGTGGTTCGAAAGTGCCGCTTTCTAAACGCACTCCACCTGGTAGACAGGGTCCTTTCTAAAGCACCGCCTCCCAGACTTTGAAAGCCCCTTCTTCCTAAAAGCAAATAGGAAGAAGGGGCGTTCAAAGTCTGGGGGGTCCTTTCAAAAGGTACCAAGCTACACGGGCAATGTGCATTTAGAAAGCAGCACTTTTGAATCATGTGTGGCTGCCATTACACTAATGACGTGCTGTATATTCATGGCAGCACTTCATTAGCATCTTCTGAACTTCCTTATTACCGTGACCCTTCCAAAAGGAAGGGGCTAGTGTAGACATAGCTAAGAATGCATTTTGAAATAGCACTCAGCTAATTTGAAATAGCAGGTCCCAACAGTAGTGCCTATTTTGAAGTAGTGCTATTGGACACCATTACACTTATTTCAAAATAGCAGTGTTCCGTGCCTTAACAGTACCTATTTTGAAATAGCAATTTTAAAATAGGCATTATTTCTCCTGCAATGAGGTTTACAAAATTTGAAATAACGTGGGTGCTATTTCGAGTTTATTTCAAAATAGCATGTGCATCATATAGAAGTTCACAAAGCTATTTCAAAATAACACCTGCTATTTTGAAATAACTTTGCTACAAGGCCATAGCCCTCCTGTCCCATCCCCACACTGCAGCCCTTTCTGTCTTTTCCAGTCCATTCAGGCTTTCTCTCCTAAACTGTTCTCACCAACGTGGTCCACAGCAGACTTTGTACTTTCTTTTGTGCTGTTCTGTAAGCCTAGGACAGACTAACAGACTCTGGGATGCCCACCATAGGTCACTGTTGCAGGACAGGGTACTGGGCTGGATAGACCTTTGGTCTGGCCCACTGTGGCCCTTCTTATGCACTTATGACCAACAATAACTGAACGCACAAATGAAGGGGTGCAACTAAAGCAAGACTTACAGAAAATGACACCCACAGCTCAGATGCAGCTGTTTACTGTTGCCATCTTAGAGCTTATTGAACCCCAGATATGAAATTCTTTTAGGAAGCAGGAGGGAACCATCTTAGCCAACATGGCACATTCCATCCCTGTCTTCAGTGTCAGCTCTAAAACATTTATGACCGATATGATGTGGACCTGATGTTTGATAGTGGCTGGCAATTGTAATGTGGAATCTTAAAACAGGTCAGCAGTAAGCAGTCCCTAAGGAGTTAGATATACAGTTCAATACTTGTGTCATTCCAGGTGCTTTATTTGGTTCATAATTAACATTAGACTAAAACCGTGGGTTTTTTTTTTGTTTGTTTTTTTTAATTTTTGTTTTTGTTTTTTTGTGAAACAGTGACATGATAGAGCAGAGAAATATTATCATCCAGTGAATTAAATGTGGGGCATCTGAGATTCTTTCCACTGACTGAGAAAATTATTTATGGCCAAGAATTTGACTGTGGAGTAGTTAGGTACTCTGAACCAGGACATTACATAATTGTTCTGCCCAAGAGGAGATTAAACTGTGAATTGTGACTAAGAGTTACGTTTGGGTGCTGTTTCTCCCTTTGCCCTTGGATCCACTGGATGAAAGGATCCCTGGCCAGGCCTTTATGTTACCCCCAGGACTTCCCTACTCTTCCTTACCAAGGGGGTTCAAGTAGAACCATGCTGCCAGGGACATTGCTGCAGCTCCTGCAGCAAGTTCCAATGGCGATCCTAAAAGAAGTTAATTCAGAAGCAAGCTCTCTTTTCTTCTGCTAATGTCTTCCCCTGGTGTAAGGAAGGCTGCCTACCCTGTACTGCCGCCTTCCACCATGACACTGAATCTTCAGCATTTAGCACCAGAATAAAATGTAATGTACTGATAAGTAGGGGCAAATCCTTTGCTGACATAAGTCCACTGATTTCAATGCCAGCAGAGAATTTGGTTTCAAGTCTGCTAAGATGGCTTAGTGTGGTCTAGTAGTTACACTTTCCACTGCTGAGTTATCATCATATAAAGAGATCACTTTGAAGCACTAATGCTCTGTGTTTTCTGGATCTTATATTTGGGCTTATTATGTGGGCTAGTTACCATGCAGCTATGATTTCTGTTTCTTTTCGTAATGTAATGCTGCTTTTGTCAGTGCCTGGACTGTGTAAAACTGTCATACGCAGTAAAAAGAATTTTAACAAATAAACAAAAAATTATCCCTCACACATGATTCTCTATTGTGTGCTTGAAATTAACGATCTCTTTCTCTGGGCTTGGTACTTTTTGGTAGGATGCAAGTTTTAAAAAGGAAGATATTTCAGACACAACAAGATATGCACCCCATTCTATTACGTGCATTTTAAAAAGAAATCTATGCAAAGAAAGGACCACACATGTCAATACAGAGTTCCAAAGATCATCTACCTCCACCTCCATTCCCTGAGATGACTCTGAATTTGTGGCAGTAGTCCACTGTCTTATAAAAGTCTACTTCCTATAGAAATGGGTACATTCAGAAATGATGCATTCATGTTGTCCAAAAAGTGCATTAACTGCTGAGTTGTGACATCTAAAGTTAGCAGACCTCCAAGATAGGGCTCCCTCTTCTGTTGATACCCAAAATGCATTACATTCTTCAGGGGAAACAGACTCACTTCTTCAGATCTTTATTTAATAGAAGTGTGGCAGCTGCCTATAGGTTTTATAGAGCTGAAGAAGCTGGTCTGTCCCATGAAAGCTCATCACCCAATAAATCATGTTGTTAGTCTTTAAAGTGCTACATGACTGCTGTTTTGTTACAGTCCAGATTATCACAGCTACCACTCTGTGACTAGTCTTCAGGGGAGTAAGGTAGATAGCATATCTTTTCTGCTCACTACCACACTCCCATGTCTCACACAGTGTCCCTTCAGACTCAGATCCTCAAAAGTATTCAGATGCCTAACAGGGAGAGAGGTGTATAAATATCTTTGAGGATCTGGGTACACCTAAGATTTCAGCTTCCAAGTTTGGTTCTCTAACTGTGCGTCAAGCACCTAAAAAGAGTCTTGCTGTTCAGACATGCTCAAAACCTTCAGCTTACCTTGATAATCAATGTAACATGGGGCTACCTAGCATTTCAGCAAATCTAGGGGGGCTAGATTCTCGGCCTGTGTAAATTAACATAACTATTGATGCCAATAGAGCTGTGCTAACACCAGCTGAGAATCATTTTTTAGACTACATATCTGGTTTAGCTACCTACAGTATCTAACTGTGGGAACCTATGTTTCCAGCCTGGGCCCTAAATGAGATTCCATCTCCATAAGTGAAATACATCGCCTATGAAAATTCCTTATTATTATCAAGTCCACATTTTCATTTAATCAATAAGTACTGTGGCAGCTGCCTTGCTTTATGTGAGCTGTGAGATCCAAAGTGGGCATTTCAGTGCGCCGCTTGAAATGATAATATAAAACAAATTCCAGATGAGAACAGCAGAATACTTTGCTTTGTGCTCCAGAGCAAAGACAAATGAAGAACTGAAGTTTAATCTGTTGAAAGAGAGAGTGGCTGCAGGCAATAAAGACAATGTAAAACAATCAACATTGCAGGTCCTTGCATCAAAATACTTTGGCAGGCAAAGCAGTTCAAGACAGCAATTTGAACTGGTACACTTAGGCTACGTCTACACGTGCACCCAACTTCGAAATAGCTTATTTCGATGTTGCGACATCGAAATAGGCTATTTCGATGAATAACGTCTACACGTCCTCCAGGGCTGGCAACGTCGATGTTCAACTTCGACGTTGCTCAGTCCAACATCGAAATAGGCACAGCGAGGGAACGTCTACACGCCAAAGTAGCACACATCGAAATAAGGGAGCCAGGCACAGCTGCAGACAGGGTCACGGGGCGGACTCAACAGCAAGTCGCTCCCTTAAAGGGCCCCTCCCAGACACACTTTCATTAAACAGTGCAAGATACACAGAGCCAACAACTAGTTGCAGACCCTGTATATGCAGCACGGACCCCCAGCTGCAGCAGCAGCAGCCAGAAGCCCTGGGCTAAGGGCTGCTGCCCACGGTGACCACAGAGCCCCGCAAGGGCTGGAGAGAGAGTATCTCTCAACCCCCCCAGCTGATGGCCGCCATGGAGGACCCCGCTATTTCGATGTTGCGGGACGCGGATCGTCTACACGTCCCTACTTCGATGTTGAACGTCGAAGTAGGGCGCTATTCCCATCCCCTCATGGGGTTAGCGACTTCGACGTCTCGCCGCCTAACGTCGATTTCAACTTCGAAATAGCGCCCAACACGTGTAGACGTGACGGGCGCTATTTCGAAGTTACTGCCGCTACTTCGAAGTAGCGTGCACGTGTAGACGCAGCTTTACAGTCTTATAACGATCTCTTCTGATTCTCTCCACTGCTTGAAGTTTGATTGCTGACCCTCACATTCTTTTCTGTAACTGGTCTGAAAACAACTGTTACTGTTCTCGGTGGCCGTGTCTACACTTACAAAACACTTCAAAATGGCCATGAGAACGGCCATATCGAAGAATACTAATGAGGTGCCGACATGAATATTCAGTGCCTCATTAGCATGCCACCGGCCGCAGCACTTCAAAAGTGCCATGGTTCACTCACCCCTGGCTTGTCTACACAGGAGGTCCTTTTCAGAAGGACTGTTCCAACATGAAAATCCCCTTATTCCTGTCAGGTATTAGCATGGCCATTAAGAAGTTTTTTGTAAGTGTGGATGTAACCTTTAAAGCTACAAGGAACGTCATATTACCTCGAGTGATTTTTTTGTGTAAGGGCTTTTGTCATAGAAGGTGATCAAGTAGCCCTGTTTTGCTCAGATGTTTGCATAGTAGGCATTTTTCAATAATTGTTCAATTTCTGCAAAGATGTCTAGGCCATCTCTTAACCTTCTGCTCTTCGACATCAGCAATGAAGTTCCTCTCTACAGTGTTGGAATGGGCTCTTGGAATAAATACACAGCCCCATGTGTGGAATCATCTGCACAGCTAGGGCTGGAACTGAACCTCAGACTCTCTCTCCAAGATTAGTACTGCGCTGTGTATGCATGCGAGTCCCACTGAATGCCTCCACACGCACACACTATCTTCCTTTTGCTTCTCGCTACTGCATGTGCACAAATATGACCACACATGTGGCCAAGACATTCCCCCCACCCACCCGCCATACAGTTATAAACAATAAGGGTAGGATTTGGCTCATTGTTCTGTATCTATATGAATGCCAACAAAACATGGTAGCCTGTGGAGTGGAAGGACAGTGTTTCACAGCACCCTGTAGCACAAGAGAAAGTGAAACACATCACCATCTCCACTAGAAGCTGCAGGGGAGGGATCTGTGCGGATAGAATTTTGAGACCTGCAGAGGTTCCATTGAGTCAGAGTATCACTGTTCTTGAGCTTTCAGCAGAATTTGAAGCTGCCTTTTATTGGCAGAAGCACTGAAATTGGAAATACTGCTGGACCTGTGTCAGAGGTGAATCCCCTTCAGCAGCCTCCAGAAAAGGAGACCGGCAGGGGCACTTGCTTCTCTTTGTGCCAGTTGGGTGAATTTAGTCTGTATGTTTCAGAAAGATGTATTTGTGATTCTATTCTTGTTTCCCTTCTGGCAAGTATGTCCACATTGCAAGAGTGGAACTATGTTTTAATGTATTTATCTAGGGCTAAGCTATGACTTATTGGGCCAACATGGGGGGAAAGGATGAAGGAAGAAATCCCACACACTGTTATGTGAAGTCTTTGACTTTATCTCTGGCTATGGAGGAATAAGGAAGACTTTGTGCTTGCTCAGTAGAACTGATGGTAGGAACTTTTCATTGAAAAATTTATTTATTTGAAGAGTTTATTTCAATTAATGTTCCATTTTGGAAACAAATAAAGCTTTGAGCTTTTAACACATCCTGTGTCAAAGTGTTTGGAAAAAAAAGTTCAATTTTTTTGGTACAAAATCATATTTGTTGCAAAATTTGTTAATTTATCACAAAACTTTAAAACAATAAAAATCAAAATTTCAAAATCAAAAGAGAACATCTCAAAGTGAAATGTTGCAACTGACCCCAATCTGAACTTTATATTGAATTTTTTCAGTTCGTTACAATTTGAGATTTTGACTTTTCATGGAAAAATATTTTGAGTTTGATTTTCTTTCCCAGGAAAAGAGAACTGGCCTGCTCTACTGCTTCCTTGTTCCCTGAGAACTGGTGGGAAGAGAATGAGAAGGTTTTCACTTTACCCATCTTACCCACTGACCAGATTACCTGAGACAACATGGAAGAAGGGAATAGTTTTACCACTGGCACACCTCAGCAGTATATTATTATTTTACCTCTTTACTCAGACCTGAGCAAGGAAGAAGTGGGGGAGGAATTACACCTCAGAAATATATGTCTTAGTGGTTTTTGTACAGTGCATAGGGCAAACAGGCTCTTAAATGCTACCTCACTATTTCTATCTCAGTAGAAGGAATAACAAATAATAACTATGAGTGTAGTACAGTATGCAAGGAGTCACAACATAGCATTTAGTGAATGACAATGTTGGCCATCTAAGTCATCTATTTATCCACAGAGTAGGTATAGCTTGTCACAGCAGTTAAATCTTCTACACTGTCCCACCAATGCATTTTTTATCTAACTTAGATAATTTTGAGGTAAGAAGGTATTTCAGTCTCCATGTCCATTTAGGACCTTATCCAACTTCCTCTGGAAAGCAGAAAATCTCTCACTAACTTTGGCATACATCCTAAATTCTAGGTGCTTCTGGTGAAACTGTCATCAAAGACCACCATCTGGTTCTAGTTTTCATAGTGGCTATGGTTACACTACAGCTCTCTGTCGACAGAAGTCACTGTCAGAAGAGATTTCCTGACAAAGCTTCTGTTCACAGAGTGTGGCCACACACCTAAGCCTATCGAAAGAGTGCTCCATTCTGTCAACAGGGCAGCCAAATTGCCCAGCCACTCTCTTGACAAAGCAGGCACCCAGAAGCACAGCACATGGGGCTGCCCATTGTTCTGGATGCACGGTCTGTCAAGAGAAGACCCTTCAGAACATTCACACAGTCTTTTTGTCAACAGAATCTGTCAACAGCAGCATTATGCCTCATGGGTGAGAGGCAGAACACTGCCAGAGAAAGCATTGAGTTTTGTCATCAAATTGTCAACAAAGCACATTTTGTATGTGGACATTCCACCAGTTTTGTCGACAAAACTGGTGTTTTGTTGGCACAACTTGCTAGTGTGAACAGATGTCTTCTGAGTATTGGTCTTCAAACACCAAATTCATCTACCACAGAGCACCAGGTAATCAATAAACAGAAATAATAATATTTCTTTTCCATCCTGATCTGGAGTCAAGCTGTCAACCTGGAAGAGAAATATTTTCCCATTAGTCTCCCACCCAGGATTACCAATCTATCTTCCTTTCAACACATGGTCATTTAAAAATAAAACTTGGTAAGTTCATAGCTACTACATTTTGCAAGTTTCCAATTACTAGGAGTTTCTGTTTTTGTCCTCCACCCTCTTTCTAGAGTTATGTACAGGATCTTTATATTCCATTTATGAAAGTATACAACAGCTCTTCTCTATTGCTCCTCCTTTTTCCACAACTCAGTTGATGAGACATTTACTTTGGGCTTCGTAATTGAGCAAGCAGCTCCAAGGTCTTGAGCCAATCTGTGTGTCAGCCAGCTGGAGTGTTTACAAGAATATTGAAATATGCAGCATCCACCAAGAGGCTGACAGCCCTGCTCTCAGAATTGGCTCATTTCTCCTCATTCTTTGCTGGCCTGTGGCCGTCTTCTTGAAGTCCATTCCCTCAACTTCTAAATTGGCAATTGCCTCCTGATTTTATGGTGATAATATTTGAACAAAGTAGCTATTCTATCCTTACACTGAAAATGTAAGTGTTCTAAGAAGTGATTTGACTATAATGCTTACATTTATCCCTCTAAAGCCTTTGGTGAATCAACAATATGACTTTCACACAAGATTAAATACAAAAGACTATTTTAAAACAGTATTAAGGGCTGGAGCTAAAATCTATAAATGCAAGAAAACTTTTGACTTTTGACTCCTGCCATATATGCAGGCAGTGGTAGAGAGACCTCATAGGTTAACACACCTCTGTAATGTGTAAGCATAAGTGTTGTACTGAGAAGAGAGGAAAGTTCTTAATTCTGTAATTCCAACACTTCTAGGTTTGCAATGATTCCAGTAAAATTCTTAAGATATGTCTGTGCTTGGGATGCTACAGCAGCACAGCTGAAGTGCTCCAGTGTAGACACTCACTACAATGATGGCACAGGTTCTCCCACTGCTGTAGTTAATCCACCTTCCTGAGAGGTGGTATTTTGATCAATGGAAGAATTCTTCCTGTCTATACCACGGGGTTAGCTCTACACAGCTACATCTGTCAGAGTGTAGATTTTTCACACCCTTGAAAGACATAGCTCTGCTCATGTAAATTTTCAGGGTAGATCAGCCAGAGGTGAAAGTAAGCTAGTATAGGCTGGCACGAAAGTGACTGAAGTAGCTTTTTGTCTATACAGCCAATGTTTTAATGTGGCCCTGTAGCGGCTGAAATAAAACCACCGCCATGAGTGCTGGAAGCCATTTTATAGCACTGAAACTTACATTGCTTGGTGGGGCAGGGGATGCACACCCTGAGAGAGGAATGAGGAAAGTTTTAGTACTGTAAATATCAGCATTAGATGAGTGCACCAGTAAGAAATTGAAGTTACTTTCACCCCTGAGACCATCTGTAATTATTACAGAGCAATCCTCGCAGCAGAGGTTAAAGACTTGGGATTTTGGTGTTGTGACTTGTGCTTATATGATAGGATGAGACTTCATGGCCCTTGCAGGCTGAGGTCCCCACTCTTCCTCTTTCTGACCATCCCCCACCCCAACACACACTGTAGAGATGGTGCTAGGACTCAAAGGCTATGGCTGCACTACAATCCTATTTAGAAATAAGATATTTCACAATGGCTATTTCAAAACATCTTATTTCAAAACAACATGAGCACACACAGTGTGCATTTTGAAATAGCACCCAGCTTATTTGGAGCCTACTATGGCTTATTTCAAAACAGCACCTTTCCTCCAGAATTGAGGGTTACCAATTTCGAAATAACACACCCACTATTTTGATTTTATTTCAAAATAGCTCCTGCGTAGTCGAGACGCTAGCAAAGTTGTTGTGAAATAACGGCTGTTATTTCAAAATAACTCTTCAGTGTAGCCGTAGCCAGAGAGAGCTGAGTCATGCGTGGTAGGCTGGTATAGTTTATATGGCAAGGACCCCTGTAACACCCACACTGGGACCATTTAAATGCCTTAAATATAAGAGTATGGTGATGGGTGGGCAGTGCTGCTCCCTGTGTTAAAGTTTAATAAAAGTTGCAGCTTGCCACTTAATTTCATGTATGGGCCTTTTCTCATTTTGCGATGAAGTGCACATGAAATGTTCTTACATCAATGTAGCTTGTTTGAATTCAAGAACAGTATTGAGTTATAACAGTATTAGGCACCTTGGTCTCGCTATAGCTGCATCCACGCAGGGGTTTAACGGTTTAACTGGTGTAACTGTTTCCATAAAAAAACACTCCTCTAAGGGAAATTATTCTACTGATACAAAAATTCTAAAGAAGAGATGCCTTAAATACCTCCCCAAAGGAATTGCTCAACATGGAAACCAGTGCAAATGACAGTGGCCCATGACACTATGTAGTACAGCTGCGTGAAGAACAAGAAAAATATTTCAAGAAACATTTCCAAAGTTTGATGTTGTTTTCAGTATAAACTGTTTTAAAGAAACTTATTTACTTGTGGGAGTGATGTGGGGTGTCTTCTTTTTTTCAGATTTATTTCTGATTTTTCATTTTCATTGAAAATATTGAAATAATTTTGATGAAAATGTTGAAAAAGGGAAACATTTGTTTTATGTATTTCTATCTAAAAACAGATGCATTGAAAACACTTAAGAACAAATACAACTTTCAAATGTTATTCTTTTCATTAATTTTTTTACCAGTTTAGCCCCTCTCCAAGGCTGTAATTACTTACTATTATCTAGCCTCTATTTCCAGTAATCTTTTTGTTCTCCCCCCTTGCTCCTTCTCCTCCCCTTACTCAATGGAGGGGGTTTGAACTTGCAGTTTCATTGTTTGTTTGTTTTTCATGTGTCAATGGAGCCATGTGAGAATCATTCACTTGGACTATCTCTGGTGATAGAGGTTTAGAAGTCTGATTACCAGGTTTAGAAGTCTCATTACTCTCTTTTCTAAGGGATAAACTGGGGACTTATTTTTACTCTTTGTTTTTACCCTTTCCTTTAGGGCTTTCTCTTCTTGAACAAGTCAGCTGATTCAGCAGCAGCTTTTAGTGACCCTGGACTTTTCTTCCTAAGCTATGAGGGAAGACTGGAAGAACTGGATTTGTTTAGCTTGGAAAAGAGAAGACTGAGAGGGGAGATGATAGCAGTTTATAAGTACCTAAAAGTGTTGTTTGAGGAGGGAGAAAAATTGTTCTCCTTGGTCTCTGTGGCTAGGAGAAGAAGCAATGGGCTTAAACTTCAGCAAGGGAGGTTTAGGTTGGACCTTAGGAAAAACTTCTTTACTGTTAGGGTTAAATATTGGAATAAATTGCCTAGGTAGGTTGTGGAATTTCCATTTCTGGAGATAGTTAAGAGCAGGTTAGATAAATATCTGTCAGGAATACTCTAGGTGGTATTTGGTCCTGCCATGAAGGCAGGGGACTGGACTCAATGACCTCCCAAGGTCTTTTCCAGTTCTAGTGTTCTATGATTCTATGATTCCTCACAGCCACATGGAACCTGTTATGGATGAATGTTACCTTACTCTTCAGCTACTTTTCAATTAATTTGTTATTTTCTGCACATATTTTCTCATGACTCAATTTGTTAACCTTTCTAAAGCTCCTGAACCTGAGGCAATATATGTCTGATATAATAGGAAACTATTTAAACAGAGAATTTAATAACATTATATTTCCATGTGTCACTTACATGCATATTGTTAAAATACCTGTAATGTTTCACCTGTCAGCACAGAAAAAAGGACAGTCATATTTTGGCTCTCAGGAATGTTCTGAATGTTGCAGATTCTTTCAATGGTGGTCAGACATTTCTCGGTACAATCCATGTCCTTGTCACTGGGCCATGAATTGTCCCAACTCGGTGGCTTTTGGGAAGGATGGACTTAGTGATGGAGGGATTTGTAGCAGTTTCTCCAGGATCTTGAGTTGGTGTTCTCTCTCCTCAAGTTTCAGCACTTTGAGCTCTAATGTTCACCAGTGTGCTGCTTTTTGATTTTGTGCCTCCTTTTCTTCTCTACTTCCCTTTCTTTTTGCATTTCTGTTCAACTTCCCATGGCTGGTGTGGACATTAGTTTTCACTAACTGGAAACTGGAAAATTCTAACTTCATTGAAGTTTTGCTAAAGTTCATTTTTATACTTTTGTTTGTCTTATCTCCCTCACCCAAAATAAATCAATAGAAAAATCACAAACCTGTTGTCTTCTTTACCTGTTCCTGCCCTTCTCATTTTTCAATCTCTTAGAATATAATTTATCACTGCTTGGAGAGCAAAGGTCAGCTACCCAGCAAACTGCGTATAAACACCCTTCCAAATGTGGCACAGTGGAGCCCATAATTATGGGTGAGCTTGTTACTCTTCTTCCATTGAAAAAGAGAAATGTGCTGAAGCTACAAGGGATAGCAGAAAGCTGTTAGCTATCACAGAGCTGTCAGGCTCCACAAACCTTTTCTGTGCCTTGCAGGCAGCAATTAGTGCACTCCCATCTCTGAGCTCCTTTAAAGAACATTCTGTTACCATATCCAGCCCCTGTCACTGGATATTCATAGTACCTACCAAATCCACTGCCTCCAAAGAGACCGTGTACGCACCTTGTTACTAGAATCAACTCACTATTTACACATGATAAAACAAAGAGAAATTTGTTAAGAAAGACAGATTCAGGTGGTACTGAGTAAGAGTACTTGAAACAGGTTGAAAATATAACAAAAGTCTTAAATACTGATATCAGACTAAGGTGACTTTTGTGGATTAAAATCTTGTCTAGCATAAGTTTGTTACCTAACGCAACTTCTCAGTGACACCAGCCCCCAGAGCTGGGGTCTAGCTTTCATTAATACAAGTAGTGCTGTTCTTTTTGCTCCTTCCATGATCATTAACAACCTCCAGGTCTTTTTTCCTCATTTCATACAAACCAGGGAATGCTGAAAAGTTGTTCTTGATGCTTATTCCCTAGAGTTGTAACACCACATCCCTTTTCTTGTTCTCATGTTAATTTTTTCCTGTAGATTTGTAATGAAAATGTTATTCTCACTGTTTTTGTATTTATTTATCCTGCTATCATTACATCAAAGACCTAGGAGGACAGATAAATCAACTGTTCCTTTGTGTGGAAAAAACATATTTACCAACCTATCCCAGGTACATGGTTGGCATATCAAAACTTCTTGATTAACCACAAGGCTTACAGCTCATATAGCTTATGGTGACCAGTAACAATTTCTCAGTTGACTCCTCACATGCCATTCTTTATATATAAATACTTTCACAGCAGTGTGGAAGGTGTACTGAGTTTGTCAGGCCTCATAGGAACTGCCATTACATGTCAATGATTCTTTGCCCATTGGAACTGCAAGCGCTCATGAGATCATACCTATTCAGTCATGTTTTCTTGAAACACCTTCAGGTTTTCTTAGAGATTTCTCGTGAAAATATTGACCAGCCTTATTCCTGCTTAATGGGTGAGGTCTGATTTGACACAGGCAGTCTGTGGCTACTCCGCCCCTCCCTTTCAGAAGGGGTATGCAAATGCAGCCAATCAGAAATGCAAATGAGGCACAGATTTAAATATCTTGCATGGATCTCGATTTCGGAAGAGCTGATTTTCAAAACCAACACAGCCATGTAGATGGGGTTCATTTGAAAGGAAATCCCACTTTTGAAAGCACCTTTCCTCCTGAAAAAAATTAGGAAGCAGGGTACTTTCGAAAGCAGGGTTTCCTTTCAAATGAACTCCATCTACATGGCTGTTTTGGCTTTCCAAGTCAGCTCTTCTGAGATCAAGATCCCATGCACGTAAGCAAATAAGCCACAGCATATTTAAATATGTGCCTCATTTGCATTTCTGATCAGACATATTTGTGTGCCTCTTCCAAAAGGGATGAGCAGTGTTGCTGCAGCCAACAGGTTTATTGGCAGAGTTTCAGGACAAAAGTGACCAATATATCATCTAGTGTGACCTCCTTTATCATACAGACCATTACTTTTGACCAAGTTATCCCTGTATTGAATCCTATGACTTATGTTTCACTAATGCATATGTTCCAGAAAGGGATCCAGTCTTAATCTGTAGACATCAAGAAAACAGAGGGAGAATCCACCACTTCCTGTGGTAATTTGTGTCAGTGGTAATTACCCACACTCTTAAAAATGTATGAAATTGAATTTGTCTGTCCTTGGCATCTATCCATTGGTTCTTGTAATATCTAAAGAGCCCCTTAATACTTAGCATTTCCCTCCCCAAGAAGGTAGATATATGCATGGTAATCAAATCACCTCTCTATTTTCATTTTTGAGAAGCTAAACAGTTTGAGCTTTTTTAAGCTGCTGGAAAAGAATAACAAGTGGGGTTCCACAGGGGTCTGTTTTGGGACCAGTTCTGTTCAATATCTTCATTAATGATTTGGATATTGGCATAGAAAGTACGCTTATTAAGTTTGCAGATGATACCAAGCTGGGAGGGGTTGCAACTACCTTGGAGGATAGGGTCATAATTCAGAATGATCTAGATAAATTGGAGAAATGGTCTGAAGTAAACAGGATGAAGTTTAATAAAGATAAATGTAAGGTGCTGCACTTAGGAAGGAATAATCTGTTTCACACATACAGAATGGGAAAAGACTGTCTAGGAAGGAGTACAGCAGAAAGGGATCTAGGGGTTCTAGTAGATCACAAGTTAAATATGAGTCAACAGTGTGATGCTGTTGCAAAAAAAGCAAACATGATTCTGGGATGCATTAGCAGGTGTGTTGTGAACAAGACACGAGAAATCATTCTACCACTCTACTCTGCGCTGGTTAGGCCTCAGCTGGAATATTGTGTCCAGTTCTGGGCACCCCAATTCAAGAAAGATGTGGAGAAATTAGAGAAGGTCCAGAGAAGAGCAACTAGAATGATAAAAGGTCTGGAGAACATGACTTATGAAGAAAGGCTGAAAGAATTGGGCTTGTTTAGCTTGGAAAAAAGAAGATTGAGGGGGGACATGATAGCGGTTTTCAGATATCTTAAAGGGTGTCATAAGGAGGAGGGAGAAAACTTGTTCTTCTTGGCCTCTGAGGAGAGAACAAGAGGCAATGGACTTAAGCTGCAGCAAGGGAAGTTTAGGTTGGACATTAGGAAAAAGTTCCTAACTGTCAGGGCGGTCAAACAGTGGAATAAGTTGCCAAGGGAGGTTGTAGAATCTCCCTCGCTGGAGATATTTAAGAACAGATTAGATAGATGTCTATCAGGGATGGTGTAGATAGTGGTTGGTCCTGCCGTCGGGGCAGGGGACTGGACTCGATGGCCTCTCGAGGCCCCTTCCGGTCCTAGTGTTCTATGATTCTATGATTCTAAGCCTGGAAGACAATTTTCTTCAGACTACCCATCATCCTGGTGGCTTTTCTCCCAAACCCCTCCAATGTTTTAACATCTCCTTTAAAATGTCGGCATGAAACATGCACCATATTCCACTATCAGTCTCATTAATGCCATAAGCAGAGCTTCTCCATTATGCCCCCTATTTTATTTTCAATGATACAATCTGCTTTCCAGGATACTACCCTGTATTCTGTGGTCTGCTTTCTTTGTTCCTAGATATATATCTTTGCATTTTGCTGTATTAAATGAATTGTGTTTTAAAAGGGCCAGCTTAACCAGTGATCCAGATCACTCTGTATGACTGCCCTATCCTTAACCATTCAACTGTCCTGGGCCTTATTGCCACTTTGCCTTATGTTCATAAAATCCTTGCTTCTGGGTTTCAGATGGTTAACAGCAGAGGTCAGGAAAGGAATTTTTCCACCCAGAGTGTTTTGGGAGGGTTTTAAGTCTTCCATAATGCACCAGAGTTGGCCACTGCTGAATATGGGACATTGGGCAGGTTCGGTCTAGGACTTGGAGGGGTACTGAGCATTCACTCTCTTGGGTGCTTGGTTAGCTGGTTCTTACTGGTGGTAAATATTTTGGAGTTTGATTTAGCATGTCTAGTGGAGACAAGCTAAATCAAACTGTCATGGCACCACCATTGAGCCGGGTACTACTGCTGTCGTGAGGAATAAGGAAAGTCAATGGGAGAGGTTTTTTTTCCCCTATCAACTTCCCACTGTGTGGACACTGGCTATAACTGATTTTAGAGAAGTCAATTCCAGTTGCACAGTTCTCGTAGCTGGATTTGCGTATGTAAAATCAATTTTCCCTCCCAGTGTTGACTTGGCCTTAGAAAGAAAAGACAGTCCAGTGGTTAGGACATTAGCCTAAGATTTAGGAAACCTGCATTCAACTGCCTGGTCTACTACAGGTTCCCTGTGTGATATTGAGCAAGTCCCTGAACCTCTCAGTGTCTCCATTTTCCAACCATAAAGTGGAGTAATATTGCTGCTCTGCCCAAGGTGGGATAAATACATTAACTATTGTAAGATCCTCACATGCTACAGCAATGGGGGGCATATAATTATCTAAGATAGAAAGTATCATTGTAGTCTATGTATGACTCAAGTAATTGCTACTTGGGTTGAGGAAAGGGCTGATTTCTGAGCTAGGACTTTGCCCAGTTTAGTAGCAACATGGGCCAAATTGATAAGTGAGATAAGCAGAAGTAAATCCATTTACCTGTCCACTCTGAGCTAATTACCTGATCACACTTCTGGATGAGGTACCCTATTAACTTTGTGTTTGAGAAATGGATACCAGCTCTTTAGAACTGACAAAACTGGAAACTTTGACTATTAATGACAACTCGTTGGCTAAATGAGATTTTGGCTTCCAGCTAGTGTGAATCAGCAAATTATCTATAAGGTTTTGTGCCTTTAGGAGTATTAATATTTAGCCTCCCACAGTGACTTCACGGTGTCTGTATTTCTAATAATACAATTAGACATTCCCAAGTGAAGCATTCTAATTGATTATTTTTCAGCTTTCACTGGTGATAAAGATAATGGATGTTTTTGTCAAGCAAATTGGTTTCCTCTCAATATCAGTTTCCTGATGTCGATGCTTCTTAAGTAAATGGCACAGTGTATTTCTATAAATAGACTAATGGCTGGCCAAAAAAGAGCCGTGTATTTCGTAACACTGCAGATTTCATACTGGTTTAATTACCACAAATGTACCACTCCTGAGCCACTACTATTTCAGGGAGCTTTGCAGGAAGCAGTGAATAAGTTGGACGTTAACAGATACTGCTTAACAAACAAAAGAGAAATGAATCAAATGCTCCTCTGAACTGTCAGTGGTTTTCACTTTTGGGAACTGGCTTTCCAAGAAGAGGCTAAAGCATAAACTATGAACTGTGTCTCATACCGAGAATTTTTATGACATTTATTCAACTCTTCACCTAGGCTGCATTGGAGAAAAACAGACAAAGTTGTGTGCACATGCAGGGATTCAGACCCACAATTAATTCTGCATTTGCATAAAAGTGGTGAAATCTTTTATTTTAGCTATGGGTACAAATAGCTGCAGAAAGTTTCAATTCATCCCAGAAGGGGACAAGAAGCCAAAAGAGGAGACAGTTACCTTAAAATGCCATTCATTCTGGGTCTTGCTGAGAAGCAGTTAAACTTCTCTTCATGCACTTCACTCCATCATACAGTACAATGTCCATTCCTATCTGCTCCTAACAAACATCACAGCTCTCTTTTACATCCCACTTCAGATTAGCACTTGTGTGAAATATTTTTCACACCTAAAGCAAAGCTGTTGGAGTTTTGGAATTTTAGCCATTCTGCTTCAGTTAGGAAGATCTTAGCCTTTTTTTTTTCCCCTTTGCATTATTTTGTGGTAGTGAAAAAGTCATTTTTGAGGGGTTCTTTTAAACCTGCTTTTGCCAACTACAGACTATCCTTTCCATCTAGACCTGGGCCTAAAGAAGAATAAAATAACATAAAATAAAAGGCCTGATGCTCCAAGGATTTTTGGTAGCTTCTAGATTACAGGTAGGTTCGTGGAAAAAATAATGAAGGCTTCCTTGTCTGGTGTACCGTGGCATCTTTCCAGTTGGCAATCTTTGTGGAATGGAATTGCTTAACTACAGTATGCAGTAGCTTGAATGTATTCTACACTGGCTGTGATCTTGTCAGATCTACAAGCAAAATAAAGCAGCGCCAAGACTGTGATCAAATGGGAAACCTTTGAGGAAAAGCCAGTGCAGATCCTTTAAGGAAAACAGGACTACCTAAAGATGGTGCTAGGAATTATTACGCTTATGTCTTGGAATGACAGAAAAACTAGGTTTTGACTATTCCAGGTTCCTAAAGAGTACATGGATTTTTTTCATAAAGACTATTAACTCAGTTGTCTAGACCAAATTCCAGCTTGCTTCATTACATTCTGTCCTTCAAAATTGCCCTACCATATAAATAGGTTACAGTATTCTCTGTACTTTCAACAGCTGCTGACTTGTACTTTTGTGGTAGATCAAAAGATATTTGAATATCATTTCTGTAAAGATTTGTAAAGTAGCTTCAGATGAAAAGCCATATATGGAAGTCACACACACATCACAGCTTTCCCAGTTAAACTTCACAAGACCAATGGACTAGACCCTGTGCAGGTCAGCACTATGGAAGCCCAAAGATAAGTAGTGAGCATTTGCATGTTCATCAGTTTCTTAGTGCTCAAGGCCTAGACAGTATGTGAGAAATGAGATCAGTTCAAAAGAAGAAGAGGCTGCATAAAAAATATTGTGGAACCTAAACAAGTGAGCAAGGAATGCTGGCTCCTGGAGGAAAAGCTCAAACAATGTGTTGTGAAGGTATGTGAACAAGTAACACTATGCCTTAAGCAAGTCCAGCTTCTGTGGCAGGTAAGAAAAACCAGCACTACTTGCAGGCATTACAGGTACCATGTTTGTACTAGGATAGTGACTTCGGTGGGAGTTTGACAAGAGGAGACTGTATAAGTCATATATTGAGAGAGAGACACACACAGAGAGAGAACTATGCGTGATGTCCTCTTTCCTTCCCTCCTTACCACTGGTTCTCAGCCAGAGGTACATGTATTCCTATGGGTACTCAGAGGTCTTCCAGGGGGTACATCACTTCATCTTGAATTTTTTCTAGTTTCTAGAAAAGGCTACCTGAAAACACCAGCGAAGTCAGTATAAATTAAAATGTCATACAGACGATGACTTCTTTACACTGCTCTATATACTGCACACTGAACTGTAGATATAATATTTGTATTCCAAACCATTAATTTTATGATTCTATGGCAAAAATGAAAACACCAGCAATTTTTCAGCACTAGCATGCTGTGACACATTTGTGTTTTTGTCTGATTTTATAAGCAGGTTTTAAGTAGGGTAAAATTTGGGGTACACAAAACAAATCAGACTCCTGAAAGGGTAACAGCAATCTTGAGACGTTAAGAACCACTAGCACAGACAAGAGATTTTTCTTGGAAGAGGAAAATCCAGAATGAAATTTCAGGCCACAACTCCACACTTTAGCCAGTGGTGCTTGAATGCTTCAAAGCATTAGCCAACAATAAGTATAGTGTCAGTATTATCAGTCAAAAGAAAGGATTGATCCTGCAGCTAAATCACAGTTAGGGACTTTGACGAGGTGAAAAATCACTGTGCATCAAGCTGACCAAATTTGGAGCCATCCCATGAAAAATCTGACATTTAAACATTTAGTTTGGTCCCATATTTGGATGAAAAATTGAAATGTAAAGATAATTTAAACCTCACAGAAGGGAAATGTCAGATGTTGGGAAATCATAGAAATATAAGGCTGGTAGTGGGTATAAGAGGCAGGGGAAGACAGTGCCTTAGCAACTGCAGGCCTGGCTCCACCCACATTCTGCTCCAAGACCTCCACCCCATTCAGTGCAGCTCCCTCAGTCTCCTGGGACTGTCCGGGCTTCAGTGCTGCCAAGGCTGGGTCTGTGCTGCCAGCCCTCCTGGGCCAGGATGGCTGAGGCTGAGAACCCCCCATGCTCTGAGGCCAGGAAGCTCACCAGCCGCGTGGTGGCTGCCCTCCGGGGGGCGGGGGATTGCCCTCCCCATACTCTGGGAAGGGGTGGGGCCACACACTAGGAGTCATAGCCTGTCCCTGGGGGGTGCTGAGGCTTGGCTCCCATGAGGGCTCAGACCAGTAGGGGCAGAGCCTTGGGTAGCTGAATCCTACTGTCTATGTCCTCCCAGTGAACCACTGGTAGCCACTCTTCGATCACAGTTTTACAACCAATTAGCCTTACAGTAATTCAGTATTCCTGTTGCAAAATGCACTTTGCATTTTGTGTCAACTATCTATATTTTTTATATTTTCTATTAAAATAAAACTTTTCAGCATTTCCAAAAGTAAGGTTTCTTTCAGTTTATGGGCTGATCTCTGATGTTTTGCTTCAAGTCAATTTAAAATGCAACTGTGTTTTCCCCTAATGATGCATTGGCTCAGGGGTCATTTATTGTGAGAGCCTGATGCTCCCATTCTTTGCTATTGTGGGGCTTTCAAGCCTGGCATCTTTTCAATTGTTGAAGTGGGAGGTTTCCATGAGCAAAAAGACAGCTTTGTGCCTTCAGAAAATTTCGAAAACCAAAAGAAAGAATCCATGCTTACGCTTCTGTAAAGGGACTGATACTCTGAGGTACTTGTCTATTTCCCATTGGTTTCAATTCAAAAGTGTGATTCAGTGGAACTTGAGATTGGCAGTAAAGGAGGAAAGATGGTCTTATGTTTAATGCATTGCATTAACACTAATTCTGGGCTTGTTCACACACTTCCAATATGACTTCTAATCTGTGCTGCTGTTTCTCACCTATGAGATACTTCAGGAAAGTCAGGAATTTATGGTCATTAATATTTGTGAAATACTAAAGCAGTGGAGATCTTATAAATGGGCGGATGCATGGATAATATCTTTCAAGAAGTATTCAGCTGATAACATTGGAACTAATATTTACATACAAATGGAAATTTCACAATATGCAAATTCATTTTTTTCTTAATTTCAATAAATAGTTATGAAATCTCTGTTTGGTTTGGAAAAAACAAAACCCAAGAGCCTGAGTAATTTTCTTTGCCTTTCAACAAGTGAGTTGAAGACTAAACAGTGAACTGTGGTCGAAACAATTTTCCAACACATTGCCACTGAAAATAAACCTCATACTGAGCACAGGCAGAAGAGAGAAAGGAGAGTCTTCTGGACTCTCAAGGAACTAGGTTGATCACACCCAGAACAGCTGCTAAGTCTTGGAGGCCTGCACCCACAGCTGGGAACTACAAGGAAAACAAGCCCCTCTATAAAGGAAGGAAAACAGAGAGAGAGAAAGAGAGAGAGAGAGGAAGCAGCAAGGCCCAAGAAAACAGGGAGGAACAGCCCCATAGGAGGCTACTTCTAAGAAACTCACAGTGAGGCAAAGGAAGATTGCAAGCCCTGGTGGTTAAGGTCTGATTCACTTTAGGTTAAGTTGATGGACGGAGCTAATTTGAAATTAATCAAGGTAGGGCACGTAGGAGACAGCTGGGAGCTCCAGAAAGACTGTCCCATGATTGTTTGATAATGTGGTACTAGAAATGAGGCTGACCTTAAGTGGCCCCACAGAAAAGAGAATCTCAGAAATGAACTAAACACTTTGGTTTTGTTGTTTTCAGTTTCTTGATACATATATATCAAGCAAGCTCCAGGAATGACTCAGCTCCTGCAATGGCTGGCTGACTCTCAGGCACAGCAACAACTGTGCAAACAGATGGCATCACACCAGCAACAATTGCTACAACAGATGGCAGACCTGACACTGGCTGCTATTCCTTAGGGCCTACCATCACTGGGAATGCAACCCCTGCACTTCAAGGAACTGAACTACTCTCACCCTGAAGTTTCTCAAGACTAAGCCAGAGAATGACCTGGAGTCCTTAGCAATTTCAAAAGAGCGTCCCAGGCCTTTCAGTACTCTCCAAGCAGTGGGTAATCCAGCATGCTCCACTTGTCTCTGGGGAAGCCCTGCCAGATAGTGGATTTGACAGTCCCAGGACTATGAGGAGGTGAGAGCTGCCACTTCGGACTGGCTAAGTCTAGATGAGAAAGCCCACTGTTAGCATTTTTGCCACAAACACTACCTTGCCCCCAGGGCACAGCCATGGTCAATCATCTAAAGGCTGAAGATCTTCTGCTGGCATTGATTAAATCCAGAGATTCAAGCAGGACCACAGATAGCAGAGCTCATGATTATGGAGCAGTTGGCACAGATTGTTTGTACATGTCAACCAGTTACCCTACAAGGACATTACCTTCCTTATGGTGAACTACATAGCCCCTCAAGCCATACAGGGGCCACAGTTTCAGAATTCCCTGCTTCATACACAATAAAGGGAAAAAAATCAAGTGTCCAAGGGTGGAATTTCCCTATTATACGGTATTACCTAAGAAAATCTACACACACCTGACTGATCATCAGGTGGGACAATTGAGAGGGCCCATAGATAAGATTCCCAGAAGACAGCAGACCCTTGACTTTAAATGCCTCACTAGTCCCATGACAACACAGAAATAAGGGCCCAGTGAAACTTAAGGAAATGTGTATGTCTAATTTGGAAAAAAGGGGATTACAGGGGGATATGATCATCATCTTCAGATACTTGAAGTGTTGATATAGAAAGGATGGAGACAAGTTTTCTTTTACCACCAAGTGCATGACAAAAAAAAAAGTATTCACACTATAGGATCGCAGATTTAGATTATGTCTCAGGAAAAGCTTCCAAAGTATAAGAACAGTAGGACAATGGAATGGAACTGCCCTAGGGGGCTGTGGAAACTTGCCTTTCTTACCACTTGAATAAACTTTACTTTGATGGCTAACACTCAGAAGAATCTATTTCAAGGGTTCATTTTGTATAAACGAAAGAGGCAGGGACCACCAAGTCATCTCTTTCACCTAAGAAGGTAAAGGTGCCAGCAGCCTTAGGCCTCCGGAAGAGATCCTGACTGTAAAGAGATTTATTCACCATCTTGCAGGAAGATCATGGGTGAGAAATCCCATCTTGTAGAAAGCTTTGAAACAAAACTTGCTAAATTAAATTTTAGACTTATAGATGTGTGTTTTCACATTTATTTGCTACCTTTAGCTCTATTCTTGAATTCACTTAAAATCCTATGTTCTTCTGTTAACTCATGTAGAAAATGGGTGGGGGCTGAGAACCCACTGGCAGCCACACTATCAACTGATCCCCCACACCACAGCACTTCCTACAAGCCTGTGGCCCCATGGAACTGAGCTTCCCCCTCTTTCTGCATATCTCCTACATACCAGTTTGGGGGCAATTGGATTCCTAATACAGTGAATGTCAGTGAAAATGGGGTAGGATCAGAAGCTAAAATAGTGAAAAAACAAATTAAAAATTACTTATACAAATTAGATGTCTTTAGGTCACCAGGGCCTGATGAGATGTAATGTTCAAGGAGCGACGGAGGAGATAACTGAGCCATTAGCCATTATCTTTGAAAAGTGAAGGAATATGAGGGAGATTCCAGGAGACTGGAAAAGGACAAATATAGTGCCTAGCTATGAAAAGAAAATAAGGATAACCTTGGAAACTACAGACACATCAGTTTAACTTCGAAAGTGCCGCATTTCGCTCGCACGTGGCTCATCTACGCGGGGGTCGTTTTCGAAAGGACTCTGCAAACATCAAAATCAGCTGATAGGAATAATATGCATTTCAGCGCCTCATTAGTATTCTCTCATTTGACCATTAGCATGGCCATTTCGAAGATTTTTCTAAGTGTAGATGTAGCCATGATGAACATAAGTAGAAAGAAGAGGAGCCCTCTAGACTTACAGGCAGCTAGGCTGACTGCACCCCAACACTGCTGTCAGGCCTATCAATCATGAAGTTATGCATGCACAGCTGGAATCAATAAGGAAATCAAGTGAGCTAAAATGGAAGAGCAGAAAATAGGAGGCAGCAAGATCTGGGACAGCCAAGAAGTAACAGCTCCACACCAGGCTGCTTCTAATGAACTAACAGCAGGACAAAGGAAAACTGCAAGCTCTGGAGTTTAAGTGCTGATTGCCTGATTTTAGGTTAAGTTGATGAACAGGGCTAATTTGAGATGAATCAAAGGAGAGTTATAATGAGAAACCTGGGCTCTCTAAAGAGACTGCTGCAGGAGCAGGTGGCAATCACTCTTTGCATGAGTGGCGTCACTGTTGCTGACCAAGATGTAATATGTTCAGATTTTACTGCAAAACAAAGCTATTTCTGTGGGTCAGCCAAAGCCGGGAATTCCCTTTCCCTACCGTTGAAACTTATGCTGATATGTGCAATATAACAAACCCTTCCCAGGTGCCAGCAATGTATTCCTTTGGTGACAAATGTCATGCAGACAACACCCCCACCTGGTCATGCAGAAAAACAGAATAAAAGGTCGGCTAGCTGTAGATATCATTTATTTATTGACAAATAAAATCCTTATTGCAAATGGCAATGTGGGAAAGTCTGCTGTATGTTAATAAATTACATCTGAAATCACATAGGCAGAGAAGCTGAGAGATTCAAGGTTATTGATAATTTAACAGCAGCAGACCACAGAACATTAGGCCAGATCCTCACTCGCTCATACTGGGAAAGGATTTGGCCCATAGTGTTTTATATTACTGGTTAAAGAGTTCATTTACACATACAATGTGTGTTCTAGAGAACATCAATATTGTAATAGCTATGTGCAATGTGAGCAGATCTCATTACATGTGAGAGAAGATCTTGCTTTTGTTCATGTATCCACGTGAGCCAGTGACCTGAATGAGCTTTCCCTGCCATATGTTGGGGGAAAAGACTCTGAGAGTGGTCTGTATTCTCATGGATACATCTACTTTGCCTCGGTGATTAGCTGCCAGAGGTGGTGTTTCATTTTCCCAGATTTCCAGGTGGGGACTTAAACCCAGTTCTGTTTTCTAAAGTGCTTAGAGCATTAGCCTCCTAAAACCAAGGTTGTGAGTTCAGGCCTTGGAGCTATTTAGAGGTCTGGGGCAAAAGGATTAAAAAAAGAAAATCTGTCAGGGATGGTGGTAGGTCATGTTTTGAGGGCAGGGGACTAGACTAGATGATGTCTCAAGGTCCCTGTCCTGGCCGTCCCAACATTTTTAGCAAAAATGGACATTTGCCCTGTTTGCTCTTGCCAACTTGAACAGTTTGTTTGCCCAATTTGGTTAAAAAAAGTTGTTCTCAGGGGATGGACTCAGGCAAGCTATGCATGGAGACGGGAGGACTTGGACCAGCAGTTAGGGCCAGCCACATATGAAGGAAGGGGAGCAGAGCCTCAAATTAACCCGCACAATGTCCCTTTTTTTTTTCCTTGGAATGTGGTCACCTGGCAGAGCTGGGCTTTTAAAACCACCAATTTAAATGTATGTTTGCATAAATGTCCTTGAAAGAAAAGTGGCTGGTACTTATACACTAGTGATGGCGTGTTCATCTAGGCCTGGCCTTAAGGCAAGGTGAGCAAGGTGGTTGCCTTCAGTCCTGCATCTTCAGGACCCCACACTCCAATTGAAATTAACATCCGGTGGCCACCAGCTGGGCCCTGCTGGACTGGCTCTGTGCTCACCTGGTGATGGCACTGGCACATTCTGTCAAACTACCCAGGAAAATATAACATGACTGCATGGAATCTCCCACATTTTTTCGTTTGTTAGTGCAGGCACACTGCAGTCCATCCAGACTTCACAGCTACACAGGCAAAGATGTGATTGTGTTTTTAACACTTTTTTCAGTTTGAATCCCTCAAAGATTTAGGGAGTGGCATGATCAAACGGGTAAAACTCAACGGGTTGGGATGGGTTTTGATACACACCACATCAACAGTAATGCAAAACAGCAACCAAATAAAACAAAAACTAAAAACATTTGAAAATAGTTACTTTTTAGAGCTCATTTCATCACAACCCCGAAATCAAATGAACTCAAATTTGGAATCCTACCCTGCACTCTCTTGAGGCACACCAAATTTCAGAAGAATCCAACCAAGCATGTTGATTTAGAAGACTTTAAAATGTCAACCTTTAAACAGCAGTTGCATCACAACCTAACTGTTATAGTACCTCTGCATCACTATAATAACAATAAAAAGAAAAATTTTGATTAAAGATGTCAAACTTTTCCCATCATAATTCTGATGCCTAGTAAATTAGGATACCTGCAACTTTAGCATGGCAATATGAAAAAAACATTGAGCTTTTGGGGAAAAAGCATGCCTGTCTTCAAACTGAAGGTATACTTAACATTCCAGCCATGCCCTTCTGTATAATTACTGATAGAAACTTTACCTAGTATCACAGTTATAATGCCTGTGCTTAATAATAAATGAGTACATTGTTGTGAAATGCACCGCTGTCCGTGCAGCTACTTATTTGTGATTTATTAATCTCCTAATCTCACTTTCTCAAACTCTTCCAGGGAAGTGGGGTAGAGAAATCCACTCCAACTCCCATTGAAGTCAGTCCCACTGAATTTTTCCATTGATTTCAGTGGAATTTGGATTCAGCTCCATACACATAGCCTACCTTGGTTAAATAATGGTGATAAAAATAAATACTAAAAGGCTCATTAGGAGACCAAACTCATCTACAATCTAAGAAAGGGCCATGCCTTACAAAAGGCTCTCTAGATCTTTGTCCATTTTAATTTGAAAGGTCTGTAATAATGGTGTTTCCAGTGTTTCCCTTGGAAAATTATTCCTGTCTCACTGCTAGGAATTTTTTCCTGATATTTAGCCTACATTCTAATTTTCTTAATTTTACCAAGAAGATCTGTCTAGCACTGTGTGCATAAAAGATCTGCACATGCAAGCACAGTCTTCATTTTGTTTTGAAACAGAAGCAGGCAACAAAATCTTCTAGGAATTTAAAATCAATGAAGCTAATTTTATTGACAAAGCAGCTCAAATAAGTCATAATTGGCCCTAGTTAGGGTTCCAACAAGCTGTTAATTTCCTTACTTACCACTGAGTGCCAAACAAAAGAGGTACAGAATTGTCTGTCCTCTGGTTCTAAACCTGAATTCCTTAATCAGTCTGTTACCTCAGTGGGAATATTGCCTAAGGAGGTAAGATCATCAGGATTTCTTCTGGTCTTGTACAGATGTGTGTGAAAATGCAAGAAGTTTCTTCACTCTCCAGCTTCTTATTCCCTTTGAGCAAGGGCTATTTTAATGCATTTGTGTTACAGCAGCATCTACAATGGGCTAAATGTTTTCTAAACAAGTTTCCAATCTATGAAGACAAACGGGGAGGGAAGAGGAATAAAACGTACAGCAGTGTTTGTTTCATATAAATATCAAATGTGTCCTGTATTCCTTATCTGCAGCCAATAGCAGACTAGAGTGATTTTTTTCTTGAAAGGAGGGACAGTTTTTTTTAGGAGCTCTGATAGCAGTGAGGATTCAGAACAATGTTCCCCCTAATCTTTTCCTTCCATGTGTGGATTTTTTTTTTCATTGATTTGTGGAATAAATTTTGTTATGCGCACCAAGACACGAACAAATGTGCACCACGAGGGAAAACACAAACAGCTGTTGGTGATCTGCCAATCAGCTGGACAGTATTTGAATAGTACATGCTTCTTTAATTAGAGACTGCAATGTGAGGCATATTCTGCAAGTGTGAGAATGTTCCTTTGAGGTAGGTTTTTCAGCATGTAATGCCTTGTGTGTTTAAGAAAGCTAGCTGTGAAAAAAGAAATGCCAGCATGTGTCATCACTGGGTTTGCAAGCAGGACTGGTGCTTTCAGATTCACCACACAGACCCCTGACACTTGTGTTGACTGACTAAAGTAGCTGTTTGTTGTCATCCTCTATGTCAGCCGTTCTCAGCTAGGGTCCTACAGCTCCTAGAGGGACTCAAGGCAGTTTCAAAGGATTCACAGAGCAGAGCCATCATTAGACTGGCAGAAAGCTCAGAGACCCAGAACCCAGTGGGAAGAAGCCCAGAGCCGTACCACCATGCAGTACTAAAGCCCCAAGCTCACCCCCATCCCACAGCAGAAGCCCAGAGCGTAGCACCCTAAGGGCAGATTTACAAATCTCACACTTCATTTGCATAATCTTGTGCGATCATGTATCCGGAAGAGACTTTTACAAAAAAAGATCCTGTGTGAACGAGGCTTGTTCTGGGAAAAAAAAAAAGTTTTTGAAAGAACCCTTATGCCTTTTTTTTTTTCCAGGAATAAAGGCTCTCTTAAAAACAGGCTTTTTTCTCCCCCAAAGGAACCTTATCTATATGGCTGAAGTTTTTTTCAGAAAAGTCTCTCCCAGAAACGCGATGGTGCAAGATTATGCAAATGAAGTGCAAAATTTGAAAATCAGCACTTCACCTGTATTTTCGCTTTCCTTCATTTGCATTCCTCCTCCGAAATGTAGTGTAGATATGGCCTTAGAGTTTGGAAAAGTTATAAACAACTAAAAACAGAGTCTTAATATGGGAAGAGTCAGACAACCTTAGTAATGAGCAGAACTATCAGCCTGCCTATAATGATTGCTGAAGATTGAACATGACTTGGGACATTTAATAACTAATAGGCCTATTAGATATATTAAGTGATGAAACCCAATAATTGTAATCTTGATAATCAAACAGACATTGATTGGCTATGTGATTATTTTCCTATGAAATGTAAATTAAATATGTAATTAAGGCATTGTTCAGACTTTTATCATTTGAAGTGTTGCTAATGTTTCTTTTCCAGTTTGAAAAAGATGACTATTTATTGAAAAGGCAATAAAGCAAATCTGAAATTTTTTAAGCGTGAAGTTCATCTTTCTCACGTAGCTCATAGTGTCATCAGTAAAACATTTTGTGGACAGCACACTTCTAGGCAGAGCTGAAGACAACTATTAAAAATAGCAGGTATTGATCATTTTCTGTCCTGACCCGTCCTAACAAATGTTTTACTGTTCACATAGCTCTTGGATCAGGTCTCACTTCTTTAGGACGTGTCAGTTCAGTATCCGTGCAGCTGACCTAGACGGCATTCCTAACATTATTTGAGTCAAGCTTCACAGGCTGAGAGCCATAAAAAGCCACTTTAGCTGACAGGGTATAGTATGAAACTTCCAATTTGTCTAATCTGGTACATGAAGCAGTTACTTGGCTAGGTGGCCTTGCTTTATTGCTTCTGTAAACCACGAAGAGCAGGGTACATTCCCACCCCCCCCAGCACCCAGGTGATACACAATAGCATGAGAGAGGACAAGGGAGTGGTTAAATCTCTCACTAACTGAGCATTAATTCTTCTTCATTACTTCAGATTTGCACATATCTCTCTCCCATATTCAGGGCACATTACAGTTGCTGTCTTTTGCAAACCTGAAGGTTTCCATTAGCATTATGAGATCTACCCTCACTGCAGACCTGTGTTGCTGCCAGAATGGTTTATATGGTTACTACACTAATCAGATACAATGTGAGGGTGTTTTGTTTGTTCATTTGTTTGTTTGTTTTCACTCAGACTGGGATTGGCAAAGGAACTCCAGGGAGTGAGGTGACCAATGCCCTTGATTTCAATGGGAGATGGGTTCCTAACTGCTTTAGGTTCCTTTAAAATTCCCAGCCCTAATCACTAAAGGGCAAATCTTTTCTCCAGTGTTCACAGTCCAGGTGAGATTACCAAAACTTCCTAAGTCACGTGGGGGAAATGAGTCTCATTGACTTTCATTTGGGACATGTGAAAGTTAGAAGACCCATTCTCCTGAGAACCATAGATGCTTTTGAAAATACCACCATTTAAATGAACTGTGCAGTAGGCAGAGCCCTGGACATACAGCCACCTTGCAGCTGTCAGTGAAATCCCAGCACAACAGTAACACAATGTTTGCTGCAGCTGTGCCTACCCATACCCACTGGCCAGGCCTCCTCCTGCACCTACAATCATATTCCATGCTGAATGTTTGTCAAACACTTAGCAAAAAATCTGAAGCAGAAGCCAGGGTTCTCAAATGGGCCACAATAAGCCAATTAAGTGTGAATCCACTGTATCTAATATCTAGTCCACCCCTTACAAGAATGCTGCTGTTCCAAGAGCAAGTTCACACACACCTCTCCCCAGAAATAGAATGTACTCCTCCTGTTTGTAAGGCCTGCTATTATCAACATTAATATAAAACAATTGTAATGTTTTAAATGTCTTGGCACCACATGCCCAAAGGCACGAATGAGTAAAAGACGATAGTTACATTGCATACCCTAGGATCAGAGAGGTAGCGGAGTTAGTCTGTAGCTTCAAAAACAACAAGAAGTCCTGTGGCACCTTTTAGACTAACAGATATTTTGGTTCATAAGCTTTTGTGGGTAAAGACCCACTTCGTCAAATGCATGAGTGAAGGTTCCAAAGGAGGAACTGCTGATAATGGGCCACATCCTTCCGTGACTAAATTGATCTTATCCACTCTCGTCCTCCTCCTCCTCACTGGGACGCCCTCCTTTTTGTGAGCCTATAAATTTGGACCCTCCTCTGAAACTCCCACTCATGCATCTGACAAAGTGGGACTTTGCCCACGAAAGCTTATGATCCAAAATATCTGTTAGTTTCTAAGGTTCCACAGGATTGTTGTACCCTAGGATGTGTTTGTTTAAAGTTCTGATTGCTTATACAGCAGAAGTAGGTGTTAGTGTTTGAGGTCTTACTTTGAGTGTTCTTTCTGGATATTCAATTTATTTTCAAATTGAAATCTTCCAAGAAACATAATTAAAAAATGCTGAGCCTTCCAACTACAAGATGCCTTTGAAACGAAATGGAATCACTGCCCTATTATACATTGTCTTCAGTTGGGCTCACATCTTAAAGACAAGAGGATATCCTAAGATGAATCCAACCTTAGGAAAGCCAACCACCTCTATAGTCTTTTGAATTAGAAGTTGTTCTCTCACAATATTTTATGTTCCAAACATTGTACATATTTAGGCCATGTCTACACTTACGAAAAAACTTTGAAATGGCCATGTAAATGGCCAAATCAAAGAATACGACGGAGGTGCTGAAATGAATATTCAGCACCTCATTAGCATGCCGCTGGCTGAGGCACTTCAAAAGTGCTGCATTTTGCTCATGTGTGGCTCGTCTATACAGGGGTCCTTTTTGAAAGGACCCTGCAAACATCAGAATCCCCTTATTCCTATCAGCTGAAGTTCCATGGCCGGCAGCATGCTAATGAGGCACTGCATATTCATTTCAGTGCCTCATTAGTATTCTTCAATTTGGCCATCAGCATGGCCATTTCAAAGTTTTTTCTTAAGCGTAGATATAGCCTTAATGGCTTTACAAATTATTTATTTTTGTTCCTATTTTTCTGCTTCTTGCTGTTTCCTTTATAATTCAATCTCTGCATTACCATATTTCTCCTCAATTTTGATGGAGCCCAATGCTCTTTGAGTTGAAATTTACATATCCAGAAAAAGGGCATTCGAAATCAGTGGGAACAGACTCAAACCCTACACTTGTTATCAAGAACAGGGACATGGAAGGTTTAGACAATAAAATTGCTCTGTGCGGTTGGTGTTGGTTACTTTAGGTTCAGAAATTTCTTTCCAGCTTTAATAAAGATCTCTGTGAAGTTTTATTTTACTAGTTAAAGACCTTCAAAAATTCAATGCAAGGTGGGGAGGAATCCCTTTTGAGGTAATTGGGGATTACTGTGAGTTTCATTGAGCTGTAGGGAAAAGATCCTGCAAAGAATTAGGTTTGTTTGGAAAAATAAGGATGGTAAAGTATTGGGTAAAAATAATAAATCCAAAGAGGAAAGGCACATGGGTCGCAGAGCTGAGTTGTGGCATTCATTTCCAAGGTATGTCTGGTTTGCACTGAAGGGGACCTTGGCTGTGTGTTTAAAGAACTTAAAAGTTGCCCTCTCTAACCTTGCAGGAAGTTGTATGTAGTTTTTCACAGTCCATAATTTAAATGATCACATTGGCAGGGGGGAGGAGGGAGCTGCGTGTGTGTGTGCCCTTTGGAGCCCTGTCACTGATGGAAAAGAAATTAGACCTGCTTGCAAAGACGTGGAACAACATGATAGGGAAGATAACCCAGCAGAGTCTCTCCCAAAATGATTTTACAAAATTGCAGCATTTAGAAGGAATGTTCGCCTGCACAACCCCCACCCCCCTAAACTGGGATTAAGATCAAGGCTGCAATGTGGGAACAGCTCCAGAGTGACCAGTCCCGAAGACAATAGACAATGCTGCTTTCTTTAATCTTAGGGCTAGTGAAACAGTCCCTTGACAGGTGATGGATTAGCAGAAACTAACACAACTTCCTAATGTCTTCATAGAACACTGTAGGGTTTATGGTCAGGCACACTGTGGCCATTATATTGCCTCTGCAGCCCAGCTTTCCCTAATCCTCCTCTTTCCTCTTGCTGCTGTTTCCTTCTCTTGCTTTATCCTCCCCTCCAAGCCCGCAGAATCCCCTTAATCAGCATCTAGCCGGCTGCTGTCACAGCAGGAAAATTGATAGGATCTGCATTGCAGATGAATCGGGAGAGCAAGATTAGCTGCTGATGCTGATGACGAGGCGTCCTCTCAGCACCGCCGCTCTCTGCAGTTTCCTTTGTCTTCTACTGTCTGCCTCTGTGTGCAGATCCTCAGATGCTTTCAGCTGCTGGTGCCAGCCCGTTGCATTCCTGCTGACAGATGGCCCAGCCTCTGATACACCAGCACCATCTAGAGATCAATACAGGCTATATTATGACAAAAGCAATGAGAAGTCTTGTGGCGCCTTATAGACTAATATATTTTGGAGCATAAGCTTTCGTGGCCAAAGAATTGCTTTGCCAGATGACTTCTAATGGCTGAGAGGAAGGGAAACAGAAAAGCAATCAATCTCAGCTAAGGCCGGATGGAGTGGCATATGTGTCTCCAGACTCTTGTTTGCAAGACTTGCAGCAGAGAGCTACCCTCTATAGTGAGAGTAAGTGAGTCAGCAGGGCCTGTGCATTTGGCGCCTAAAATGGCAAAGCCAGAAATGCTGCAGCTCCTCAAAGTTTTGGGGCATTAGAGGAAGAAACAACAATAAAAGCTCTGTTATCTGGAGCTCAGTTAACCAGAAATATCAATTTGCTGCCATTTCTGATATCCCCATTTGCAAATCTTCAGTGTAGTAACTAACTGGGACTGGACAACTGCCCAGCATGTTATGCAATTGCATGTCTTCTGCACTGTACTTTTCTGCCTCTTTTGCATAAGACAAATAAGAAGCAGAAATCAGGGTTTTATTCAAAAAGGAGCTTCCAGGGTATGTCATAGGGCTGGGGTGGCTGATTAGCAGCTCAAAAGCCTCATGCAGCTCTTTGAGCCAGGAAATGCGACTCCTCCTCAGAGCTGTGTGCTGGGAGTGCCATCCAGCACTCTGTGCCCACACCCCACCACCTGGGGGAAGAAATGTGGGGTAGCAGTAGCAGTGGCAGTGTTTTTGGTGAGTTACCAGCATTGAGCTAGAGTGCAGGGGGGCTGTAGTAGGGATTCCTGGCTCTGGGGGTGGGGGAGGGCACTGAATCACATGTTGTACACTTACTTTTATCTACCTATATAATACATTAGGTAGACAGAGTGCAAAGAGCCATCTATTTTTATCTATCCGTGGCTTTTTGTCCCTAACTGGTTAGC